>NW_006408548.1:16701906-16725745 GCF_000296735.1 Chrysochloris asiatica | reverse complement strand
AGACAGTCATCGATGGCAAGAAATTTGGAAGACAACTTCCTGGCCAACTGATTGGAAGAGATCCATATTTGTGCTCATTTCAAAGTGAAGTAACCCAATAGAATGCAAAAATCATCAATTTCATTAATGTTGCACACAATTAATATTTTGCTGAAGACAGTACAAAAAAACTCCGTAACCATACAT
Organism: Chrysochloris asiatica; assembly: GCF_000296735.1. Classification (NCBI taxonomy): domain Eukaryota; kingdom Metazoa; phylum Chordata; class Mammalia; order Afrosoricida; family Chrysochloridae; genus Chrysochloris; species Chrysochloris asiatica. The sequence continues at coordinate 16,725,559 of NW_006408548.1, read as the reverse complement.
TGACAGAGAACTTCCAGAGGATGCAGAAGAGGATGTGGAATGAAGGCTATCATTGCTGACTTTAGATGGACCTTGATTGAAAGTAGAGAATGCTAGAAATATATTTACCTATGTTTTATTGACTAGAGAAAGACTTTCGATTGTGTGGATCATGACATGCTATGAACAATATTATGGAGAAATGAGTATTCCAGAACACCTAATTATCCTCATGAGGTACTTGTACATAGACCAAAAGGTAATTGTTCGAATAGAACAGGGAACACCAAATGTTTTCAAATTAGGAAAGGCATGTGTCAGGTTATATTCTTTCATCATACTTATTCAATCTGTATACTGCACAAATAAACTGAGAAACTGAATTATATTAAGAAAAAATGTAGCATCAGCATTTGAGGAAGATTCAGTAACAACCTGCCATATGCAGGTGATACAACTTTTCTTGCTGATAATGAAGAGGATTTAAAATACTTATTGATGAAAATAAAAGACCATACCCTTTTTTATGGGTTGCATTGCAGTGTACAGGAAACAAAAATCCTCACTACTTGTCCAGTTAACAACATCCATATAAATGAAGAAAAGATTGCTGTTGTCAAAGATTTCATTTTGCTTGAATAAACCATCAACACTCATGGAAGCAGCAGTCAAGAATTCAAATGACATATTGCATTAGGCACATCTGCTGTAGTTGACCTCTTTAAAATGTTTAAGAACAAAGATGTCAGCCTGAGAACTGGTAAGGTGTGCCTTACCAAAGCCCTGGTATTTTCAATAACCACATGTGCATATAAAAGTTGGACAGTGAATCAGGAAGACAATAGAAGAATTGATGAATTTGAGTTAATGTGTTGGAGAACAGTATTAAATGTACCATGGACTGGCAAAAAACAAACCAATCTGTGATGGAAAAAGTACAGCCAGAATGCTCCTTTGGAAGCCAGGATGGCCAGACTTTGTCTCTCATACTTCGGACTCTCATATCAGTAGGCCCAAGTCCCTGAAGAAGGATATTATGTTCATTAGTGGAGGGTTGAAGAAAAAGAGAAAGACCTCTAACAAGGTGGATTGGCACAGTGATAAGAGCAATGTGATCAAATGATTTTGAGATTAATACAGAATTATGTAGTGTATCGTTCTCTTGTGCATAGGGTTGCTATGAGTCAGTACCAACTCAGTGGCACCTAACAATAACAACAAATGGTAAACATTTGAATTATATGAAGAAAAATGTGACATCAAAATTGGAGGAAGACGCATTAATAACGTTCAATATGCAGATGAGACTAGCTATATATAAAATGGACTTGAAATACTTACTGATGAATAGCAAAGACTACAACTGAATATAGATTGCCCCTGAATGTAAAGAAATAAAAAAATCCTCACAAGTTGTTCCATAAATAACGTGATGATAAACAGAGAAAAGTTTGAAGTTGTCAAAGACTTCATTTTGCTTTGATCCACAATCAACACTCATGGAAGCAGCATTCACGAAGTCAAAGAACATGTTGCATTGTGCAAACTGGTTGCAAAAATGTTCTAGAACAAAGGTGTATCATTGAGAACTATGATATGTCTCACACAGTCCAGAATATTTTCAGTAAACTCATATGCATGTGCATGTTGGAGAATCAATGGGAGAAGGATCAATGCATCTGATGTATGGCGTTGGTGAAGAATACTGAAAAATACATGAACTGTCAGAAGACCAAGCAAATCTGTCTTGGAAGAAGTACAGTCAGAGTGCTCCTTGTTGTTGTCGTGAAGTGCCGTAGAGTCGGTTCTGACCCATAGCAACCATATATAGGGTTTCCAAGGAGTAGTTGGTAAGCTTGAACTGCTGACCTTGCAGTTCAAATGGCTTTGCAGTCTGATGCATCAACTTACAGTGCCACACCAGGACTCCTTACAAGGTGATAAATTGTTTTATTACAACTCTCTCAAATGCCCTCTGTTTACTATTATGGGAATCAACACAATTCAAGTCCTTAACAATTCATATCCAGACTATTGTAATGGTTCTCTCAAGCTCAATGCTCTTTCTACCCAACTGTACAATATTCTGTTCAAAATTCTCCAAGATAATAACTTTGTATTGTTATCAGGGATGGTAATGATAGAAACACTTTTAATTCTGCTGCAAATATTGTTTCCAAATGTATCTACATTTTACTGAATGCTACAGATTTATTTCCTGTTACGCTTGCTTATTATCTCATCTTATATCATCTGGGTTGTTATTTAAATTATTTTTCCCCTTAAATTTGTTAATAAATACCAGTGAATTATGAAATAAAAGAACAAAAACTTATTTGACTTTTTTTCCCCATACAAATGTTAGAGAGAATAGTAATACCATTTGATGGATGAGAAAAGAGACTAGAGAAGTAGAGATACCATCCCAGGACCACAATTACTTAGGGATGGTCTTCTTTCTTTTGGCCTCTTGTCTAAAGCTTTTTACTTTTGATCCAAAATCTTATCCCAAGGTTTATTGTTTCTCAAACTTGACTGTCCCTTGCAATCACCTGGAGATGTTTGAGAACCATACTAGTGTCTAAATTTTACACTCCTCACCAACAAAAAACCCAATCCATTGCCATCTAGTTTGATCCCAACAATCTATAGAACACAGTAGAATGTCCTCATTGGGTTTCCAAGGCAGTACTCTCCTGTGGAGCTGATAGTCAGTTCAAACTACCAACCTTTCAGTTAACAACCAAGCACTTTGATCACTGTGTCATTTTGTTTTACTTGGTATAGCATGGCAGTTGGTAACGTAATAAGTTCATGAAAGAAAACATCAGGCAAGGCTCAGAGGAGAAAAGAAATTAGGGAGACCATGAAAAGTACCTAAATTTATTATAGTCACTATTTCCAGAGAAGTACACAACATGCCATGGAGGGTTAAATGAGGGGCAATTACAAGGGAAAGACTGAGAGAGAGGGGAACTATAAATAGCTTTGTTTATGTTGGTTTTGGAGTCCTGGTGTGGCACTGTGGGTCATTGCTTCAGGCTGCAAAGCCATTTGAACATCAGTTCAAACTCACCAGCTGCTCCTCAGAAACCCTCTACAGGGTTGCAATGGGTTAGAACTGACTCGACAGCACTTCACAGTAACAACATACTGGTTTCAGGGTGCAGTTAACTGGTTTGCTGTGCTTGTCTGTGGTTGATAGTTATTGTTTTAATTTTGTCTTAGATTGTGTGAGTTGTTGTTGTTGTTATGTGTCATCGAGTCGATACCAACTCATAGCGATGCTATGCACAACAGAAGGAAACACTGCCCGATCCTGGGCCAACGTCACAATTGTTGACATGCTTGAGTCCACTGATGCTGCCATTTTGTCAATCCATCTCCCTCGGGGTCTTCCTCTTTTTCTCTTATTCTCCACCTTATCAAACATGATATCCTTCTCCAGTGACTGGTTCCTCCTGACAATATGTCTGAAGTATGAGACACGAAGTTTGGCCATCCTGGCCTCCAAGGAGCACTCTGGCTGCACTTCTTCCAACACAGATCTGTTGGTTCTTTTGGCAGCCCGTGGCACTTTTAATATTCTCTTCCAGCACCATAACTGTAAAGCATCAATTCTTCTGCAGTCTTCCTTATTCACTGTCTAGCTTTCACATGCATATGAGGTTATTGAAAATACCATAGTTTGGTTCAGGAGTTCACAAGGGGATTATGAAATGGAACAAAACTGTGTTTAGAGGTTTTCTCTGCTATTGGAAAGTATAGCATAGAAATCTGTGTTTTAACAAGCTGTCCAAGCAATTCTGATACACACTAATCCTCGAGGCTAGTTGTTACTGGTTTTAGGTATCCTGGAGTCATTTCCAACTTTCAACAACCCTATGTACAACTGAACAAAACACATCCAGTCCCTGGACCATACTTCTTCCCAAAAGGTTTATGATGTGGAACATGGTAACCAGCTGTCTGCTATTTTTACTGATACCAGAACTCAGGAGAAATGTATTTAAATACAAATGACAGTACACAGCATTCAGATTTGTATTAAAAGATGGATTTTTTTGGTGCTGTAGATTGTCAAATACAAGAATGAGAAATGAAGGGAAGATTTTGGAATCTGTCTGGGGGTGCCAGAATATATTGTTACATCAAAAGGAAGAAAGGAAAAGGAATAAATTGGCATCTGGAGAAAACTAAAAGCAATAGGATTCTCATTCACTTTAGTCTTTTACAGTGCTTCCTTCCGGTGCTTTGAAGTCGGTGGCAATGTCTTCTTAACTGGCACCTTTTGTTTTCTTTCTCCAATAGCCCTCAATGCTACTGAAATATACACCTTACGAATAGCCATGCATTTGTGTTACAAAGCCAGTGTATTTGCCAGGGACTGAGTTATGGATGGCAAAGTGACTTCTCTCCTGCCTCTTTCCCATTACTGGACTACTTAATTGGCATCATTTCCCTGCTACTGCATTTAAGTTTCTTCGATATTATAATTTTAAGTAACTAAATATATTAGCCAACTTCCCGCATGCCCTTTGATGCACGTTCATTCAGTGTGGCTGGTTTTTATCATATCTTTCACATTTTCTTCACTGGACATTCCTCAGTAACTGCTTGGGTTAGGAATCTTTGGTTGCCAACTGGGAGAAAGATGTAACTGCCCACTTCCATAAAGATTGACCATCTTGGAAACCTATCTACGGTAGCTGAGTCCGAATCAACTTGATGGCGGTGGATTTGGTTTTTGCTATTCTTGTCACAGTGGCTTGTGAGGGAAACAAGAGTTCAGGATATTTAGGAGAACGGGGAAGTAGGGTCAATAGTGTATATTTGTGTATATTTGTTTAAATTGAAAATTGATATGAAGTCCCAGGAGAGGAAAGAGGGAAGAGGGAAGAGAAATATTTATGCAAGGATAGAGACATTTGGAGAGATTGTAAGAAGATCTGGGGGAAATGGTATATATATTTAGTGCTGCTGTTTGGCATCTGTCATTAGTTGCCAACTATAAGATGTTATCTCTCTCTCTCTCTCTCTCTATATATATATATATATAGAGAGAGAGAGAGAGAGATGAGATCTGGTAGCGTAGTGGTTACAAATTGGGCTGCGCACCTTAGGATTAGCAGTTTGAAACTACCAGCTGCTCCGCGGGAGAAAGATGAGGCTTTCTGCTCCCGTAAAGATTTACAGCCTCAGAAACCCTGTACCAGGGTCACTATGGGTCGGAACCAACTCGACGCCACTTAACAACAACAAAATATATATATATTTATATTTATATATATTGCATATGCATCTACATGCAAAATACCACCTATAATTTAGTAAAGTGTTTATTATTTTTAGTTGTGCCAATTTTTTAACCAATAACTGACTTTGAGTTTTGACTTTTCCATCATTTGTCTTTTTTTGATTCCATCATGTAGTAAGGAGAAACTTTGTTTATAAATATAGTGAAAATGCTGAGGAAATGAGGCAAGAAAGGTTGGGGAAGAAGGCAGATTAATGCTTTTACCCGGGCTGGTTGGATGTATTTCACATCCTAGTATCTGCCAGTTGTTGTTGAGACAGTTTTGACTCATAGCGACCTTGTATAAGGTTTCTGAGGAGCGGCTTGTGGGTTTGAACCACCGACCTTATGGTTCAAACCAATGCTGTGGACCACTGCTTATCCTACAGTACCACACTAGGACTCCAATACCTGTATATTAGTTATCTGTCAGCTGAGGCTTCTGAGGAAGTAGTTGTAGTTCCATCGAGTTAGTACTAACTCATACTGATCCTATGCATAACAGAACTAAACACTGCCTGATCCTGGGCCTACCTCACAATCATTGCTACGATTGAGCCCATTACTGCTGCCACTGTGCCAATCCATCTCATTGAGGGTCTTACTCTTTTTCTCCAACCCTCTACCAAACATGATGTCCTTCTCCAGGGACTGGTCCCTCTTGACAATATGTCCAAAGTGTGAAAGACAAAGTCCAGCCATCTTGGTTTCCAAGGAAACACTCTGACTGCACTTCTTCCAACACAAATTTCCTTGTGCTTCTGTCAGTCCATGATACTTTTAATTTTTTCCTCCAACACCATAACTCAAATGCATCAGTTCTTCTACAGTCTTCCTTATTCACTATCCAACTTTCGCATGCATATGAGGTTATTGAAAATACCATGGCTTGGGTCAGTCACACTGTAGTCTTCAAGTTGACATCTTTGCTCTTCAACACTTTAAAGAGGTCTTGTGCAGCAGAGTTGCCCAGTTCAACACATCATTTGATTTCTTGACTGCTGCTTTCATGAGTGTTGATGGCTGATCCAAGCAAAATGAAATCATTGACAACTTCAGTCTTTTCTCCATTTATATAGATGTTATTTATTTGTCCAGTGGTGAGGATTTTTGTTTTCTTTACATGGAGGTACAGCTCATACCGAAGGCTGTTGTCTTTAATTTTCATCAGTAAGTATTTTAAGTCCTCTTGGCTTTCGGCAAGCAAGGTTGCATTATCTGCATATTGCAGGTAGTTAATGAGCCTTCCTCCAATCCTGATGCCACATTTATCTTCATCTAATCCAGCTTCTCTGATTATTTGTTCAGCATTCAGCATACAGATTGATTATGATGAAAGAATGCACAGCTTTCCTAATTTATATTATTCAGTGTCCCCTTGTTCTGTTAAAAAAAAACTGCCTCTTGGTGGTCTATGTACAGGTTCCTCATGAGCACAATTAAGTGTTCTGGAATACTCATACTTCACATTGTTGTCCATAGCTTGTCATGATCCATACAACTGAAAGCCTTTGTATAGTCAATAAAGCACAAGTAAGCATCTTCATCAATACAGCACTGTCAATGAAAAATACAGTCCTCAGTAGGAAAGAGGCTTAGGAACTACTTCATCAGCTAAGAAATGATCTGGGATAGGAAATTATATTCTATTTCACATTCCTTGAAGGGTCTCTGATAAAGGCTTCCCCATCAGTGGGGTTGAATAAGAAATCACAGACAAACCTTTATTGTTGGCAGCCATGAATGAAGGAGTCTCAGCATACCTAATGAATTTGGAGCATATACTATATGAGTTATATTTAGGAATAGGCAAATAAAACTTAATACTTGTCTTTCAGTATCTTACAGTCCATTGGAGATTCAGCATGAAAATAACCCATACATATTATGAGGATTTTCATTTGTTCCTACTTTTTGCTGAAGTACACATGTAGAAAAGTACACACATTGCATGCTGTGCGTTTCCACTAGGTGCAATGGGGAGCATTGTAGAAGGACTATCTGAGCATGCCTGAGGAGTCTGAGGACTTCTCACAGGAATTGAAGCTGAAGGGTAATTATTTTCAGGCAGGTGACAAAAGGGAGGTGACAGAAGGAAGGTTTAGCACTTCAGGTCAGGAATTCTTCTTAGCCCACCTTTGCCACAAAACATTCCACAACTGCTCAAACTCTTGCTGATCACCTTCTCTAAATCACAATTAGCTACCTAAGTGTTAGCGCACAACTTAGAAGTTAGAGACTTCTACCCTGTTACATCATTCATACTCATTTTCTGCATGGTTTTCTTCATTCATCAACTAGATGAAGTGACAGATGTATGAAAAATTAGAGCAATTCTTATGTAACTGGGGTAAAGAATTCCACCTGTTCTGTTTTCTCAATAATAAAGGATTGTTAGGAATAGGTGAACCCAGATGAGAGGTTGGAAAACTACAGCCCATGGGCCAAATCTGACCCACCACCTGTTTTTGTAAGTAGAGTTTTATTGGAATATAGTCATACTTACTCTTTTATAGATGGTAGTCCTTGGGTTATGAACTAGATATGTTCTTAAGTGTGTGTTTAAGTTTAATTAGCAGGTAAGTCAGAACCGATATATATGGTTCCTATTTAAGCCTACGTTAGAGGAGTTCATGTGGCACAGTGGTTAGGTGTTCAGATGCTAACCAAAAGGTCAGCATTTTGAAGCCACCAGCTGCTCTAAGGCAGAAAGATGTGGTAGTCTGCTCCCATAAAGGTTTACAGCCTTGGAAACCCTATGGGAGTTTTACTTTGTCCTTTAGGATTGCTATTAGTCAGAATCTACTCCAAATCAGTGGGTTGGAATTTTGGTTTAGTGCAAGAAAAGGCTCTAAACCTTTTTGGTGATTTAAAATCTGCACATGCAGCAAGGTAAGGTAACTATGTGAGTAGGGGTTGGTTCAAGCTACATAACATTAAAGGTTGAGTATTTACATGGCACTGTGGGCTGATGTGCTGGACTGCAAGGACAACTTGAACCGCAAGGTCTGTAGTTCAAGTTCACCAGCCACTACTCGGAAGCCCTATACAGACTCATTATGAGTCAGAAACGACTTGACATCACTTAACAACAACAACAGAGACTCCTTATGTGGTGTTGTAGGATAAGCACTGGACTGCTAACCACAAGGTTGGTGGTTCAAATCTACCAGCTACTCCTCAGAAACCATTTACAGGGTCACTGTGAATCGAAACTGACTCTATGGTACTTAATAACAAAAAAGGACAACTAAGAATTGTCTATTCATAACCTGGGGACATAATGTATTTTCTAAGGCTGGTTTCATGCTACAATGGAAAAAACGGAATAGCTGCAACAGAGACCATTTGACCCCAAAAGCCTAAAATATTTACTTTCTGGTCCTTTCATGTAAGTTTGCAGACTCCTCCTCCAGATAAGGAGTCCTGGAGTGTCACAGTAGGATAAGCATTGGACTGTTGTTCTTGCTGTTAGGTGCCATCAAGCTGGTACTAACTCATAGCAACCTTATGCACAGCAGAACGAAACACTGCCTGATCCTGGGCCAACCTCACTATCGTTGCCACATTTGAGCCCAATGATGCTGCCACTTTGCCAATCCATCTCGCTGGGGGTCTTCCATTTTTTTCTCTGACCCTCCACCTTACCAAACATGATACCCTTCTCCAGCGACTGGTATCTCCTGACAATATGTCCAAAGTATGAGAGACTAAGTTTAGCCATCCTGACCTCCAAGGAACACTCTGGCTGCACTTCTTCCAACACGGATCTGTTTGTTCTTTTGGCAACCCATGGCACTTTCAAATATTCTCCTCCAATACCATAACTCAAAAATATCAATTCTTCTATGGTTTTCCTTATTCACTGTCCAGCTTTTGCATGCATAGGAGGTTATTGAAAATACTATGGCTTGGGTCTGATGCAACTTAGTCTTCAAGCTGACATCTTTGCTCTTCAACACTTTAAAAAGGTCTTGAGCAGCAGATTTGCCTAATGCAAAACGTCGTTTGATTTCTTGACTGCTGCTTCCATGAGTGTTGATAGTTAATCCAAGAAGAATGAAGTCCTTGACAACTTCAATCTTTTCTCCGGTGATGAGAATGTTGTTTATTGGTTGAGTGGTGAGGATTTTTGTTTTCTTTATATTGAGATGCAATGCATACTGAAGGCTGTGCCCTTTTATCTTCATCAGTAAATATTTTAAGTCTTCTTCACTTTCAGCAATCAAGATTGTATGATCTGCATATCACAGGTTGTTAATGAGTCTTCTTCCAATCCTGATGCTACGTTTTTCTTCATATAACCCAGCTTCTCAGATTATTTGCTCAGCATACAGGTCGAATAAGTATAGTGAAAGAATACAATCCTGTTGCACATCTTTTTTAATTTTAAACCTTTCAGTGTTTCCATGTTCTGTTTGAACAATGCCTCTTGGTCCTGTACAGATTCATGCCTCTTGGTACATGTACATGGTACATACCTCTTGGTACATGTACATGGTTCATACCTCTTGGTCCATGTACAGATTCCTCATGAGCACAATTAAGTGTTCAGGAATACTCATACTTTGCAACATTGTCCATAGCTTGTCATGATCCACAGAATTGAAAGCGTTTGCATAGTCAATAAAGCACAGGTAAACATCTTTCTGATATTCTCTGCTTTCAGCCCAGATCCATTGGACATCATCAGAGATACTGGTTCAAACTCATCAGCTGCTCCTTGAAAACTCTTTACAGGGTCACTGTTCATCAGAACTGACTCAGTAGCATGTACCTTACCTTAAAGTGAGAGGTAGGGCTTTGTTCTATTTTCTACTGCAAGTCTAGTATTGGCCTATGTGCCTAGCTCAGAGAGAGCATGAAAGAGGAACTTTTCAAGGGTGAAGTAATTAGTCATGATCGGAAGTGGTAAGATAAAAGACAGTAGTAGGAGAGGTTGTTGTTGTTGTTGTTAAGTGTCGTCGAGTCGGTTCCGACCCATAGCGACCCTGTACAGGGTTTCCGAGGGTGTAAATCCTTTCGGGAGTAGAAAGCCTCATCTTTCTCCCATGGAGCGGCTGGTAGTTTCGAACCGCTGTCCTTAAGGTTCACAGCCTGATTCATAACCACTACGCTACCAGAGCTCCTCTAGTAGGCACTCCTAAATTCCTTGCCTTGGGAATATGCTTTCAAGAAAGCAGTTTAACTATCTGTCATGGTGCTGTGGGTTAATGCTATGGATTGCAGGGTTGGCCATTCAAGCTCACCAGCTGCTCCTTGGGAACCCTGTACAGAGCCAATATGGGTCGGAACCGACTCTATGGCACTTAACAACAACAACAATCCCCAAGAGAAGTTGCCCCACCCTTCTCACCTTCTCAGCATCCTTGACCCAAATCCATTGTTGCCTCCCCATGTTGTTGCAGTGGAAACATGCAGCTATTGTGCACATTTGTAGGATTTCTTATCAGTGGGTAAAGGGAGAGTTAGATTGTGAAGACACGTTTTCAAAGGAAAAATCGAAATGCAACAGAATGTGAGCAATGTGAGTGAAACATTTCATTTATGATGTCTTAGAAAAGAATGACTTGCCGGGGGAAAAAGTTCATCTGAAAAATACCAAGATTAAGATGCACATGTATCATTGAATCAAATCTATCTCCTTAGATGTTATTATACTATTAACATTTCCCCATTACTGTCAATTTTTCTCTAATGTTCTCATGAGTATTTTCTGGATAAAACAAGGAAAAAAGCTTTCATTGTGCTGTGGTGGTGGTTATGTGCTGTGTAGTCCATTCCAACTTATAGAGACCCTGCATAGGGTTTCTGAGGCTGTAAATCTTTGCAAGAACAGAAAGCCTCATCTTTCTCCTGCGAAAAGGCAGGTAGTTTCGAACTGTTGACCTTAAGGTTAGCAGCCCAACTCTAGCCACTCCGCTACCGGAGAGAGTTCCTTTCATTATGCAGTTGTTCTTATTGTTGTTGGTAGGTGCCATCGAGTCAGTACCAACTCATAGTGACCTTATGCACAGCAGAACAAAACACTGCCCAATCTTGGGCCAACCTAACTATTGTTTATGATGGCTAAACATTGTGTAGAGGTATTCTTGATATAAAGCCATTGGAACACTTCATTTTGGACTTTGTCTCCTTGTCTGTTCTCCAGTGCCCAGTAAACAATAGATCTGCACAAAGGGCACCTCTGAAGTGCTTCAGGAGAGCTTGGCTTACCACTGCCCTACTTGGATTTTCCTCCATTTGAGGGAGCAACCCTAGACTCAAATAGGCAGGAAAGTTATTGAAGAATGTTATTGATGGCTTGTAAATGCTTCTGCCTTTGGACCACTTTGACTCATAGTAAATTAATCATGAATCTTTATTCAGTTTAAGACATCATTTCCTTGTTTTACCAGATCCTTTTTCCTACTAAACAAAGGTAAGGTCTGCTTTGTCTTAATTCACCAAATATCTCTACAGACTTATTTTCTGTTTTTGCATTAATGTGCTGGACTGCAAGGTTGGTGATTCAAGCTCACCAGCTGCTCCTTGGAAACCCTATACAGAGCCACTATAGGTCGGAACATTCTGGGCATGAAGGATGTAAACCATAGTAATTGGGAAAGTAGCCAGGGAATAGATGGTGGTAAGTAATATATGAAACATTTCAATGTGGCAGAACGTGTATGGAGGAGCAAATCTAGGTGACATGTAAGCTGGAATTTAAATGATAACAAGGGGCAAGCACTGCCAAAATGTAGGAGAAGAACATTTTAGATACAGATTTAGCCAAAGGCTAGACATGTACTTAAATGAAGAGAAAATTTAAACACAAAGGGAACTTTTAATTCAGAATAGTAAAATCTGAATAAGTAAAAATGTATTTCTTGAAAATATATGTTTGCCACAATCAGTCATTTTTTTTTTTTATTTTTGCTTTTCTACTGGTTAAAGAGGTACAGATATTAAATGTAGTATTGTGACCTATGAGTCAGAATCAACTCAACGGCACACAACAACAATTTGCGTGATCTGGCAGTAAAGGATGACTGGTATTTACAGTAGGGAAATGTAGAGCAGAGTTACATATTGTGATTGAATATGTATGTGGGCACAATTTCATCCTGTGATTGTTGATGCAATTAAACTAGGAGATTCCCATCACTACTCAGAAAGTATTAAAGGGGGCAACACACAGTTCCTTATATGTTGTTGAATGCCATCACATACATCTAATTCATAGCAATCCTGTATATGGTTTCTGAGGAGCTGCTGGTGGATTTTAACTGCTGACCCTTATCCTATGGGACCATACCAGTAGCAAGATTTAAACCATTACTCATATGCTAGGGAGATCATGAAGCTGGGGTGGGGAGACACTGGCAGTAGAAGAACTTGGATGATTATACTCAGGTTGAGATTTGATTCCTTTTATCAAGGAAAGACTTCTGTTGCTTCTAACATCATAACCAGAGCTAAAGCAGAGAACAACAATTGAGTTAGAAAGGCAAATGTATAATTAACTTGTCCCACACAAGTTTCAGTTAAGGGACAGTTGGAGATAATTATTGCATTTATTTTACAAACGCATCTCTGGATGTTAGCATGATCTTGCATCTCTCTCTCACTCTTTTTACTTTATATGGTTAATTTGGTGAATTATGGAGCATCTCATCGGTTTTACATTCAACCATTCGTACACATTTTATTTAATCTGATTGTCTCTGGTGCCCACAGTGAAACATCATTCATCCCACGTCCTCCCTGTGTTTCCAGTTTCAATTCCTTCTCCTGTCCTAACCCTTCTGAACATTGTTCTTGGGTAAATGGTTGCCTTTGGATCTCAAATTCTTGATTATTCTGAGTTGTGCATATCTCACCAGTATTATTGTCCCCCCTTTAGATTTAGTACTTGATTGATAGTTGAGCCTCAGGGTAATTCTCTTCTAGACCTGAACAGTGGCTAAGGGCCATCATCTTAGAGTTCCACCAGTCTCTATCCAACCAGTAAGCCTTGTTGCTTTTATGATTTTGAGTTCTGGTTCACATTTTTCTCCCACGATCTTCAGGACTTCTAATGTGTTTGAGCTCTCTAAAGCGTCATTGGAGGTCAAGCTTAACCACAATGTGACTGAGGTCTTTGTTAGCTAGAGACTTTCCCTCATATCACTTCTAGTCTGTAGAAAAGATATTCTGTAACTTGTACTGTTAATTGAGCCTGTAAGAAGTCCACAAAGCCCCTGGGAACTAGTCAAAACAGTAGAACATGAACATAGGAAAGAAAAAATATATATATATAATAAATATATATAATAATAGCAAAGCCTATTCCAGTCCCCAACCATCACCACCTGGCAATTTTCCATTAAAAATATGTGGAATAGAAACATTGTAATAGTTAGCATATGGTACATCCTTTTAGATTTCAAAAATAATACACTGGGACATGAACCCTACACAGACTCACTAAGGAGCTCTGGTAGCGTAATGGTTACAAGTCTAGCTGCTAAACTCAAGGTCAGAGAGTTCGAAACTACCAGTGATTCTGCTGGAGAGAGATGAGGCTTTCTGCTCCTGTAAAGATTTACAGCCTTGGAAACCCTATATAGGGCCGATATGAGTTGGAACTGACTCAACGGCACTTAATAACAAACATTTAGCTTTATTATATATTATTGTATATGCTGTTTTTCAAGGGCTTGTTCCAACTGAAGATTTATCTTGAGGGCTGTAGTAAAGTGAATTATTTAATGTTTCTTCTGGCTGCAGTTTTTGTAAACTGCCACCAAACGACTTTTTCCTGCTAGGTGTGGTTAAGAGAAGGTGGAGGAAGAAGCTGATGGATTATATGATTCAGCTGTAAGTGATTGTTAATAGGGCTAATTGGGATTGTAAAAACTTGGAGTTCTAACATGGTTATAAAATGAGCCATCTTAGAAGCAGGAAAGTGGGGATCTCACTACCTTTAAAAAATAGGAACCAGGAGTGAATCATGTCATTTGGACCCAAAGACCCCTGAATGTTGAAACTCCTTGATTCAGGAGACAGAGCTGTGACCCAGAGGAGTACCAGAGGAGCAGCAGAACTAAAAGCCAGAGCATGAAACAGAGCAGTGGACTTCCTAGCTCACAGTAAAGCTGTGTGACCTTGGACAGGAGGCTTGCTTGTGGGTTGGATGCCTTCAGGCACTTAATAGGGGAGTTAGGTTTGTTGATCCACAGAGCTGAGTGCTTCAAAGCTAAAGCTTATTGCGGGCGGTGTTGTGCCCTGTGAGTGTATTTCAGAAATCTAAAAGAGCTTTGTAAGGAGCTCTGGTAGCATAATGGTTATGAGTTGGACTTATAACTTCAAGGTCAGCAGTTCAAAACTACCAGCTGTTCTTTGGGAGAAAAATGAGACTTTCTGCTCCCATAAATGTGTACAGCCTTGAAAACCCTATGCAGTGTTGCTCTGAGTCAGAACCAATTCCACAACACAGAACCAACACCACCACCACCGAAAAAGCTTTGTAACATTAACATAGCAGGGCAGAGCGAGGCCTGTCTGTGGGCACAGCAGAGTAGAATGTCCTGAGTGGAAGCATTATGCCGTGAGCATTTCGGACCCTAAAATATAATCTCTTAACTTCCCTAATAAGCCTATAACTGTGAGTCTGGTGTCTGAGTTCTAGTGCCATTATTTATTGAACCCAGCTGTGTAGAGTATGCTATGGGAGGAACATTGGCTACCATTTTTACAAGGGCATCTCCCTATCAGGACACACAGATCTACCTCATATTTTGTGTGATGTTGTTGTTAAGTGCCATCGAGTTGATTTTGACTCCTAGCAACGCTATGTAGGATTTCCAAAGAGTGGCTGCTGAGTTTGAACTGCCTTATAGTTCAAATTGATCTTTGGGTGCAGTGCTACACCAAAACTCTCATATTTTGTGTAGATATGTGAATATTTCATTAAAGGGTAAACACTCAAAAACTATATAGCAATTGTGATTAAGGTCTCTTATGAACCATCTTTTAACCAACACTTTGGACCAAATGTGTTTAAAAATTAAGAATGTTTCATATTTTAGGAAGATAATATAAACATATGCCATAAATTGTCACTCCCAACCTGATCTGACCATGCGCTCCCTAACTGAGCACATCAATATTCAGCAACAAAATACAAATTAAAGTCACAATGTGGGGAATGCAAATTAAAGTCACAATGTGATTTTACCACACATCCACTGGAAAAACTCAAATGAAAAAGCTTCCATATAAATATCCCCACAAAATGATGTCAGTAAAGATGGAATGTACTTTAGGGAATGTTTTTGTGTCAAAATAAATTCAGGTCTAATAAGGTCTTGCCACCAAATGAGTTGTGAAAAGAACTATTAATAAGCAAAGCTTTTTGGATTTCATATCTGAAGTCAAGACATTTTGAGCTTGTATAAGAAAGTGTTTCATGAATGAAGAAAGGATGGCTATCAAGGATACATAGGAAGCACAGAGGTGGAATTAAGCAAGCTCTGAGTAGAGGATGGGTTGAGAGTCCCTCGTTGTTGTTGTTACATGCCATCCAGTTGGTTGCAACTCATAGCAACCCTGTGTAGGGTTTCTGAGGAGCAGCTGGTGAGCTTGAACTGCTGACCTTGCGATTCAAACAGAATTTGCAGTCCAGTACATTTAACCACAGAGTCACACCAGGACTCCTGAGAGTCCCTGGACCCATGAAAAAGTAACTAAAAACAGTTTGCCAAGAGTACCCTCTCTTTCTGCATTGTTTTCATTGGACAAGGGCACCTTTGCGCTGTTGGTCAAGGGTTGATCTCATGTTGGTTATGAAGCAATTTGAGAGATCTGCTGAAGACTGGCAGAATGCATTAGTACTTGACATAGCATATCAAAAGGAACCTGCACCATTGTAAGTGACAGGAAAATGACCTGGTTTCCTCATAATTACATCACTGACCCTGCTGTAACTCCATCCTTTGTCATGGTTGAAAATAAAACCCCCCAAAACAGCTACCATCTCATTGATTATTAAATGGCTCAAATATAGGCATCTTGTATTGAGCAGGAATCAGGAAAGCCTTTATTCTTTTGATGACTTAATCATTGTCTAAACTCTTTCATCCTTCATGCTTTTAAGAGACTTACTAATTCAGGAACAGATGGATTAGCAGAAGTCTTAAAAGTTTAGTCCCCAAGAAAAAATGAAAAATGAAAGGCATGCTTGAGCAAAGGAAAGGAAATGAGAACTGAACACATAAATATTATAATGTTATTCTGCAAATTTTTTTGTAAAGATTCCTTACAATGACTCTTTCTAGACATGAAGTGACTCAGCCAGTGTCACTCAACTCAGTGAATAACCATGGCACTGTACACGCATTGCCGCAACAGCACGTTTTAAATCCTCAACAGGGATCTACTCTTCCACCATGGTGACGGGCACATTGGAAAACTGAACTCAGGATAGTCTGTGTTAGCCTTGCAACTCTACCTGCCTCTCTGCTGTTGATAAACTTCATCTGTTCAGTAAGAGTCACCTTGTAACTTTTTTCTGATTGCTTGGGAATAATTGTGTAAGAATCATGTTGGTAAATACTCTGTTTTGTAAAACTTCTTATTGTGAATTGAGAGAAGGTTTATGGAGACAATCATGGGTTTTACATTCAACAAATCATACACATTGTTTCATTTCAGTGATTAACAACCCCAGCAACAGTTATCCTGCTTCCTCCTAGTAGTTACTAATTCCATTCCACCCACCTTCTCATCCCTTCTTAATTTGGTCCTTAGGTAAGTGCTGCCCTTTTGATCTTAAGTGATCAACCATTCCATGGTGGGCATACCTTACTATTGTTGTTGTCTCCCCTATTTATCTATATAATTATTGTTGTTGTTAAGTGCCATCAAGTCATTTCTGACTCATAGTGACCCTGTGTAGGGTTTCCAAGGAGTGGCTGTTGAGTTTGAGCCACCTACATTGTGGTTCAAGCCCACCTTAAGTTCTTTTGTGAGCCTAGCACTCATCTACAGCCTTTTAACCAACACCTGGGGCCAAATATGTTGAAAAATTAAGAAAGTTTCATATTTTAGAAAGATAATATGAACAAATGCCATAAGTATCATGCTTAACCTGATCTGACCAATCACTCCCTAATTGAGCATATCGATATTCAACAGCAAAATGAATAAATGTCCCCTCAAAGTGAGGTAAGTAAAGATGGTATGTGCCTTCACATCAGTTTAGGAAAAGTTTTTGCCTCACAATAAATTCAGATCTAATAAGGTCTTGCCACAAAATTAGTTGTGAAAAGTACTTTTGGTAAACAATGCATTTTGAATTTCAAATCTGAAGTTAAGACATTGTGAGTTTGTATATAATACATGGCTGAAACTTAGACCTTGAGGGTGAATTCCGTTCCAGACCTGAAGGGTGATTATAGGTCATAGTCTCAGGTTCCTCCAGTCTGTTTCTGACTAGTAAGCCCAGTCTTTGTTTAATAATAATTTTGAGTTGTGATCCACATTTTCTGACACTCTATCCAGGACTTTCTTATGTGATCATTGGTAAAGATTCATAAAGTTAATTCTAGTCAGATTAGATTAACAGTATATTACAAAGTATGGGCAGATGTGGTGTGAGAATTTAGTACATGTGGTGTTTTAGGAATGGGGTCATCTGTGAGATCCTTTACCGTCTCAGGAGTCTGTACAATGTACATTGTTTTGAAATACTCCTTTCAAATAGTCTCGCTCCATTCAACATCATTAGTCAGCAGGGAAATACATATTAAAGTCATAGTGTGATTATACCACACATTCACTGGAACAACTAAAATGAAAAACAAGCAATATCATGTTTTGACAAAGATGTAGAGCAGCCAGAATTCTCACACAATGCTTGTGGGAATCAATTGATACAACCACTTTAGGATATCATCATTTTCTGCTAATGTGTGTATCTTATAATAGTTGTTGTGACAGAATCAACTCCAGCTCATGGAAACCTTGTATAAAACAGTATGCATTGTTACACTGGACTATCGTCACAATTGTTAGTATGTCTGAGTCCATTATTGTGACGGTTGTGTACTGTCTTGCAACCTACAGGTCATCTTCCAGAACTATATCAGACAATATCCCACTACAATCCATAAAATTTTTCATTGAATGGTTTATAGAAGTAGATCATGAGACTTTTTCTCCTAGTCTTTATTAGTTTGGAAGCTCTGCTGAAATCTGTCCACCTTGGGTGACCCTGATGGTATTTGAAATACTTGTGGCACAACTTTCAGCATCATATCAGCACACAACCTACAGTATGACAAACTGGCAGATGGGTAGTGGACCATATTTTATGACCCAGGAATTCCATTCTTAGGTATAAAAGTAAAGACAGTGCTAGCGTATGTTCGTACAAAAACATATACAAAAGCTCCCACAGTACTATTTCTAATAACCCCAAGCTGGAAAGTACCTAAATGTCCATCAGTATTAAAATGAATAAGTAAATAAAGGTATATCCACACAGTGGAATTCTAGTCTAGCAGTCAGAATGAGCTAAGTACAATTACATACAACCATATGAATGAAAAATACACATATGATGGAGACATATAATAGTAATAGTAGATACTGTTTGATTCTGGTGTGTACAAATAAGCAAAATGTCTCTCTGGTGTTAGAAGTCAGAAGGTGATTCCCCTTGAGGTCTGTGGGGAGGGACTGACTGACTACAAGAGATTTTTGGTTGCTGCTCATATTGTATTTCGTATTTGCAGGGTGATCACAAGAGTTGGGCTCAGTTTGTGAACATTCATTGAAACTATATACTTAGAATTTGTGTACTTTTCTGCAAGCATGCAAAAAGTTAAAAAAAAAAAATTTATAAAAATGCCAGTCCTGGTGTGGTGCTGTAGAATAAGCACTGTACTGCAAATTACAAGGTCAGAGGTTCAAACCAATCAGATGCTCCTTGTAAACCTTCTATAGGGTTACTCTGAGTGGGAACCAAATTTGACGAAACACAACAAGAACACATGATGAAGAAAAAGAGGAAAAAGTAACTCTAATCCAAGCATACATTTTTATTCTGAAGGTAAAATATTTAGTAATTGTATTAATTTCAGCATAAGAGAATTTTTATTTTGAGTCTCCACAGTTTATACCACATACAAATATCCAAAGTCCCCACAGAGAATCCACATTGGTTTTGGACTTTATTCCTCCCACCTAATGAGCTTTCGGATGTGCAGCCAGGCTTCTCTGGGACCTACTGTAACAGGGAAAAAATAAAAGACAGTAAAAGAGAGCAAAACAAGTGCTTTGATAGCACTTTTAAAAAATTCATAACGGATATAAAAAAGGTGACAGCTATTTAGTGGATCCATGTGCAAAAAGACAAAAAAAAAAAATAGATTTGTGGTGTCATAAAGGGCATCAGTCACATATTTTGCCAAGTAAGACTCTGCTGTTTCTAATATAATCGTCTTACTTCTTTCCTTGGCCTTTATCTTGTGAATAATGGATTCAGCTGTTTATAGGGCTCAGTGCATTTGGAGGGAGGGACTAGAAGAGTATGAGCACCAAATTTGCACTTTCCTTAAATTTCCTTGGTATTGTGGGTACGTTATCTGTTTTGTCATTGGGATTATTTCCCATTTCTGGTGTTGTTTTAATGTGCTGGTCGCAGTTTTCCACAGGCTGGCTGGTCTAAATCATAAATGCATTTTTGGTAATGCAAGCATTGCTACCATAAAGCAAATCATACCCAGTTGATAATGTCACTATCATAAACAGGTATCTTCTTTTCTATGCATTATCAATTTTAACATAAGAGGAAAATTAAGGTCTGCATTATCCAAGTATAGAAATCAAATGTAATCTAAATGCAACCCCCAGGTCGATTGCACAGTAATATTTGGTAGCAAGGCTATTACTAATCCCAGCAGGAAAGCAACACAAATCAGTTATACAGTTCACAGTATATGCCTCAGGATGACAGCAATGGAAAGATAAGCAACAAATAAGAATGTGAGCATAGGCAGTAACTTGTAAGAATGGGTACTTAGGTTTCAGCCAGATTCCTATCAGCTGAAGAGGTTTGTTTTCAAAGCATTTCACACAAACTAGGAATGTACTAAAAACTGGAGACTATTTCTGACATCCCATATTTTGTCAAATCTAAAGCCATCTGAGATGCCTACAGGTTTTATATTTGTGATGTGTCAAAGGAATGTTTTTCAGATAAACAAATTCCGAGTTTAGCAATTTGCCATGTAGCAATTTGCTGTTTCAAGTAAGTAAATTTTCCAGCTAACTAAAGCGCAACACTTAGGCAGCAGAATTTTTTTTTAGTGTTGACCATGTCAGTTGGAAAATATTCACAGGCATACTGCACTATTATCGTACTGTCTTAACGGAGCTTATGGAACATGATTTAACTTTTTGGTAAGTCATTTTTTTTTTTTTTTTTAACATCGGCTTATTGAAAGAAGAGCAATTATATTGTGGTTCACTCAAAAAACTGTAAATGTTGAGTGGAACCGTGGCTCCACACCCAGTGGTACTGGTGGTGGTGGTGGTTATGTGCCGTGGAGTCGGTTCCAACTCATAGCGACCCTGTATAGGGTTTCCGAGGCTGTAAATCTTTACGGCAGCAGAAAGCCTCATCTTTCTCCCGCGGAACTGCTGGTAGTTCCGAGTTCATTTTTTTCTTCTACTGTAGTTCGTGTGTTCTTTCTTCCTCTTTCTTTTCCATAAGCTATCACATAAATGCTCTTGGTTCTAAGAGTGATCTTATTTATAGACAGATATTTCTGCTTTTCTTTTTTCCTGTAGTCTAAATCCTGATGTGGTGCTGTAGGATAAGCAATGGACTGCAAGGTCGGTTTGAACCACAAGGTCAGCAGCTCAAGTTCACCAGCCGCTCCTCGGAAACCCTTTACAAGGTTGCTATGAGTCCAAACCAACTTAGCACTTAGCGACAACAATAATTGGAACTCTAAGAACGTCTAACTAGGTCCATTTATGCTTTGTGCAAAGTGTAGAGAGATCCTGAGTGAGGGCCTGGAAAGGTATTTCATAAAGAAATGCATATAGTATGTTTAGCCCAGTTCCTTACACTTGTTCTTGTTGTTACTAAGTCCCACCAAGTCAGTGTTGGTGCATAGCAACCCTGTATTGGGTTTCCAAAGAACACCTGATGAATTTGAAGCACTGACCTTGTGGTTGAAACCGACCTTGCGGTTCAGTACTTATGGTATACCAGGGTACTTTGGTAAAAGCTTCATAAATATTGTTAAGTGCTGTGGAATTTGTTCTGACTCATTGCAATCCGGTATAGGGTTTCCAAGGAGCAACTGGTGAGTTTGAGCTGCCAACCTTGTGATTCAAACTGACCTTGTGGTCCAGTGCTTTATTCCATAGCACCACACCAGGACTCCTACTCATTTAATATAATTACTAATATACATGGGCTTGCCATGAGTTGGAATTGACACAAGGGAAACTGATTGTTTACTGGTAATTAATGTGATTACTGAAATTCACTTGTCTGTTAGGTTAAATTAAGTAGCAGAGTCAAATCTACTCAAGCATGAACTAGCTCAGTCATTGTATACACATGCATCATAGTCCAGGGTTGAGGTAGAGATTGATGTCAGCAGGTGGTTTTCTTCCAGGTGATTCTGGTATCAAGCCTGCTTCTAATTTGAGTCTCATCAATCCCCCACAATTCTATTGTAATCTGCATGCTCCCAGAGGAAGGGGTAAGAGAAGAAGAAATGACAGTGGAAGACTTTATGGATCAGATAAGAAAGTGCAACATATCACTCTTACCATAGGCTAGAGCTCAGTCATATGGACACACTTAATTACATGGGAACCTGGGAAATGTAGTTTAATTCAGTTCTTAGGAAGAAAGGGAGAATGGATTTTGGTGGACAGAGATCAGTCTGTTATATAATACAGATTTTGTAACGTTCATTTTTATAATTCTGATGCTTTTTTCTTCATTTTTAATTAAAATGAAATCTGTGAGAACCTGAACTTAATGTGGCTGCCTTATTTTTTTTAAATAAATGTTTTATTGTGAATTGTGTGATAGTCTACATGGGAGAACATTAGTTTTACATTCATTCTATCATCAATCATTTCATGGGCATAGTTGCCATCCCATCCATGCATCCTCATTCAACCAAAGGGTGTACCCTGTAAGCCTGCACACACACACACACACACACACACACACAGAGAGAGTCCTCAGCCCCTTTCAATCTCCTGATCCCGAGTCCCCAGCCACACCATCTCTTGACATCATCTTCTCTGCCTCCATCTCAGGCCTCACCACTTCTCTGGGTAGGATCCCGCTCTCCGCTTTTCTCCATTGATGGTCCTAGGGTCCTCCGCTCCTAGACTGAAAAGTTAATCACTCTCCTCCTTGCTACAAAATGTCCACCTTTAGATTTACAGCCCTCACAGTCAGTCCTAATAACAATTATTTACTATTGCATCACAAGAGACCCATCTGTATTTCATTGCATCAGCCCTTCCTGGACAGGCTGGATACTATTTACTGGAGATTCTACCTTCCTCCACGCCTTTTGGATCTAGGTTCCCTCTTGAAAGCTTGTAAGCCAGTCACTTCTTACCTTTGTATCCCTCCCTTATTTTGTGTAGCCAATGTCCAAGTTGCCCATCCCTGTCTACCCTTTGTGTTGAGGGGGTGGGAATAGTTCTTGCAGCAGGAATTTGTTTCCTCTTTTGAGCTACTGCATTTATAGGTATAGGTCATGTTTATAGAATTGTATCAGATGACGCTTTTTTCCCTCTTCTTTCTTCAGGTTGAGCTCTGTTTATCTAGTCATTGAAGCCAGGTCAAGTGGGTATCATCTGCAAGTGTGGGTGTTCTTGTGTCTGTCCACCCTCTTTTTATCCGCTGGCCGCCCTGCTCTCCACTCTAGTCCTCTGTGGCTGTGTCATTGACTCTGAGCCCATGAGTCCCCAGGTCTTGCCTCGCTGCTGGCTGACCAGGTCACCACCCGGGTTCACAGTAGTTTGCTGAACAATGTAGGGCTTAGCTTGCCACTTCATTGATGTTCTTTGGTCACTTCCCCTTCTGGGTGACATGCATGGTTTTCAATCAAAGCGTATATTTCACTTGCATCTTAGTCTTGGAAGAGAATTTGCACTGAGAGGACCTGACCACTTGCCTTGATGTCTCCAGGGCAAGCAACCTGTATGTTCTTGTGGTAGCAGTCGGACTGCCCTTATTGTTTTGTATTTTTCCTGTAGGTCTTTCTTTCAAGAAGTATCTTCTGGTTTTCTAGCTCCTCCTGGCTAGTCTGCTTGTCTTTTCAAATGGAAAATTTCCCGTCTCTGAAGGTCTGGATGTGTTTC
>NW_006408548.1:16681688-16694652 GCF_000296735.1 Chrysochloris asiatica | reverse complement strand
CTAGGATGTTGATGTTTATACATTTTTCATTTTATTTTTGATGATTTCCAGCTTTCCTAGATTCATACTTTGTTCATTCCATTTTCCAATTACTAATGGATGTTTATAGCTGTTTCTCTTCATTTTGAGTTATGCCCCATCAGCAGATGAAGGTATCGAGGGCTTTACTCCATTCGTGTCATCACCATTCATCTCTACTTTGAGGAGGCAGTTCTTCCCCAGTCAGATTTTTGAGTGCCTTCCAACTTGAGGGGCTCCTCTTCTGGCACTGTATAACAATATTCTGGTATTCTTCATATTTCAATATTCAGTAATCTGATGCTGACAGTGTTCCACTGCTATTCATAAAGTTTTCAGTGACTAATTATTTGGAAGAAGTTCATCTCTCATACTTCCTAGTATGTCTTCATCTGAAAACTCAGCTGAAACCTGTCCGCTGTGGTTGACCCTGCTGATATTTAAAATACTAGTGGCATAGCACACAATCCAGTATGACAAACTGACAGATGAGTGGTGGTGTTTTACTTTTAATACTTCTACTACATCTGGATTGTGTTCTGGGTCATAATGTCATGTATGATAATCTCAGGTTACTGACTGCTGTTATTGGTTCTCAGTTCAAAGAATACCCTTTAGTATTTTTTGTGTATCTGTTCTGGCCATTACAAATTCCTTGAATTTATGTTCATAAGGGAATGTCATCGTTTCACCATCATTTTTGAGGGTCAGTTTTGCTGGATATACAATTCTTGGTTGACAATTATTTTCTTTCAGAATTTTCTATGTGTCATTCAATTGCCTTATTTTCTGCATAGTTTGTGGGAAACTTTTCATTCTTCCTGACATACTGTCAGGATTCTTTCCTTATCTTTGATTTTGGAAAGTTTGATTATGGTATGTCTTGGTGATTTTCTTTTGGGATTTATCCTGTTTGATGTTGTTCAGCTTCTTGTATACTTATCTTCTTGTCTTTCAAGGTGTTAGGTAATTGTTCTTCCAACAACTCTTCTACAATTTTCTCTGTGCTTTTTATTGTCTCTTCCTGTTGTAGAATTGTAAGTTGTTCCTCTTCAATGTGTCCAACAAAACTCTTAAACTTTCTTTGGAGTTTTTCTCTCTTTCTTCAGATTGTTCTTCTAGCATATGAATATTGAGAGATTTATCTTCAAGTTTACCAATTTGGGTTTCCATTGCTTCACATCTACTCCTTTGCCCTTTCTATGTATTGTCCATTTCTAAATCTTAGTATTGATCGTCTGGATTTCTGACTGCAGGTTTTATATTGGTTCAAAATTTGTATTTATTTTGTCTGTTTGTTCTTATAGTGCTTTCCTGATTTTTCCTAAAGCTTTTTTCTGTGTTCACCTTCCATTCCTTGATCTTTCTGTCAGTCCTTACAAGGTATCTAAATATCAGTCATTTAAATTCTTTTACCATTTGTTCCATTACTTTTCTTCCTCACAAAGTTTTTCTTGCGTGGAATCTTAGTCATTTGTTTGATGTATTCTCTGTTGTTTCTTCATGCTGGCTAAAAATTTCTGCCATCTCCGGGGCACTGTAGTATTGTTCTAGTTGTATTTAATGGGTGATTGTATGTTGATGTGTTCTTAGGATCTCACCAACTGTCTCTTGTAGGGGTAGTTAGAGAAGGGACAAAAACATGTAGCCCATTCTCATTCGCTGTTCATGTACCTCAGTTTAGGGTGGGTTTAGTTGACTGTCTACCAAGCGTGATGTCCTCCTTCAGGTCCTGCCTGATAACGTGTCCAAATTATGTGAGACAAAAGTCTTACCATGATTGCATCTAAGGATTGTGTCTGTACTTCTTCCAAGACAGGTTTGTTTGTTCCTCTGGCAGTTCATAGTATATTCATTAATCGTCTTCAATATCAAAATTCAAATGCATCAATTATTCTCTGGTCTTCCTTATGCATTATTAAACTTTCACATGAATATGAAGTGATTGAAAATATCATCGTTTGGGTCAGACATGTCTTAGTCTTCAATGTGACATGTGTTCTCTTTAACATTTTAAAGAGGTCTTATGCAGGAGATTTGGCCAATGCAGTAAATACATCATTTGATTTTCTGATGGCTGCTTCTATTAGTCTTGATTGTGGATCCTAGTAAAATGAAATCTTTGACAACTTCAGTCTTTTCTCCATTTATCATGATGTTGTTTATTTGGCTCAGTTGTGAGAATTTTTGTTTTCTTTACATTGAGTTGTAATCCATATTTAAGGCTGCATTCTTTGATCTTCAGCAGTAAATACTTTAAGTCCTCTTTGCTTTCAGCAAGCAAGTTTGTGTCATCTGCATACCACAGATGTTAATTAGTCTTCCTCTAATGCTGTGATCCTTTTCATATAGTCAGCTTCTTGGATTATTTGCTCCTTATAGAGATCAAATAAGTATGACAAAAGGATAGAACCCTGTCACACACCTTTCCTGACTTTAAACCATGTTGTATACCCATGTTGTGTTCAAACAATTGCCACATGGTCCATGGTCCACATAAGCACAGCTAAATGTTCTAGAATTCTCATTATTTGCAATGTTATACATTGTTATAATTCACATAGTTGAATGCCTCTAAACATCTTTCTGGTATTTTCTGTTTTCAGCCAAGATCCATCTAATGCCAATGATGATATCTGTAGTTTTATGTTCTCTTCTGAATTTAGCTTGTAGATGTACTGCTACAATCAGTTTTAACTATCTTTCCCAAAAATTTGCTTGCATGTGATATTAAAGACATTGTTGGATAATTTCCGCTTCTTTGGAATGGACACAAATATGGAGATCTTTCAATCGGTTAGCCAGGTAACCGGATGTCCTCCAATTTTTTTGGCATAGACTAGTAAGTGCTTCCAGTGCTGCATCAGTCCACTGAAACATTTCATTTGATATTTCATCAATTCGTGAAGGCTTGCTTTTTGCTAATGTCCTCAGTATATCTTGTACTTCTTCCTACAACATCATCAGTTCTTGATAATATACTACCTTTTAAATGGTTGAATGTCAACCATTTCTTTTTGGTACCGTGACTGTATGTATTCCTTCTATCTTGTTTTGATGCTTTCTACATCTTTCAGTATTTTTCCCATGGAATCCTTTAATATTGAAAGTAGAGGCTTGAAATTTTTCTTTGATTCTTTCCACTTGAGGAATGTTGAAATGTGTTTCCCTTTCAGTTTTCTAACTCCAGGTCTTTGCACATTTCATTATTTTACTCTTCTTTATCTTCTCAAGTTGCCCTTTGAGCTTTTTTGTTCACCTCTTTTACCTCATAATTTCTTTCATTTGCTTTAGCTGCTCTGTTTACGAGCAAGTTTCAGAGTCTTTTTAGATATCTACCTTGTTTTTTCCTTTCTTCTCTGTTTCAATGCCATGTGTTTTCTTTATGTATGACATTCTGAATATCATCATCCCACAACTCGTCTCATCTTTAGTCATTAGTATCTGTTGCATAAAATCTGTTTTTAAGATGTTTTCTAAATTCAGGTTGAATATACTCAAGGTCATATTTTGACTCTTATGGACTTGTAATTTTCTTCAGCTTCAATGATGGTTGGCTCCACAATCTGTCCCTAGTCTTGTTTTGGCTGATGATTGAGCTTCTCCATCTTTCCTTTGGTTCAATTGTATTCTATCTGGTGAGCTATGCATTTATAGTCATCGGTGCTATTGTTGAAGAGAGATATTTGGAATGATAAAATCGTTGGTCTTATAAAATTCTGTCATAGAATCGTTAATGTCATTTCTATTATAAGGCCACATTTTCCAACTACTGATATTTCCTCTTTCTTTCTAATTTTCACATTCCAATCACTAGTATTTATTAATGCATTTTGATTGCATTTGTAACAGATTTCATATTGAAGAAGTTGATAGAATTCTTGAGTTTCTTCATCATTGGCTTTGGTGGTTGGTGTGTAAATTTAAATAATTCTTGGATTAACTGGTTTTCCTTGTAGGCATATAAATATCCTATCACAGGTACTATTGTACTTCAAGGTAGGTCTTCAGATATTCTTTTTAATGATGTATGTGGCACCAACCCTCTTGAATTTGTCATTGCTGGCATTGTAAACCATATGATTATCCAATTCAAAATGGTCAAATCTGTCCATTTCAACTCATTAATATCTAATATATCTATGCATTGTAGTTTCCTATATTCGTACTTCATATACTCCATGTTCCAATTACTAATGGATGTTTGCAGCTGTTTCTTCTCATTTTGAGTTGTACCTTATCAGCAAGTAAAGATCCTCAAAGCTCCATCCACATTATTAAGTCATTAAGGTTGACTCTATACTTTTACGAGGCAGTTCTTCCCCAGGCTTACTTTGAGTGTCTTCTAACTTGAGGATCTTCTGTTCTGGTACTATATTAGACAGTACTCTGCTGCTATTCATAAGCTTTTCAGGGGCTAATCCCTCAGAAGTGAACCATGTATTGCATTTTTCTAGTCTATTTTTAATCTGGATGCTCCACTGAATCCTGTCTACAATGGCCATTTGAAATACCAGTGATATAGTTTTCGGTCACAGAAATAGGCAAGCCACTACAGTACAACAAACTGACAAGTGGGGTCGCATTAATATGGGGTCATTGAATGTTACTAACCTTGATAATGATGATTCATTTCAATAACACCATTTGATTACAGTTTGTAATTTTCCCAACACTTCCAAAATCTTCTTCAGAGATACCAGTCCCTGCCTGCCTGAGTTCTGTCCTCAGTGCCCTGGATCCTAGTCTTACAAATTCCCTCCTTCAGGCTCTTAAATTACAACCATTCCTACCTCTTCCCTTTATTACACCAGCCTATAAGGAGGGTGGGGGCAACTTCCTGCTTCCTGGAATTATTACCTTATGATACTTTAGTTTTCTTCTCCTTTTTTTTTTTTTTAGTTTTTACCTTTTCAATTCTCCAGTATCTGGTTAACAATTCATGACACTAAATTCTCTCTTTTAAAATACCTGGTATTTTTGTCTCCTGACTGAATCAGAAGTCAGCACTAGGTAGGAGTGGATTGAGTGGGTTCCAGGGAACAAACCCCTAAAAACCAAATGTAGAGATCACGAGGCTCATAAATTGGCAGTTTACTGTATCTGGCTAAATATATGTCAGTATGTTACTTTATGATGGTTTTTATGGCTGTTGTAGTTAGCTAAAATAACATAAAACTATTATGTTTATAGCATTTTGTGTTTTTTTCAAGCCAACTCATATGTGTTATCTTTCCTTCATTTCTGAGCAACTTTAAATGAGGAAACTCCAAGGACTCCAATTCAGATCTTTTTACTCAATGCTTTTTCTACCACACCTCAGCTACCTTTCAGAATATTTTTAAAGTACCAATTGTTTCATTTAGAGTGAATTTTGTTTTAAATATTAAGACTTCATCCAATGAGAGTATGAAGTGCCAGTTGGCATAGTAAAGGGGAAAGATAATCCAATAAATGTGCTTCGTTTTGTCATCTAGCTGAAGCCTCAGAAGGCTATAATTATGCATTATTCTGGAAGAGAAATAATCTTTGGCTTTTAAATTTTAAAAGTTATTGAATTTCTAAATCTCTGGGAGAATGAGTATTTTGTGTATTGTCACTTAGTTTAAGCTGATCGAGCATTCATAGTAAGACTCTGTTCTTAATTACTCAACTCAAATTACATAATCTCAGTGTTGCCCCAGGTATCAAAATATCTCATCCTCATTTCTCAGGGAAACAAGGAGCCACATTATGTGAAAGATGCATAAAGCTCCAAATTGAAGTTGACTTTGACATAAATAGACTAGTGTACCTTTTCAAATGTGTATGGATGTCGTGCATTTTGATGAGTTTGACAGAAAGGAGAACAGTGGGAATGGGAAGATATTTCCAGAATCTTGGCTCTTTTTAAGCTTCTCAAGTCTCTCTTAGGTTTGGCAGAATTATTTGCATTGCAGTTTAATACTTACTAGGACATAGCAGCAAGGAAGTTCACAATCCATATCAAATCCATCTTGTTTTTTCAGATGCAAGTAATCTATCCTAATGCTGTTTTGATTTCAGTTGTGATATATATATAATTTTTTTGGCAGAAAATGTAGTGGCATAATTTTAGGAAATGTTTCAATTATGTTTGAAAGTCAAAACTGCAGTATGTTCCATTGCAGGAGTTAACTATCAGCAGTTCTATAACTGCTTGACTGACTAGTATGAATGAATATCTGTTTTAACCATCAATGATATGGTGGACACCTATAGTGTTATTCATTGTTGTGTAATAGGGCATACTCTCTCCCCAGTACTTCAGCAAACTGCTGTATTTCTGAAATGCCACCTTTTTTCATGCAGGCTTCCTGGATTGACCAGGAGAAAACGCACAACTCTACCATATATATTTCAATTTGTTTTAAGCTTCCTAAGCTTACATATTAATTTGTACTAAATCACATAGTAATGATTCTTCCCTTTTCCACCTAAAACAAATTAAACCTGAATTTGGATTTGATCTGAAGCATAACCTTGG
Organism: Chrysochloris asiatica; assembly: GCF_000296735.1. Classification (NCBI taxonomy): domain Eukaryota; kingdom Metazoa; phylum Chordata; class Mammalia; order Afrosoricida; family Chrysochloridae; genus Chrysochloris; species Chrysochloris asiatica. The sequence goes on along the minus strand of NW_006408548.1, from coordinate 16,688,129 downwards.
CATTGGTATTGTGCTTTGGAATGCCATATGCACATCAACATCAGTGACTTAGATTACGAACTCTTACAGGGCAAAATATGTATTTCCCTTTACGACCTATAGATTGAAAAGCAAACCAAGGCAGTTGCCTTTGAGCTGATTTGGACTCTTGACGACCCCACGTGTCAGAGTAGAATTGTGCTCCATCAGATTTTAATGATCAATTTTTCTAAAGTAGATTACCAAGCCTTTCTTTCCTCTAGGTGGACTCAAATCTTCAATCGTTTGGTTAGCAGTCAAGCATGTTAGTCATTTACATGACCCAAGAACTGCCCACACAGATATTCAGCAGCTATTCAGGGTTTGGTTATGATGACGATTTTCAATAAAAGGGATACCAGGCTCTTGCAGAGGTTAAGCGTTAGTTAGACATACCAAACTAAAACCCCACTGCCATCGAGTCCATTCCAACCCATAGCAAGCCTGTAGGACAAAGTGGAACTGCTCCTTAGGATTTCTGAGACTAAATCTTTATGGGAGTAGACAGAGTCATCTTTTCCACACAGAGAGGATGGTGGGTTTGAACCACTGACCTTACAGTTAGAAGCTCAATGCTTAACCCAGCGCACCTCAATGGCTTCTTTATTTGGACATGGTAAACTGTAAACTAGGATGAGACTTAAGTGATTGACGTAGACCTGAACTGGAAGTTCATCATCTGTCCAGTCCTCATTTCACTGGTGAGAGAGAGTGCCAAATAGAAAGCATGACAGCATGGCTGGGCTTGCTACTCAGACTGTGAGCCACAGAGCAGCAGGACTGGCATCACCTGGAAGTTTGCTAAAAATTCAGAACCTCAGGCCTCAATTTAGACCTAGTGGATCCAATGCAGCATTAACAAGATCACCCGGTGATTTTCATACACTACTAAGTTTGGGAAGCCCTGATAGAGAAGGCACGTTGAACTAGAAGCACTTTAATACTATTTTTCAATTCCTAATCCTACCCTCAAATAACTGTCATATTTTATCATAATCTGCTTGAACTATTGCATTACAGCAGTAACACAATTTTTTAAAAATCTTATAAGATTATTCAAATCTCTCTTTAAAATTGGATATAAAAACTAAAGAAATTTCCTTGTATTATACAACAGTTTTCCTAAACCTATTATGGGGAATTAAATAATAACATTTCCTTATTAAAAAACAAAACAAAACAAAACAACTAATGGCTTTCTTTACCCTGGCATATAGGAAATTGATATTCAATATTCTATTTGTTAGACAAAGTCATGTCAACCTAATGATATAAAAAAAATACTGTAAATTTTCTGTGTTCTTCTTAACTCTATTTTTTAATTCTTTTCCGAATGTTAGAATCTTTTTACCAAGAAAATATCTGCTTTTATGGTATCCTGGATAAGAAAATACTCTGTATCACTGATAACGCGTGGATTTTTATGACTTTGCTTGACTTACAGTTTATTTTAAAAAGCATTACTTTATAAAGTTATCTGTCATTTGGGTTGTTTTTCTTCTGATCTTTTTCTTCTTCTTTTCATTTCTCACTGATAGTTTCCTTGTTTTCACCCCTTGTTATTATCTGAACTGACACAGTCTGGTACCAATTGTTTCAATTCACAATTAGTGTCTTTTCTGCATTTTCTTTAGGAATTTTTCTTGGACTTAGATACAATTCTCTTTCCAATTTCTCTTGGGAGAAAATAATAAAATAATAAAAATTTCCACTAAATACAATACATTTGAGCACCATTGTACATTTCCTGAAAGTCTAATTTTTTTTTCCTATCCAGTTTATTTTGACAGTCCTAAAACCAAACTTTTCTTTACAGTAGATGGACATTGGAAATATTTATTTTTGGTTTGTTTGTTTTCTAATTTGGAAAATGAAATAGTCTTCCAAATACTAGGCCTAAAAGTATAAATAAAAGAGAGAACTGCTTTATCTAGTTAAAAGATAATAATATGTAGTATTACTTTTTTCAGTACTACAACCTGGTACTAATTTAGATGCCGCTTGACTGGCCAGTGATTCATTTTTGTTATATCCTGATAATCTCAGCCAAGCACAAATTCCAGGTCCTTGGAATCATCTCAGTTAGAGACTCCTTCAGGTTTCCTTGCTATGCTGTAGTTCAGAACTGGACTGCGGGCCACAAGTTCAAACCCACCAACTGCTCAACAGAAACCCTGTAGAGGGTCGCTAGGAGTTGGAACCAACTCAATGACCTATAACAACAGCATTAAGCTAATGTACAGATAATGAGTTTAGCAAAAAATCTTGAGGGTGATAGTTGGAAAAACCAGTTGTCATTGATGTGACTCAGACTCACAGTGACCCCATGTGAGTCAGAGTAGAGCTGTGCTCCAAGAGGTTTTCAACAGCTGTGACCATTTGGAAGTAGATCATTATGTCTTTCTTTAGAAGTACCTCTGAGTAGACTCGAACCTCCCACCTTTCAGTTAGTTTCCAAGTTTGTTAACCATTAGCACCACCCAGGAACTCTAATAGGAGGAAAGCAAGCCCCCAAATTCCCCAGCATCAACCAGTGGTCACTAAGGCAGGAAGAAAGGCCTCCCCCATCAAAAGGTACACATGTACTAGGCCTCTCATGGGAACGGAATACAACAGTCTATCCTGTTCCCTGGGAAATGTTTGGTAACAATCCTAGATTTTATGTTTGGAAGAGCTTCAAATAGGGCATATAAAAGTTATTTTGTCAACCTCATGTTCCTGGTGTGATGCTGTAAGATAAGCACTGGACTGATAACCACCAGATTTGTGGTTCAAACCCACCAGCCAGTACTATCCAGGGTCATTATGACTCGGAAGCAATTTGATGGCACTTAACAACAACAACAAAAGGAATATTTTTCTGCCAAGGAGTGGCTATTGGGTTCAGACCTCTGACCTTTCAGTTAGCAGCTGAGTGCTTAACCACTGTGTTATCAGGAATCCTACACAAACCTTTGTTGTTGTTGTTGTTGAGTGTCATTGAGTTGATTCTGACTCATAGTGATCCTGTATAGGGTTTCTGAGGAGCAGACCTTGTGGTTCAAATCAATGTTGCAATGCAGTATGTATCCTACAAAATTAGGGTGCAGCTTGCAATTTATCTCATGTGGCAAACATTGCTGGCCATAGCCATGAAATAGTTTTCATTCTTTGCATACCTGAACTTGGTTGTGATTCCTCGTAGCATGACTAGATAACCATAACCTCTCAATATTTAAAACAAACATTTAAGGACCATTTAAGAAAGGAATAGTAGACTGTTGTTCAAATACCTTCATATAACACCTTCTGGAAATGTCAAAAAGGCATGTAAACTTGCCAAGTGGTGGTTGGCAGCTTTAGAGACATTAGTGAAACAATTATTTAAGAAATGCTTCATCATAATTATTCTTGATGCTGTTAAGGATGGTTGTTGTTAAGTATCATCAAGTGGGTTCCCACCTACAGTGACCCAGTGTAAGCTTTCAAGGAGCGACTGATGATCTTGAACCATTGACTTTGTGGTTCAAACCAACAATCACATAGAAAATATGGATGTCAAAGACTGGGTGAAGAGTGATTTGGAAGAGTTGGGCTCAGAGTGTGAAGAGGTTTTAGGAGTAGATTAACCATCAGAGTTTGTTCAATATTTTCTTCTTATGCTTAACAGTTAAAAGTGCTAGACAGAAGCTCTGGTAGCGTAGTGGTTACGAATCGGACTGCGAACCTTAAGGTTAGCGGTTTGAAACTACCAGCTGCTCCGTGGGAGAAAGATGAGGCTTTCTATTCCCGTAAAGATTTACACCCTCGGAAACCCTGTACAGGGTCGCTATGGGTCGGAACTGACTCGATGGCACACAACAACAACAACAACAAATTCAAAAGAGCCCATTCAAGAAGTACAAAATTAAGTGATAAGTGAAAAAAATGATAAAATAGGGAAGCATTGCATCATCACTTAATTGACAGTGTTTTTGTGTCTTGGTAAAACATAAAAAGCAGTGAACTTTACTGTTTGCAGAATTTTGATTTCTATAATGTTCAGTATTTTCAAAAGGTAGGTAAAGTTAAAAGGGTGACTGTGTGATTCACAATAATAAATAACAGTCTGGCTATTTAATTGAACTGAACCTATATGTAGAAGTCGGTAGTTTTAGTTAGGGTCATTATTCTTCAGTTTTTTATTTTGAAAGTGACTTCCATTTCTCTGTAATGAGATATTGATGATTCCCTCCAATGAAGATTCTCTTTACTTTCTCCATAACAACCTGTAACTTTCTTCATCCACGTGTTTGACAGTTTATTGACTGAACTTACTTGTACTTGTTTGGATTATCTTAGTTTTGAATAACAGATACCACTACAGAAGAGCACAAGGCATCCCACAGAACCCAGGAATGAGGATGTAGCTGAGTTTCTAAGTCTCAGATATCAAGTACCTTGATTATTTGGGAGTCTCCTCCATTTGCAAGTCACTAAGAATCTTTACTAGTTTGAAAGTTCCTCTGTAAACATCCAGAAGTAAATATAATTAAGCTTGTTTTGCGTGTATGTTATGGAGGTCATGCCCTAAGTGGTTTCCATTCATAGTGAATAGGAGTGCCTCATTAGAGGTTAGGAACAAACAAGCATCAAGAATGCAGGAAATAAGGCAAGTGAAGTCTCATTAACTGTTTGCCCTTCCTAGATCTTCTTACAGACTTTCAGCCCAGCATACTGTTTTTAAGTGCTGTCAAGTCTGTTTGGTTCTGATTCAGAATATGAACCACCAATCTTGCAGTTAGTAGTACAGTACTTATAGTACCACACCAGTATCCTAAAATCAGGGGTCTATAACACTGTATTCCCTTGAAGTATATGTAGAGAGTTAACAGCAATTTATTACAATAAGTAGAAATCATTGATATGAAGAGAAGGTTCCATTGTGCTGGTTATGCAAAGGGGTTGAGGTTACTACTGGTGCCTTTGCCAAGTAAATGGTAGCAGTAAATTACTTGGTATAGCTCTATCTTCCACCAGTCATCTGTCAGTTTGTTGTACTGTGGTGGTTAGTGTGTTGCTGTGGTGTTAGAAGCTATGCTACAAGAATTATAAATACCAGCAGTGTCACCCCTGTTGGACAGTTTTCAGTAGAGCTTCCAGACTGTCAGACTAGGAAGAAAGAGAGGCAGACCACCTGTGAATGGTTAGCCACTAAAAATGTATCAATGGCAGCAAAACATTGTTAGATATAGTGCCAAAAGAAAAGCCCTTCAAGTTGGATGGCGCTCAAAATAAAACTGGGGAAGAGCAACCTCCTCAAAGTAGAGTTGATCATAATGATGTAAATAGAGCAAAGCTTTTGAGACCTTTATTTGCTGATTGAGCAAACCCAAAATGAAACAGCTATGAATGAGCATTAATAATCAGAACATTGATTATACAAATTATGAATCTAGAAAAATTGGAAGTTGTCAAAAATGAAATGGAACACATAAATATTTATATCCTAAGCATTCATAAGGTCAAATGGACTGGTATTGGCTATTTTGATAATCATATGGTTTACTGTGCCAGGAATGACAAAGAATAGTTGTGTTGTCTTCATTCTAAAACAAAGCATTTCAAGACTTGTCTTGAATACGATACTGTCTGTGATAAGACAATATCAATATGCCTACAAGGAAGACTAGTTAATATTCCTATAACTCAAATTTATACACCAACTCCTAAAACCTGTGATGAGGAAATGGAAGAATTCTGTCACTTTTCTGGCTGAAACTTTATCAAATATGCAATCAAGATGTATTGGAATGTGAAAATTGGAAACAGAGGAAAGATCAGAAGTTGGAAAACATAGAATCAGTGATAGAAATGAGGCTGGAAAGTGCAAGATACAATATTGTAAGACCAGTGACTTATTCACTGCAAATACCTTTTTTTAAATAACATAAAAGGTGACTGTACACATGGACCTCACCAGGTGGAATACACTGGAATCAAACTGACTGCATCTGTGGGAAGAGACAATTAAGAAGCCAATGCTCATCAGACAAAACAAGACCAGGGCCAGCTATGAAACAGACCATCAGTTGCTTCAGGCTGAAACTGAAGAAAAGTAAATCAAGTCCATAAGAGCCAAAATATGACTTTTAATATAGTCCACCTGAATTAAAGAGCATCTCACTAACAGATTTGATAACTTAGACACTAAGGATCCCAAACCAGAAGAGTTGTGTAGTGACATCAATACATTATCCATGAAAAAAGCAAATGATTATTAAAAAGACAAGAAAGAAAGAAATGACCAAAATAGATGTCAGAAGAGACTTGGAAACTTGTTTGGAGCATAGAAAATCTAAAGCACCTGAAAGAAATGAAAAAGTGAAAGAGCTGGACAGATTTCAAAGGACAGCGCGAGAAGATGAAGTCAAGTTTTACAATGAAATGTGTGAAGACTTGGAG
>NW_006408548.1:16678787-16679408 GCF_000296735.1 Chrysochloris asiatica | reverse complement strand
CCATCAACTGAAGAATGGATAAACAAACTGTGCTACATATACACAATGGAATATTATGCTACCTTGCAGAATGACAGGGAAGCTGCAAGCCATAGCATAACATGGATTAACCTTAAGGACATTATGTTGAGTGAAATTAGTCAGTCTCCAAATGAGAAATACTGAATTTCTTTGTTGGTTACAGGGATGTGTGTGTATGTGGGGGGGGGTTGGGTGAGGGGAGGGAGGGGCAGATGGAGCATGAGGCAGGGAATAGACACAGAGAGTTTGGGTGCTAGGGAGGGGAGCAATACACAAGAAGGGGGAGGGGAATGGAAGAACAAAGCAGACAGGAAAATTATTAGGCAGGTTTGCATGGGCTAAGTGTGATAGAGGTAAATAATGATGTATGCACAACCTTGGAACAACAGGGCTCTGGGATACAGGGATTGAGACCTGATTGGAATGGGGAAAGTGAGGGAAATAATGTTAAGATGCAAGACTGTCTTTTGAATCTTAGATTCCCTGGCATTGACACTGGAGAGGGAGAGAAAGGATTAGCCAGAAATATCACCATAGAAAGCTTATAAGTTCATCTTCTGCCTATAACGGATTGGAATACCTAAAACGGGGCTACAATGT
>NW_006408548.1:16662594-16677442 GCF_000296735.1 Chrysochloris asiatica | reverse complement strand
AAAAGTCAAAGCGAGAAGTGGTTCTGCTAGGGCCAGTGGCAAATTAGAGAATGCATGACTGTTTTAAAAGAGACAGGTGCTACTCAGAGATGATGGTTATTTTCAATTGGGGTTCCAGTCTATATTGCCGTATCTAGAGACTTTTTTAAATAGCAAAGCCAAAATTCCAAGTTTTTAGAGGAAATCCCTCATTTCTAAATGCCAAACCCCAATTTTTTTTTTTAAGAAATCAAACACAGGAGGAATGCAAGAATTAAAGTGAATAGAGGTAAATACTGTTAACTGATGGTACACGGAGCGAATTGAAATCATTGTAATGAAGTAAAATATATGATTTGTTGAGTGTAAAACTGATAATCTAGTCTATAAACCTTCACTCAATTCACTATAAAAAGTTTAAAAAATGAAATAAAATATAGTGTTGTTGAAGACTATTAAAAGTACTGTGGATTGACAGAAAAACAAATAAATCTGTCTTGGAAGAAGTACAACCAGAATGTTCCTTGAGAGGATGGAAAACTTCCGTCTCTCATTCTTTGGACATGTTGTTAGGTGGGATCAATCCCTAGAGAAGCATATTATGCTTTGTAAAGTTAAAGAATGACGATAAAGAGGAAGATTTCTAATGAGGTGGATTAACATACTGGCAGCAACAAAGGGCTTAAATATAATGTAAATATGGTGCAGGACTAGGAAGTATTTCATTCTGCTTTGCTTAGGCAGGGTCGCTGTGAGTTGGAGATGATCTAGGCACCTAGCAGTTCTATCCTTTTCTCTCTTTTACTTGTACTGACAATTATAACCTTCCCTTAAGTCTAAATAACAGAACAACTTTCAATATGAGGAAATTTTTCTAAAGATTAACTAACTTTCCTTTCCAGTGCAGTATACTCTGATGAATTATTATTTTTATTGAATCAGACTAGGAATCATATGCATGCATAAATGTTCTCTTCTCTATTTAAATATGAAGTTATTAGAAGATGGTAAAGATGTAATCATATATAGTGGGGGTTTTTCTAACTTAAAAGTAGACCAGAGAAGCTTTATAAGTTGTTTCATTAAATCTGAGGGGTTAACAAAAGATTAACCATCCAGAAATCTTTACCTTTTATTCTTATGGTATTTTAATGATGATTAATCATACTTAGTCAATCAGTCAATCAAATAACCAGTATTTATAGAGTACCTATAGAGTCCTGGTATGGTACTGTGGGTTAATGCACTGGACGGACTGCAAAATTAGTTTGAACCAGAAAGTCAGCCATTCAAACTTACCAGCCACTCCTCGGAAACCCTGTACAGGGTCGCTATGAATCGGAACCAACTCGATGACACTTAACAACAACAACAGAGAGTTCTTATAATATTAGAGGTAGCAATTAGAATAGAGCAGTAAACAAGAGAGATGCAGTTCCTGTTCTACCATGTATCAGAGAAAATAGACTGTCCAAGAATCGCAATCCAATATAGCAATCCCCTACTACCATGAACTGCCAGTAGAACACACAAATCTGTGTTGGAAGAAGTAAAGCCAGAATGCTCCTTGGAAGCCAGGATGGCCAGACTTCATCTCCCATTCTTCAGTCGTATTATCAGGATTGATCTGTCAGTCCCTGGAGAAGGACATCATGTTTTGTACAGTGGATGGTTGGAACAAAAGAGGAAGACCCCCAATGAGATGGAATGGCACAGTGGCAACAGCAGTGGGCTCAAGCGTAGCAATGATAGTAAGGTTGGCACAGGACCAGACAGTGTTTTTTCTCTTGTGCATAAGGTTGCTATGCGTCTAAATGTAACAACAACAATCATTACTCCTTAAGCCTTGTAACAGAAATGTATAGCCAGAGCTAAGTGACCAGGAAAGTGTCCCAAAAAAGCAAGTATTTGAATTGAGAATTGGAAACTGAATTTAAAAAAAACACAAAACACACAAAAGTTAGCTAAAGAGTGTGGAATAAGAGTGTTCCAGGAAGAGGGAACAGCAGGGGCCAATGTTTAGAGGGGGAGAGAGCATTGCACTTTTGAGAAAATGGGATGTTCTATGGGCTAGATCAGAGTTCTTGTTCGATTTTCCAGGGTTTGTAAGATCTGCTAGGGATTTAGACCATATCTTTTGGCCAAAGGGAAACCAGTGTAGATTTTAAGCATCATAGCAATATTTAGAGACTAGGTTGGATGGTGAAATGTACTAGTCATAAGGGAGTAACACCAGTCCTTGCAGTGACCCAGGAGAAATATGCTAATGACTTGGACAAAGGTGATATAAGTGTATGAATTTGAATCAGAATCAACAGTGAGCATGAGAAAGAAGGAGTAGTTAAGGATGATTTTTGACGTTTTAGTGGGAGCAACTGGGTCATTGGTGGAACAAATTACTGATAGGAAGAAAACACCAAAGAAATAACTTATTTTCACTCTGTTTTTATTGTTGTTGCCATCAAGTCGGTTCTGATACATAGCAACCCCAGTGGGTTTGAACCACCAAACTTGTGGTAAGCAGTCAAGTGCTTATCCTGAAGCACTGCACCAGGACTCTACTCTACATTGTCCAAAAATTCTTATTAAATATGTTCAGCGTAGCAAGAAAAAATGAAATAAATAGATGGAGGAAAAAGAACATTTCAATTGAAGGATGAGCTAAAGTCAAAAGTAGGAGCATCTCCATGAAGTCTAACTTCCTTATTAGAGAAGGACCACACATTTGATGCTGAGCCTTCCAGCATCCCAAGACAGGAAGCAAATATGATTCATAGTGTTCATAAGTGTAATGAAACCAATTGCTCGGAGAAGTTCCATTTCACTTAATACTGAAACCAAAGAAAAATTTCTACAATAAGTCTTTCTAGATAGGATACTGTATAATGTCATGAACAGCATCTTCATCATAAACATAAATATAAACTTCATCAGCTGTTTTCTCTAAGTTCCCTCAGTATGATCCAGTACATCTGCCAAGTCAAAATTATTGAAAAATAAATCCTGTGAAATAAGGGTGTGTTTCTAGTAGATTTAATACGACACAGTCTAAGTTAGTCTCTTTTAGATGATTTGGTATCAATCCTGAGACGGACTATTATGTTGTTGTGTGCTATGGAATCAGTTTTGACTTATAGTGACCCTATATAAGGTTCCCAAGGAGTGGCAGGTGGGTTTGAACCACCTACTTTGCATTTAGCAGTCCACTGCTTATCCTACAATGCCATACTAGGACTCCAGGAGATGAACTATAGAGTATCTTTTTCCTATGTTGACTTCATAAAGTCCCTGGGCTTGTATAAAGAAGAGTGGTATGTGTATATTTAATGCTTTGGAGGTTTTTGTGGCCATCAAAATAAGAAAATAGCGAGGTTATCTGGATGGCACAGATTGATCAGCACTGGAGTTCGAATTACAAGGTAGGCATTTCAAACCCACCAGCTGCTTCTATACAGGGTTGCTATGAGTCGGAACTGACTAGACTGCACTTAACAACAACTAACCAAAATAATCGACTCAACAGAACTTAACAACCACAACTAACCAAAAGGAGTCCTGTTGTGGCATTGTAGGATAAACACTGGACTGCAAACCACAAGGTCAGCAGTTCAGACCCACCAGTCACTCCTCAAAACTCGGTACAAGGTTTCTGAGTCAGAACTGACTCAACGGCACACACAACAACAACAACAAATTAACCAAAATGTTGGAGGCTCAAGACCTTGTGTAACACCATGGATAAAAAGGTTGGCAATCTACTTCTGTAAGATTATAGTTATTGAAAACCGTATAAAATGGCAGTCGGTCACCTCAGTGCATTGTGGTAGCTGCTGTAACTGAGTCGGCCAGCTCTGTTAACTCTGTTAACAGAAGCTATCGCGCCACCGCTGCGGAGTCCTTACGGTGCAGCTATGGTGGCCTTAGGCCAGGGCTTGGGTCTGCCCTGGTTCGCCTGCTCAAAGGTCGGTGAACAGCCTCAGTGTGGATCTTCACCCCTACCAACCAGATCCACCTGGACAATATGGCGGTGATGCAGATGAAGCACTCTGGGAAACGCTTCGAAATTGCCTGCTGCAAAAACAAGGTCTTTGGCTGGTGGAGCCGCGTGGAAATACCTGGATGAAGTTCTTAAGACCTTCTCTGTGTTTGTAAATGTTTCCAAAGGTCAGAAGGAAGCTCTTGTCAGTGTGTTTGGAACTGATGACCAGACTGAAATCTGTAAGCAGATTTTGACAAAAGGAGAGGTTTAAGTATCTGACAAAGAAAGGCGCACACAGCTGGAGCAGATGTTTCAGGACATTGCAACCATTGTAGCAGACAAATGTGTGAACCCTGAGACAAAGAGACCATACACTATCCTGATCGAGGCAGCCATGAAGGACATCCACTATTCAGTCAAAACCAAGTAGAGTGCAAAGCAGCAGGCTGTGGAGGTGATCAAGCAATTAAAGGCAAACATGAAGATGGAGTGTGCTCACTCACGCAAGGCTGCGGTTCCTCCTTCCAGTGGATGAAGGGAAGAAGCTGAAATAAAAGCTCAAGCCGTTGATCAAAGTCGTCGAGAGTGAAGACAGTGGCCAACAATTAGAAATTGTGTGTCTGATTGACTCAGGCTGCTTCCAAGAGATTGACAAGCTGATCAAAAAGGAGACAAGGGCAAAAGCTCTCTGGAAGTGTTCAATTTGAAAGACGTGGAAGAAGGAAATGAGAAACTGGAATGACCATCACCAGTTTGTTCAGCTCGCTAACACTAACGTGTTTTCTTTTCTGACCATACTGTTTGATTTCTGTGGCCTGATAAATACTTGCTTAGACTACTGGATGACTTCCAATTTTGTATTAAGTACATACCCAAGAAGACTTTGCTCAGGAAGTATAATAATCTGAGATTAATTTTGATGTGATTATAAATTGGGGTTGTAGGCTGAAGTGAAAAAAAACCCAACATGCAAACTGCAGACTAGCATCTTGTGGTCTCCGCCTCTGTGTCTGGTAGGTGCTTCCTGTGGGCATAAAGGGGAAAGACTGGGCATTACTGTAACTTCCAGGGGTCATACTGCCTCACAAAGAGGGGGTTTGCCGAAAATGAAGTCTTGTTGCTCCCAAATGAAACATGCATTTGGAGGTAACTCTCCAGTGGTCTGATGTGGAGTTGGCTCGATGGCTTCCTGGGGTCTGGAAACATATGTTGTTGTTGTTGTTAAGTGCCATCAAGTTGATTCCTACCCACAACGACCCTGTATAGGGTTTCCAAGGAGCAGCTGGTGAGCTTGAACCAGTGACCTTGCAGTTCAAACGACTTTACAGTCTGATGCATTAGCCCACAGTACCACACCAGGACTCCATATATTAATGTAGCTGATGTTATATGTAATCAATAAAACCACTCTTATTTTATCTGCGAAGCACAGTTGTACTTTGACACACATGGAGTTGCCTTGAATCAGAATTGAATCTATGACAACAGGTTTATTGAGAATAATACCTCAAAATAAAAATCTAAACATTTATCTTCAATATAGAGGATTCATGATAAAAGCAGGAAAGAAATACTGATTTTGAGGAATAGATATAGCTTTGACAAGATGAGAATCTTCCATAAATACATTTTCTTTCTGTCAAGTTTTGGAAAGGTATTACTGGATCAGTAATGAGTTTAAGGTTATATTCTTTGAGTAGGACATGGAATACAGCTACTCCCTTTTGTCAGGAAGTACTAAGCCTTGCGCTTTTCAGTGAAGCTGAGGGTGGAGTTGATATTCTTTTGTGGAAGTTAGATGCTTAACAAGGAACTCTATCTCAGTAGAAGAATAAGTGATTTTGTTAGCAGTATGCCATAGGAGGAGTCCTGGGGAGCAGAAGTTCCTCCCCAGAATGTCATTTGGGTTCCATATAGACAAGTAGGATATAGAGGTTCCATAGTTCTCTGTTTTAAAAGATTATTTTAATTTTTATCTTAAAGCAGCAGTAGCCTAATACCCACTTTGGTCATAAAATATTAAAATCTCAGTAAAGTAAGTATGCTAAGAGCATAGAGTTTTGAGTACTGTCATTCCCAGTATAGGCTAAAAAAGTATAATGCAATGTTTTGCTTCCCTTAGAATTCATAACACTATCCCAATTTGCTTAAATCCAAGAACAATGCATCTCAAGTTTCTTGTTAGTGTTTTTGTTACTAACCAAGATAGTCTACCACTTCAAAAAAGTCATCTTCATATATAAAAATGAGGCTTATGCTGTAGCATAAGCTCTGGTCTGTGAACCACAAGGTTGGTGGTTCAAACCTACCTGCTGTTCCTCAGAAGCCCTGTACAAGGTTGTTAGGCATCAGAATGGACTTGATGGCACTTAGCAACAACAGGAACCTCCACTCAGGTACCTAATGGGGCTACAATAAACCTTCAGATAGCTTATAAAATAGGATTACAATATCGGCTGTTACCCATATTTATCATTAAAAAATAAATGACCATATGTATTTTCTTTAAAGAAAATTCTGGCAAGTATATTAAATGATAGGAATGAGCAAACAGATGAGACTGTGGACAGTCAGAAGGTGGAATCTGTGCTAGAGGAAAGGAGAAGTGACCCTTTGATACGAGCAGTGAGAGAATTGTAGAACTTACCCAGATTCAAGATATACCCTTACAAAGGTCAGGTATCGTAGAAGCTGCTATGCCTATCTTGGGTGTGAAGAAAGGAATAAAACACGATTGGGTGCAAGGAAAAACATCCTTAAATACTTATATCAAAAGTTGCTGTGATATGGCAATGAAACAACATACGATAGGATGAATGTTAAGCTAATGTTCTCCCATGTAAACTATCACACAATTCACAATATAACATTAAAAAAAAGAAAAAAGTCGCTATGGTAAATGATGCTGACACTCAGAGTCAATGTTGAAGAGACAATAGAGAGTAGTGATGACTATGAAAAACTGGAAATAACATTCTTCATTTAAAGGGGACAGTTGCTACTCAGCCCAACTGACTGTCACCATAAGGTAAGGTGGACTCAAAATATCCAGGCCTCCCAATATGTCAAGAAGACCAGGAAAGATCTTTTTAAAATTTGAATACCTCCCAATTTAAATATCAACAAGAAGTTGAAATCTACAACACTGTACAGGTCAGCACTGTAGGCCAAAGGAAACATATTTGTGCAACCAGTCGTGTATGATTTCTTAAGCATGTACTTCATCCACTTCACATGGCATCTGAGTTGTATACTATTAACTAATGCACTTTCTAAATATTGTCAGTCAGAAATAAATACTATTGCTCAGAAGCCCCCACAGAATGTTGAAGAAAGTGCAAGATGATTCAACATATTCCATGGGGTTAAGTACCATAAGGAGTCTTGATATAGGACTTCCTTCTTCAAAACTTAGATCAGGGGTCTGCATTCTATTTCCCTTGGACCAACTCTGCCTCACAGCCATAGTTTCACTAATACACAACCACAGCCAATCGTTTACAAACTGTCTGTGGCTACTTTATCAATATAATGACAAAGATTAGTCATTGTAATAGAGACCCTAAGACTCATAAAACCCCAAGCATTAACTGTCTTACCCATCATTGAAAAAGTTGGCCAACCTCTTCGCTAGATAAATACATCAACCAAAAATAATGACCTAAATTGAAAAGTGCTACAACAGAAGTGCTGTGTTGTGGCAAGTACATATAAGATGAGTTCATGTGCTTGTGTTTGAAGGGCTTAGCCAGCCTAAGGAGGGAGGGATCCCTATTCCTGGGAGGCAGAGTTGGTGAAGATAATGCCTAACTTAGGCTTGATGTACAGACCAGAGTTCCCCAAATCCAGAAGGGAGGAAAGTGTATTCTTGGCATGCTACTTTAGGATCACAGCTAATGATTTAAGCTTATCACGAGGAGCCAAAAGAGAACTTAAGACTCCCAGGAATAAATCAGGGAAGCAATAAAGATCATTGCTCATCTTCCTTTCAGTTTTTAGAATCTCTAGGTTCATATTTATTTTTTATATAAAGAATAGCTCCTCTGACTCAAGTTTAATGGTTGGAGATAATAAAATAACACAACGAATCAGTGTGCACAATTAACATGAATATACAAAGAATATGACCCATAAGAAAATGTCTAATTATGAAAACCTATTATTGTTTTCTCAGGGTATGATGATTAAAAGAATAAACATTTTATGTTTACCTTAGTGATTTATTAGAACCCCTTTCACAAGGACATATGGATTTCTTCTTCCTAAGAAGAGTTAACCAAGAATAACAATTGAGCATTCCATGAAGAGTGCTACTGTGTATTTTATATTTTTCTTAGTATCCAGCAAAGGAATGCTGGTAGTGCTTTGGGTTAAGCCTTGGGCTCTGATCACAATGGCAACTTGAATCCACCAGCTTCTCCTTGGGAGAAAGATGAGGTTGTCTGATCCTGTAAAGATGTACAGCCTTGGAAACCCTACAGAGCAGTTCTCCTCAGTTCTATAGGGATGCTTTGAGTCAGACATGACTCTTGAAGGCAGCAGGGTTTGTATCCAAAAATAACTTCTATGTAGTAGGTACTTAGTAAATATTGTTGAATTACCAGATGAGTAATTCAAATATTTCATATTAATTTTTTAATTCCTATGTACTAGACTATTAATCACAAATCCACCAACTGCTCCTTGAAAACCCTCTAGAGGGCCACTATGAGTCAGAACTGACTGGTTGGCACTTGACAACAACAACCACCTCAAGATTGGACATCCTGGGAAGATAGCAATAGAAGTATTTGGAGGCCTTTGAAAGTACAACATGCTCTTTACAAAGTTGTACCCTTGAGAGTACCTGCCATGTTTTTCCCTCACTCATCCTCATCTAGCCCTAATAAGGAGATAGTGTCCTAGATAAACTCATGCCAGATCTGGTCTAGCATAATATTTTATATGTTTCTTTGCCATTCATCCAAGAGTTTAGTCTATCATTATTTTGGGTATAACTAATCGTTGCAACAAAGAAACCCAAAATACAAATAAAACTGATTGGTTTCAACATCATATCATATTACATTTCTTTTGTTGATGCTATCTCTTTGCAAAGGTGATTGTTTTCTTTCAGTAAATGATAAATACTGTCTGTAAATCATTGTGGAATAGATGTGAATCTAGTAACATTTGAAAAGTTGTACAACGCTCAACAAATACCATATCTTATTTTTATATCATCACTGTTCTTTAAGAATAAAACTTGAATATTTCTCTCAGTTTTTATTATATTTTAAAGGCTTACAAAATTGGTATGTCAGACATATTTAAGTGTTTAGAACCTAAGCACTTTGAAAATGAAAGTTTCAGGTATTTCTTTCAGATTAAGGGGACCGTGAAAAAGTTCTGTAGAAATAAGACACCATGAAGTTAAGAAAGTTTGGGCATCTCTTCCCCCAGGGCATTCTTGTGTGTAGATGTATGATTAAAGCTGGCTTGCAGATGTGTCCATGCTCAAGCTGTGAGAAGGGAAAGGAGAATGACAGGAGGACAGACCCATGCTCTTGAAAGTTCTTACCTAATACTTTCCTGTTGGTTGGTTGGTTGGTTGGTTGGTTGGTTGGTTATGTGCTGTGGAGTCCGTTCCGACTCATAGAGACCCTGTACAGGGTTTCCGAGGCTGTAAATCTTTACAGGAGCAGAAAGCCTCATATTTCTCCCATGGAACAGCTAGTAGTTTTGAACTGCTGACCTTGTGGTTCACAGCCCGATTTGTAACCACTATGCTACCAGAGCTCCTTAATACTTTCCTGTACCTTTGGTCATATTCTATAGGTGAAATCTTAGTCAAGTGGTCGTCAGTAATGGCAAGGGAGACTGGAAAATGTAATGTACTTGACAGATCATGTGCCAGACAATAAGCCTAATATTAAAGGAGATTGGAGACTGGCTAAGTCCCTACTACAGTCCACCCATCTAGTTGCTGAACCACTATGAATACCCTTCTGCCCTCATAATGAACATTCCCTTTGTCCATGGGAAGCAGCCCCAAATCTACCATCCAGTTATTTAAATCCAGAATCTGTGATGATTGTCACTTGTTTCCATTAGATCTGGACGTAGTTCTTCACAGTTTAGGCATCTCTATAAAGAAAGACAAATGATCTTGCCAACTGCTCTCCAACACACACACAATATATATATATATATATAAAATATATACACTTAATATACAATGGTAATGTAAGAACAGTATAGCTACATTTTTCAAATGTCAGTCACATAAAGGAAAAATGGGTATGTAGCATTGATGGAAATGTCCTATACAGGCACTGGTCATGTTTATTGACTTGGCAGTGAGTTGTTGGTGTTCCTTAATTAACCTGATTCTGCTGAGTAAAACTTTGTTGCTCACTGTTTTCGATGACCTCTGACTCTTAACATTTGACAGATCCTTATTGCCCATGTTTTGTCATTGCTTCCTCTGCAGTAGACATTAGAGTATGTATTTCATAATCCAGTTTGTGTTGGTGCATTCTGGGAATAGAGAGTTTAGAGTTTGAATAATCACATGCTTTCTTCAGTGACTCCTATGGTTTCTTTGCCAGTACAGTGTCTTTGAAATCATAGTAGGTTTCTTATCTATGTCCAGTCACTTCCTTGTGCCAGTAACTAAATCCAGTGATCCTCTACCTCCTTTATTTCTTTGTTTCCTTGTTATACTCAGGTCTCACTTTAATGCTAGCTGGTGACTATATTAAGAATACTGAACCATAAGACTTCAGAGTGATAGCAGCAGCTTCACTGACTTTTCCAATCATGTAAGAGGTATCCAGTTGCTAGACTACTTTCATTCCCTTCTGTCTCTGCTTGCATACCAGAAACTTCTTATCTGAGGGCATCTCTTTCCTGTAATAGCTTGGGAAGGCAACAACACCCACTAATATTCTATCTTTTCAAAATCTAAGCTACTTATAACTGTTGTTGTTCTTGTTAGGTGCAGTCCAGTTGGTACTAACTCATAGCTACTCTATGCACAACAGAATGAAACACTGCCCTGTTCTGGGCCAACCTCACAATCATTGCTATGCCTGAACCCAGCACTGCCACCACTGTGCCAATCCATCTTGCTGGGGGTTTTCCTCTTTTTCTCTGACCCTGCACTTTACCAAACATGATATCCTTATTTAGTGACTGACCCCTTCTGACAATATGTCTGAAATATGAGAGATGAAGTTTGGTGATCCTGGCTTCCAGGTAGCACTCTGGCTGTATTTCTTCCAACACATATCTGTTTACTCTTTTGGCAGCCCATATTTTTGGCAGCCCTTGGCACTCTTTAGGCAGCCCATATTCTCCCCCAACACTATAATTCAAATGCATCATTTCTTCTATGGTCTTCCTTATTCACTGTGCAACTTTCACATTCCTATGAGGTTACTGAAAATACCACGGCTTGAGTCAGGTGCACCTTCTCAAACTGACATCTTTGCTCCTCAACACTTTAAAGAGGTCTGTGCAGCAGATTTGTCTAATGCAATGCGTCGTTTGATTTCTTAACTCCTGTTTACATGAGTGTTGATGGTTGATTTCAGCATGTCTTTGACAACTTCAAAATCTTTCCTCCATTTATATGATGTTGTTTATTGGTCCAGTGGTGAGAATTTTTGTATTATTTACATTGAGATCCAACCCATACCGATGGTTGTGGTCTTTAATCTTCATCAGTATTTTAAGTCTGCTTCTCTTTCAGCAAGCAAGGTTGTATCATCTGCGTATCGCAGGTTGTTAATGAGTCTTCCTCCAATCTTGATGCCACGTTTTTCTTCATCTAATCTAACTTCTTGAATTATGTGTTCAGCATACAGATCGAATAAGTATGATGAAAGAACACAACACTGGCACACACCTTTCCTAATTTTAACCATTCGATGTTCTCTTGTTCTGTTTGAACAACTGCCTCTTGATCTATGTACAGGTTCCTCATGAGCACAATTAAGTGTTCTGGAATACACATACTTCGCAGCATTGTCCATATCTTGTCATGATCCACACAACCAAAAGCCTGTGAGTAGTCAATAAAGCACAGGTAAACACTTGTCTAGTATTCTCTGCTTTCAGCTGTGATCCACCTGAGGTCAGCAATGATAGCCCTCATTCCCCGGCCTCTTCTAAAACCAGCTTCAGAAAAGATTGAAGTTGTCAAGGACTTCATTCTTCTTGGCTCAACTATCAACACTCATGAAAGCAGCAGTCAAGAAATCAAATGATGTATTTCATTAGGCAAATCTGCTGCACAAGACCTTTTTAAAGTGTTAACGAGCAAAGATGTCAGCTTGAGGACTAAGGTGCACCTGACCTAAGCCATGGTGTTTTCAATAACCTCATATGCATGCAAAAGCTGGACAGTGAATAAGGAAGACCTTAGAAGAATTGATGCCTTTGGGTTGTGGTGTTGGAGGAGAATATTGAAAGTGCCATGGGCTGCCAAAATAACCAATAGATCCATTTTGGAAGAAGTGCAGCCAGAGTGCTCCTTGGAGGCCAAGATGACCAAATTTAATCTCTCATACTTCAGATATATTGTCAGGAGGGACCAGTCACTGGAGAAAGTCACATATTTGGTAAGGTGGAGGGTCAGAGAAAAAGAGGAAGACCCCCAATGAGATGTATTGGCCAGGTGGCAACATCGATGGACTCAAGAGTAGCAACAGTAGTGAGATTGGCCCAGGATCGGACAGTGTTTCATTTTGCTGTGCATATGGTCTCTATGAGTCGGTACCAACTCGATGGTATCTAATAACAACAATCCCTTTTTTGTATTCAAACAAGTGCCTCTTAGTCTATGTACAGATTCCTCATGAATGCAATGAAGTATTATGGAATTCCTGTTCTTTGCATTGTTATCCATACTTTGTTATGATCTACAAATTCATATGTCTTTGTAATGTCAATTAAACAGAGGTAAATATGTTTCTTGTATTTTTCAGCCAAGATCCATCTGGCATCAGTAATGATATCCCTCAGTCCATATCCTTTTGTGACTCTGACTTGCATTTCTGGTGGTTCCCTGTCAGTGTAATAGTACGAGCTTTTTGCATTATTGTCATTAAAATTTTACTTGTGTGTGCTTTTAATTATATTGCTCAATAATTTCTACATTCCGTTAGATCTCTTTTTCTTTGGAATGAGCAGAAATATGGCTCTCTTCAAGTCAGTTGGCCAAGTAGCTGTCCTCTAAATTTCTTGGCATAGACAAGTGAGTTTTTCAAGCATTGTATCCTTTGTTGAAACAGCTCAATTTATATTTCGTCAATTTCTGGAATTTTATTTTTTCCAGTACCTTCAGAGAAGTTTAAACATCTTTCTTCAATATTGTCAATTCTTGACATATTCTACCTCCTCAAGTGGTTGGTGCTAGTTCTTTTTGATACAGTGATTAGTGTTTTCCTTCTATCTTCTTTTGATGCTTCTAGTAATGTTCAATATGCTGTCCATAGAATCCTTCAATATTGCTTGAATTTTTTCTTCAGTCCTTTCAGCTTAGGAAAGGTGAATTCTTCAAACCATGTTGCCAGAGAGGAGTGGAATGGTTGTTAAGAAGTCCATGTTATAGAATGAATTGTGTCTCACAAAAAGATATGTTAAAGTTCTTTCACCCTATACTGGTGAGTGTCGCCTTGTTTTGAAAGAGTCATGAAGAGGTTAGCTGGTTAATATGAGGTCACACTGGAGTAGGGTAGGTCCTAATCCAATATGAGGGGTGGCCCCATAGAAGAGGGGAAGAGACACAGATGGATACACAGAAGGAAGATGACCATGTGAAAATGGGAATATCTGAAGCTACCAGAAACTCAGACAGAGTCAAAAAAGCATCTTACCCTGGATCCTTCAGAAAGAGTATGACCACGCTGACACCCTGATTGCTGGACGCCTACTCTCCAGAACTTTAAGACAATACATTTTTGTTCTTGTGTGTCATCCCACTTTGTGGTACTTTGGAATCAATGTAATGACTAATATTGTAAACTACAAATGAGGTTTCAGAGAGCTGGAAGAGTTTGAACTTAGTATAATTCTGTAAATCACTTTACAAAGTCCCTTCTAATCTCAGAATTCAGATGATTTAACACCCAAATTTATGGAAAGTTTGAAAATATATGTTGCTATAATTAAGCTTTTCTTTTTATCTAGGATGCCTTCTGTGACACCCTTTTAAAATAGATACACTCAGGTCCTTCCACTATAGGGAATCATTGACTAGAAGCCCAAATTAATTTTACTACCGATTTTCACCATCATCAGTTAATTGAGTAGTTCTGGCTATTTTAGAGGTTATGGGTGACACCTTTTATCTATTTCTTGAATTATTGTTAAATCATTTATTACATTTATAATGAAAAAGTACACTTAGCAAATTAATAGGGATTTGATACTATACTGGATTTTTTTAATAAAACATACCTTTCTATGTATCCTGTATTAATAGTGTTAGAAGTTTAAATCGGTACCTATAGAATTTTTTCTTTTTGAATAAAATTGATTCAGGAAGTTTTCTAAATATTTCCCCAAACTTCTATCTTGCCACCTGTGAATCTGTAAAACAAATAAATTGAAATGTAACTTTGAGATTTAAACCTGGAGACAACTTTAAATTGAGGTGTTTGCATTCTCTTTTCGTTTGATTTCTGTTCTTTGTTTGTGACATACTGGCTTTATTTTTCTTGTATTTAGTGTCAGACTAACTGCAGGTGTGCCACACGTGGTCTGTATATAGACCAAATACATTTTTCAATGTTCCTCACCTTTCTATATATTCCTTATGAATTTTCTCATAAGGAAAATGTATAAGAAACATATAGAAAGGTAAGGAATTTCTTCTCAGATTTCTTCTTTGAAACATATCTT
>NW_006408548.1:16650492-16660577 GCF_000296735.1 Chrysochloris asiatica | reverse complement strand
ATATTCAAGGTCATATTTTGGCTCTCGTGGACTTGTTTCCATTTTCTTCAGCTTCACTTTGAATTTCCATATGAGTAACTGATGGTCTGTTCCACAGTCTGCCCCTGGCTTTGTTTTGACTGATGGTAAGGAGCTTTTGCATCATCTCTTTTTGCAGATGTAGTTAATTTGATGTCTATGTATTCCATCTGGTGAGATCCATATGTATAGCTGTCTCTTATACTATCTAAAGAAGGTATTTGAAATGAACAAATCATTGGTTTTGCAGAATTCTATCATGCATTCTCCAGCATCATTTCTATCACCAAGGCTATATCTTCCAACTACTGATCTTTCCTTTTGCTCCCAACCTTTGCATTCCAATCACCAGTAATGATCAATACATCTTGATTGCATGTTTTATCGATTTCACATTGAAGAAGTTGGTAAAATTCTTCTATTTTATCCTCACTGGCTTTAGTGGTTGGTGCATAAATTTGAATAACGGTGGTATTAGCTGGTCTTCCCTGTAGGCCCATGGATATTATACTATCACAGACAGCAGTGTACCTTATGACTGATCTGGATATGTTCTTTTTGACATTGAATGCAACACCATTCCTCTTCAACTTGTCATTCCCAGCATAGTAAACCATAGTGTTGTCAGATTCAAAATGGCCAATTCCAGTCCATTTCAGCTCACTAATGCCTAAGATATCAATGTTTATGCATTCCATTTCATTTTTGACAATTTCCAATTTTCCCAGAATCATACTTCATGCATTCCATGTTCCGATTTTCAGTGGATATTTACAGCTGTTTCTCTTCATTTGGAGTTGTGCCTTATCAGCAAATGAAGGTCCCTCAGCCTTTTCCCCGACGGGCTTTACTCCATTCGCATCATCACAGTCAACTCTACTTTGAGGAGGCAGTTCTTCCCCAGTGCCATTTTGAGTGTCTTCCAACCTGAGGGGCTCATTTCCCGGCGCTATATCTAACAGTGTTTCTTTGCTGTTCATAAAGTTTTCAGTGAGTAAATATGCAGAAGTAGTTTGTCACTCCTTTTTCCAAATCTGTTTTCATCTGGAAGTTCATCTGAAACCTGTCCACCATGGATAACCCCGCTGGTATTTAAAATACCAATGGCATAGCTTTCAGAATCATAGCAACTCACAAGCCACCAGAGTACGACAAACTGACAGACCTTGAAACATATAGTATTTTGTTAGTATAGCAGATGGCATGATTCAAATGGGAGGTTTGGTAGTTAGGTAATAGTGGTGTTATTATAAATTGGTGTCTAGTCAACTGTTCCCATAACAACCCCATGTATAATGGAATGAAAGGTTATCCCATATTGCACTGCCTTCATGAGTATAGGCCTGTTCGAATTCATTGTTAAAGCTATTGTGTCAGTCCATCTTACTGAGTGTGTCTCTCTTTTTCACTGGCCCACTTACTACTTTAGCAACCACTATATGCTTTTCTAACAATTGGTCTTTTCTGATGCTATGTCAAAAGCAAGCTAACTAAAATCTTGCCTTCTTTGCTTCCAAGGAGCATTCTGGTTGTGTTTCTTCTATGGTTAATAGTTTGTTGATGCTTACATCTATTCATTCAATGACACTTAATGTTTGCCTGTGGGTTCTCTGCTAGTCAGATGGTATTCAGTGGAAAGTAATGAGGACTGATCGAAGGGGAGGATTGTTGCTGTTGTGTGCTGTTCAGTAGATTCTGACTCATAGATATCCTGTATAGGGTTTCCGAGGCTGTATATCTTTATATAAAGCATCTAGTGGTTTTGAACTGCTGACCTTGTGGTTAGCAGCCTAACGTAACTCACTATGCCACCAGGAATCCAAAAGGGAAAGATAGAGCTCAAAAAGGTAAACACATAAAATACAATTGCAAGCTGTATTTGGATGCATAAAATACAAAAATGAGACTATGTGAGAGACTGTTTTGTTATTGTTGTTATGTGAGAGACTGTAGTGTTTACTAATCAGGCTGCTAATCTCACAGTCAGCAGTTCAAAACTACCCACAGTTCCGTGGTAGGAAGATGAGATTTTCTGCTCCTGTAAAGATTTACAGCCTCAGAAGCCCTGTGCAGGGTCGCTGTGAAACAGAACCAACTCCACGGCACATAACAACAACAACAACAACAATATGAGAAAGAATAACACACAAAAGTCAATTTTCACTTAGTTGGTTAAGAAAGACCTCTTTGAGGAGGGGATATTTAAAAAGTATCAGAAGATTTAAATAATTTAAAATAAGGGAAAAAGAAGAGCCAATCAATTTAATATTAAAAGTGTGTATGACTACAGAAACTCCTAAAGACTACAGCGTCTTTATGAGTCTGAACCAATTTGACCACACTTTACAACAGCAACAAAACAACTTGGTAACATGAGTGTTAACATTTTGAGGAAAATTCACTCCTTTTACCTTGAAAATTGACAATAGGAGACCTCTCAATCAGTAATTTTCAGTAGCTCTGTATGCACATAATTCTAAGAAACCTAAGTACTCTATGTTCCATAAATACTTGTTGGATTAAGTTACTGATTTCTCCAAACTTTGATTAATAGCCACTGTGTAAGCCAATACAGTGTACCAGTACCACTGTCTGGAAACCATCTTGATTTAGTTTTCAAGCAGATGGCTTTTGTATTCAGTTATATGTAACTTTTCTAGAAAAGAAATCCAGATTTTGGGGAAAGTCCTGGTGTGGCATTATAGGATAAGCAATGGACTGTTAACTACAATGTTGACAGTTCAAACCCACCAGCTCCTCCTAGGAAAACCTATACAGGGTTGCTATGAGTCAGAACCAACTCGACAGCACGTTAACAATAATCCTTCTCAATGATGTTCCCTTGGACTCAAGTAAGAAAATATAATAAAATTAGATAGAGATATTTCCATTTTCAATAGATTCACTGCCAGTTGAAAATGAAGTTGACTACATAGATTTTTATTATAATTTTTTATTTGCCACTCTAGTGTGTATGATGTATTAAAATGTTGGCTCCTTTGCCTTTTTTTCATTAAAAACATCATAAAACATTTAGGGGACTGTGCAGAAATTGCTGTGACCTCTATTTATAATTGAAGAAAGTAATGTTTCTTTTAAAATATTGCTGGTGCACAGTATTCCTGACCACAGGCCCCTGAGCTTGCTAACCAGATTTGTGCAGATTTCCATTCTCTGGTGTACAATTACTAAAATGATAGGGAAGCTAAGACTGCTGAAAATAGGAAGAATGCTGGGAAGTATGGTGGTTTGAAGCAAGCTAATTGCTTTGTTTTTACTATTTGTTGTTGTTGTTCAAGGAAAAGCCATCTCTATTTTATAAGGCCACTAATAGGCATGCATAGTGCCTTTATATATTTCTCAAAACAAAGAACTTGTTCTCTGAGTTGGAAATTCTCTTTACTGCTTCATCTCAAAGCTTAAAGTATACACTAATCACCTGGGTATCTTGCTGCAATGCAGATTTGGATTCAGTGAGTCTGAAGTGGTGAGCATGAATTCTGCATTTCCGACCAGGTGATACAGGTTTTTGGGTGCCCAGATCACACTTTAAGGTTCTACTGACATTTCATCTCCTGGAAGGTTAACTATGTCACTGGTAATACTGCAGCTTTTGGTTGGCCATCTAGGTAGTTTACTTGTGTGTTCTCTGGTAGTGGTTACAAATTGGGCTGCTTTATATAAAGCTTCAAGGTTGGTAGTTCAAAACCACCAGCTGTTCCGTGGGAGAAAGATGACACTTACTGCTCCCGTAAAGATTTGCAGCCTCGGAAACCCTGTGCAGGGTCACTATGAGTCGGAACTGACTCCATGGTACTTAACAACAATTCTTTCTTTATCAACATCTCTCAGTTGAGTAACTCAACAGTTGCTTCTTTCAGATGAGAATTCACTCTAAGGGAAACTAAAAAACAAGATAAAACCTTCAATTATTCCCTTTCTTTCATACACCATATTCCACCACCTGTACTTTTAAAATGTATGCAGCATGCATCCTTTTCTCTCCATCACCAAGGCTACCACTCCTTTTTGATCTATTATCAGCTCTCTCTTGGGCTCTTAAAAACATTCCTACCTCATTTTCCATCTTCCACTCTTGTCCTGCAGCAACTTGGTAATCTGAGAAAAATATAAATGTGAAACCATGTTACTTCCTGTTGAAAATTCTCCAATAGCTTCCCAGGTACTAAGATTTAAACCCACCCCCAGTGCTATGGGTGACTAAGGCTACTTATAAGCCTGCAAACCTCGCTGAGTTCATCCCAGGCCCCTCTCCTTACTGCTACTATATTTTACCCCACCATTCTTTATCTACTCTGTGAACACGATACACCAAGCCGCTTCCTTCCTCAGAACTTTGAACTGGCTCTGCTATCTGGATGGAAGACTTTCAGTGTGGTTCTTCACAGCCCAATGCCTGTTATCCTTCACCTCACCTCTAAGTAGCAACCTCTCTATTTCAATTAGCCAAGCTCCAATTTCTCTATATTTCATCTGCCTGGGTTACTTCCTTTAACCCTTATCCTTGTCTGGAAAGTTCCTTTTTTTATATTTGTTTACTTATGTGTTGCCTGGCTCCTCACTAGCAAGGAGATGGTGATTTCTATGACAGCCTGGCATTTGTTATACTGCTGTTGCCATCAAGTGAATTCCAACTCATAACAACCCTGGTCACAACAGATTGAAACACTGTCTGGTCCTGCACGAATTTCACAATTATTATGTTTGAGCCTACTATTGCTGCCACTGTATCATTCTGCCTCTTGAGAGTCTTCCTCTTTTTCACTAACCTTCCACTATACCAAGCATGATGTCCTTCTCTAGGGTCAACATGCGCAAAGTATGAGAGACAAAGTCTCTCTGTCCTTTCTTCTAAGGAACATTCTGACTGTACTTCGTCCAAGACAGATTTGTTTGCTCTTCTGGCAGTCCATAGTATTTTAAGTATTCTTTTCCAACACAATAATTCATATGTGTTGATTCTTTTATAGTCTCCCTTATTCATTGTCCAACTTTTAAATGCATACGTTGTTGTTATTGTTGTTGTTAAGTACCGTGGAGTTAGTTCCGACTCACAGTGACCCTGCACAGGGCTTCCAAGGCTGTAAATCTTTATGGGAGTAGAATGCCTCATCTTTCTCCTGCAGAACTGCTGGTAGTTTCGAACTGCTGACCTTGCGGTTCACAGCCTGACTCGTAACCACTATATAATGAAGCAAGTAAAAATACCATGTTTGGATTGCTGTTGTTGTTGTTAAGTGCCATTGATTTGGTTCCAACTCATAATGACCCTGGGTTGGATTGTTGTTGTTGTTGTTAAGTGCCATTGATTTGGTTCCAACTCATAATGACCCTGGGTTGGATTAGGTGCATCTTAATCCTCAAAGTAGTATTTTTACTCTTTAGCCCTTTAAAGCAGTCTTTTACAGCAGATTTACCTAATGCAGGATGTCATTTGATTTCTTGACTGCTGCATCCATGAGCATTGATAGTGGATATGTTATTTGCAGGTCCACTTCTGAGGCTCTTTACTTTCTGTACAATGAGTTGTAAGCCATGCCAAAGACTGTAGTCTTTGATCTTCTTATAAGTACTTCAAGTCCTCTTCATTTCAAGGAAGCAAGATTATATCATCTGCATATCACAGGTTGTTAATAAATCTTCCTTAATCCTGATGTCATGTTCTTCATATAATCCAGATTCTTGAATTATTTGCATATCATACAAGTTAAATAAATATCACATACATTTCCTGATTTTATCCCCTTATTCTTTTTAAGCATCTGCCTCTTGGTCAATACATAGTTTCCTCATGAGCATAGTTAAGTTTTCTAGAACTCCCATTCTTCATAATGTTATCCATTGTTTGGCATTTGTTGTTGTTGTTATGTGCCATCGAGTCAGTTCTAAGTCATAGTGACACTGTATAGGGTTTCTGAGGAGCAGCTGGTGAGATTCAACTGCAAACTCTGTGATTGTAACTGACCTTGCAGTCCAGTGCTTTATCCTACAGTACCATACCAGTAGGTAGCATTTGAGTAAAGAAGCAGAGTTGGGTTGGGGGGGGATGAGAGATGATGAGAGAGAAGGAAGAAAATAAGAGAGGAAAGAAGGGAGGGAGGAACAAATGAAGCCAGTCCAGTTACCTGTGATAGAAATGTGTCCTATTGTTCAATTTGACATTGATATTTCTATTAGAAATATCTTCCTTTCATGTTCTAGGGAAGACGACAGAAATTATTAAAGGCTTCAAATCATTTAATTTTTCTTTCTTTCTTTCTTTTTTTAAAAAAGAGTAGTTCATTTCTGGGTTGAATTTTTGTAAGATCATGAAATTTTTTTCCCAGAAACTCAAATGAGTTGAACAAGGCATCATTTGGGGAGAATTACATAAGAATGACACTTTTAATGAAGGTTTTCCATTCTGAATGATGGATTTGTGCTTATAGAGCTCTAGGTCTGCTGTGTCAAAAATGAAATGAAATGCATAAACATTGATGTGTCCTAGGCATTTGTGAGCTGAAATGACCCTGTTGAATTAGCACTCGACTGCGAACCACAAAGTTGGCAGTTCAAATCCACCAACTGCTTCCTGGAAACCCTATACAGGGTCGATAAGAGTTGGAATTGACTCATTGGCACTTAGCAAGTACAGGAAGTCAGCTGAAATGGACTGGTATTGGTCATTTTGAATCAGACAATCATGTGGTTTACCATGCTGGGAATGAAAAATTGAAGACGAATGGCATCACATTCAGCATCAAAAAGACTATTGCAAGATCTATCTTGTAGTACAATGCTTTATGTGATAAGAAAATATCCATCTACCTACAAGGAAGACCAGTCATTACAACTAGTATTCAAATTTATTTACCAACCACTAAAGCCAGTGATGATGAAATTGAAGAATTCTACCAATTTCTTCAGTCTGAAATTGATCAGACTTGCAATCAAGATACATTAATAATTGCTAGTGATTGGAATACAAATGTTGGGAAAAAAGATACCTTTTTTAAACAACGTAAAAGACCTCACCAGATAGAATAGACAGAAATCAAATTGACTACATCAGTGGAAAGAGACAGTGGAAAAGCTCTATATCATCAGCCAAAACAAGGCCGGGGAAGATTGTGGAACAGACCATCAATTGCTTATATGCAACTTCAAACTAAAGCTGAAGAAAGTTGAAACAAGTCCACAAAAGCTAAAATATGACCTTGAACATATCCCACCTGAATATAGAAACCATCTCAAGAACATATTTGATTAATTTGACACTAAAGACCAAAAAATAGAAGAGTTGTGAAATTACATCAAGAATATCATACACAAAGAAAGCAAACGGTTATTAAGAAGATAAGTAAGAAGAAAAATACCAAAATAAATGTCAGAAGATATTCTAAAACTTGCTCTCCAGTATAGAGTTGCTAAAACAAATAGAATAAATGAGGCAGTAAAAGAGTTGAACAGAAAATTTCAAAGGGCAATTCAAGGAGACAAAGTCAAATATAATCAAATGTATAAAGATCTGGAGTTAGAAAACCACAAAAGAAGAACACACTCAGCATTTCTTAAGCTGAGGGAACTGAATAAACAATTCAAACCCCAGTTAAGCATTTAAGGATTCTATGGGCAAAATACTGAATGATGCAGAAAGTCTAAAAAGAAGATGGAAAGAATACACAAAGTCACTATACCAAAAAGAAATGATTGATGTTCAACCATTTTAAGAGGCAGCATATTACCAAGAACCAATGATACCGAAGGTAGAATTCCAAGGTTCACTAAAGGCATTGGCAAAGAACAAAGCTCTGAGAATTGATGGAATACAAGTTGAAATCTTTCAACAAACTGATGCAGCACTGAAGGCACTCACTCATCTATGCCAAGAAATTTGGAAGACAGTGCCTGGCCAACTGACTGAAAGAGATCCATATTTGTGTCCATTACAAAGACAGGTGACCTAATTGAATGCAGAAATCATCAGACAATATTAACATCACAAGCAAGTAATATTTTGCTAAAGATCATTCAAAAGTGGCTGCAACAGTGCATTAACAGAGATCTGCCAGAGGTTCAAGTAGGATTCAGATGAGGACATGAAACTAGGGGTGTCATTGCTGATATCAGATGGAT
Organism: Chrysochloris asiatica; assembly: GCF_000296735.1. NCBI lineage: Eukaryota > Metazoa > Chordata > Mammalia > Afrosoricida > Chrysochloridae > Chrysochloris > Chrysochloris asiatica. The sequence continues at coordinate 16,652,423 of NW_006408548.1, read as the reverse complement.
CTTGGCTGAAAGCAGAGAACACCAGAAAGATATTTACCTTTGCTTTATTGATTATGCAAAGACTTTTGATTGTGTGGATCATGACAAACTATGGACAACTTTACGGAGAATTAGTATTCCATGACACTTATACTCATGTGGAACCTGTACATAGACCAAGAGCCTGTTAGAGCAGAACAAGCGATTACTGAATGGTTTAAAATTAGGAAAGATATGTACCAGGGTTGTATTCTTTCACCATACTTCTTTAATCTGTATGCTGAGGAAATAATTCAAAATTTTATGAAGGAAAACACGGCATCAGGGTTGGATGGAACCTCATTAACACCTTGTAATATGCAGATGATACAACCTTGCTTGCTGAAAGTGAAGACGACTTAAAATACTTACTGATGAATTTCAAAGACCACAGTCTTTGGTATGGGTTGCACCTCAATATAAAGAAAAAAAAAAAAATACTCAAGATAAATGAGTAAAAGATTGAAGTTATCAAAGACTCCATTTTGCTTGGATAAACCATCAACACTCATGGAAGCATCTGTCAAGAAATCAAAGGATGTATTGCATTGGACAAATCTGCTGCACAAGACCTCTTTAAAGTTTTCCAGAGCAAAGATGTTCCTTCGAGGACTAAGGAGCACTTGTTATAAGCCATGGTATTTTTAATAACGTCATATGCATGTGTTAGTTGGATAATGAGTAAAGAAGACCATAGAAGAATTGATGCATTTAAATTATGGTGTTGGAGGAGAAAATTCACAGTACCACTGATAGCCAAAATAACTAACAAATCTATGTTGGAAGAAGTACACCCAGAATGTTCCTTAGAAGCCAGGATGTGCAGACTTTATCTGTCATACTGTAGGCGTATTATCAGGAAGGACCAGTCCCTGGAGAAGGACATCATGCTTGGTAATGTGGAGGATCACTTAAAAAGAGGAAGACCCCCAGTGAGATGGATTGGCACAGTAGCAGAAGCAATGGTTATGCAAAGATTATGAGGTTGGCTTAGGGTCGGGCCGTGCTTCTTTCTTTGTGTATAAGGTCGCTAAGAGTCAATCTAACACCACCACCACCACCAACAGTGGAACCCTAATATGAGGATTGGTCAGTTTTGCCGCCCTGCTGAACTTAAAATGAGCCATCCCAGAAGTAGAAAGGAGGCTGTCACTACCATCAAGAGAGACAAACCAGGAGTAGTATAAATCCTTTGGACCTAAGATCTCTGAGCTGAACCTCCTTGATCCAGGAAACAGACTGATATGACACCAGAAACAGTAAAGGCAGAGAAAAAACATAGCAGCAGCAAAGTCAGCAAAACTATGAGACTAGCAGGAGACAAAGCTGTGCATTTTCTGTCCACAGTGTAAGAAAGCTGAGAATCTTGGGGTAGGAAGTTTGATGGCAGAAAGCGGCACCCTGGACACTGCTTAGAGCCAAGTTTGTCACACACAGAGCTAGAGATGAGAACTTTATGGCTGAGGCTTACTAGCAAAGTAGGGTGTCTTTATCAGCAGCACTAAAAGAGCTTTGTAACTCTTGCCTAAGCAGGGCAGAGGCCACAGGGCTATAATGCCAAGAAAGAGGCCTTGGGCCAGAGAGAGGCCTGCCTGAAGGCATGGCTGAAAAGAGGCTGTCCTAATTGAAGAACCATACCCTGAATTATAACCTATTGCTTTCCTAATAAACCCCAAAGTTGTGAGGATGGTCTGTGTGTCTACTGCAGCAAATTATAGAACCCAACAGAGAAGCACATAGTGCTGTGGAAGGGACAGTGTCAAAACAGGTAAAAACATTGGAGGTGGAGATATGTCTGACTTCTAACTCCTAGGAATCAGCCTTAGGTGACTGATGGTGATGATCTTCATTCTCCTCCTTCTTCTTTGTGAATTAGAAAAGGTCAGCGAATCTTACACTTACTAACCATGTGA
>NW_006408548.1:16643390-16648121 GCF_000296735.1 Chrysochloris asiatica | reverse complement strand
AATTCTATCATGCATTCTCCAACATTATTTCTGTTACAAAGGCCATATTTCCAACTACTGATCTTTCCTCTTTGCTCCCAACCTTTGTATTCCAATCACCAGTAATGATCAGTACATCTTGATTGCAGGTGTTTGATAAATTTCCGATTGAAGAAGTTGATAGAATTCTTCTATTTAATCCTCACTGACTTTAGTGGTTGGTGGGTAAATCTGAATAATAGTATTAACTGGTCTTCCCTGTAGATGCATAGATATTATCCTATCACAGATAGTATTGTACCTCATGACTGATCTGGCTATGTTTTTTGTTTTGTTTGGTTTTTTTTGTTTTGTTTTTTTTTTTTGACAATGCAACATCATTCCTCTTCAATTTTTCATTCCTGGCATAGTAAACCATGTGGTCCTTAGATTCAAAATGGCCAATACCAGTCCATTTCAGCTCGCTAATGCCTAAACTTCCAGTTTTCCCAGATTCATACTTCGTGCATTCCATGTTCCTATTTTCAGTGGATGTTTATAGCTCTTTCTCTTCATTTTGAGTTGTGCCCCATCAGCAAATGAAGGTCCCATGGGCTTTTCTCTCACGGGCTTTACTACATTTGCATCATCATGGTCAACTCTACTTTGAGGAGGCAGCTCTTCCCCAGTTGCATTTTGAATGCCTTCCAACCTGAGGGGCTCACTCTCCGGCACTATGTCTGACAGTGTTTCTCTGCTATTCATAAGGTTTTCAGTGAGTAAATATTCGGAAGTAGTTCATCACTCCTTCTTCCCCATCTGTCTTCATCTGGAAGCTCATCTGAAACCTGTCCACCATGGGTGGCCCTGCTGGTATTTAAAATACCGGTGTCATAGCTTTCAGAATTACAGCAACTGATAAGCCACTACTGTATGACAAACTGACAGGCTAGTGGTGGAGATTTTATACATGTATAATTAAAAATCATACATGTACAATACATAAGCTTATATTTCTGGAGACACAGGAGCCTACACAGTTCTAGAAGGTAGCTTTTATGTTACACTCCATGCAAGTATCTTGACCATTTACATTTTATCTTATATTTATGACTCCCCATAGTACCAATTCAAGGGATATATTTTACATGGAATATGATCAAAAATAGTAGGCTCAAACCACCAACTTTGCGGTTTTCAGACCAGTGCTTTTCCTGCAAAGCTACTGCACTCAGCAAAGATATTTTAGGGGATAGATACAGAATTGAAAATTATAATGTGTATGTGTACATATGTATATTTATATACATGTATATGTGCATATGTGTGTGTTTTATAGTTAAATGTCATTGAATCAGTTCCAACCTGTAGCGACCTTGTATAGGGTTTCCAAGGAGAGGCTGGTGACTTTGAGTTGCCAAACTTGTTCAAAGTGATCTTGCAATCCAGCAGATTATCCTGAAGTGCCACCCAGTGTTAAAACCTGTTGAAGGGTGAAATAGTTAAGTAGAGGCTGGATATGAAGAAATAACATAATTGCCCTATAGAGGCAACATGATGGAATATATAAATGAGAAATGAAAAGACATGGAGGATAGGATGAGAAGGTCTAATGGAAATTCTAATGATGAAAAGATAGTATTTTTAAAATAGTGTATAACCCATTGTAGAAATTCAATGAATTAGAATTTTGGTAAGTTAATTTTATTATATTTTAGTATTGAATTAGATGCATTTCTTATGTTTTATAGGTTTTAAGGAATAACTATGAAAGCAATGGATAACTTTGGTGAAAGAAGTTTATATCTATTCTATATTGCTATCAAACTTTTACAGTTTGGAAATATTAAAACCTATAGTTTTTCTTTTGAGTTTCATACTAAGGTAAATTTTTCTTTATCTTCTTCAGTATATATATTTTTTGCATCAATTTGAGTGTGTCCCTTTATGGAAGAATGATTTCAGATTTCTTGTTTCCATTATAAATCTGGAGTATAAATATATTGGACTTCTGGTGTGTTGCTGTAGAATCAACACTGGACAGCAAACCACAAGGTCAGTAGTTCAAATCCATTAGCTGCTCCTTAGAAACCTCAGAATGACTCAACGACTGCACTTAACAACAGCAACTCATAAATATATTATAGACACATTTAGAATCAGTTTATGTAAATCAGAGTTACACTAAAAGAACTAATCTCAAAACAAACTTGCAGTAAATAAAATTATACAAGTCTTTGCATTTAAATTTACTCTCACTTTAACCTTTCTGTATATTTACTAGACCAGAAAGAATTTAATTGTAAATCAACTTAAGAATCAGGGCTACCAGTCCCTAACATACCAACTTAATATTTATTGGATGAATGAATTAATGACTACTGTAAATTTCAGATTTTAGACTGATTATAAAATAATTTCAAATGAAAAATTAAGCATCTTTTGACGTCTGGTTGGATTATCTAGATGCTATAATTATCATTTGTCATTATATTTGATATGAATTAAAAACTTTTTGATGCAGAATGATGGAGGAACAAAGTGATTAAAAAACCCTTTGGCAATATTCCCTGCCCACTAAAAATTGATTTTTATGTGGTTTTATATAATCTTTCTCGTTTACATAATCTTTCCTTCCTAGACCCTCTTCAGTGCCCGTAATCAAATCTTTGGACTTAAAAACACATCGTAGAACATCTGCAGAAAGACCCTCTTGAAGACTTTGTTTATGCTTTACCACCTTAGTATGAAAGCCATAGGTAAACATGTTGTGCGGCAAACTGTGGAAAAGACAAAAAGGCATATGACAGCCCTGTTGAGTTGGCTGTTTTATTTTGTTCTTTTCCAAGAAGAAGAAAACAACTGTTTCTTTAGTAAATCCCATATTTACTGAGAGCTTTTATGTGTGTCTTTACTTTGTCTGGAATGCACTCCCTTGTGCCCTAGTTGCTGTTGTTGTTAAGTGCTGTTAAATCAGTTGCATTCATAAAAATCCTGTAGAGGGTTTCCAAGGAGCAGTTGGTGGGTTTGAACTGTCGACTTTACAGTTAGCAGTACAGTGTTTATCCTGCAGTACCACACCAAGCCTCTCTATGTCAAAGCCCTATAAATCTTTTAAGACCCAGTTAAAATGCCTCCTACAACTTGCAGCTCTCCCTGATTAATCTCACCTGAATTCTAATAAGAAAATGTGTTGAGTTCTGGAAGTAACACTCAATGTAAGTGACTTTGACCTATGAGAGACTAAGAATTGTGCTAAGGTGTTGTATTCCTGCACAACTTTTTCAGCATGTGTAAGCATGTTTTATATTTTACAAAACTCTGGCCAGATCAGTAAGATACAGTTTTAACTTTAACTGTATTAACTTTCCTTCCTTCTTGCCTTACAACATTTTCTTTCCCTCAATCTTGCTGCCATGGGATTACATTTCCCATTAAGACAGCATATTTAAAAGGAAAGGAGAAGGGAGAGATATTTTCCTTTTCTGCTTGTGATCAACACTGACCATCAGCCCTTATTACAATCGTTGTTAGAAATGTCTTCTCATTCTTGCAGTAAATTCTAGGAGGCCAGAATTAGCCCCATTCATCCATCTTGTTATCTCCCACAATTCTGTCCTTACCTATAGAAACTTCTTGATATATAAATTTTTTATGAATTCCATCTTTGCTTTACCCTCATATAACTATCAATGAGTCCCAACAGACTTGGAAATATTTATCATTAATTCTTCCAAGCTTCACTGCATATTTATATGAAATAGTTTTCTTTGTCTTCTGAAACCCAAGCCTAAAGGAAAAATCAATTAAGATCTTAGGACATGCCCAGAAATCAAGCCCAGAAGTTATGCAAGGTGAGATACCTACAAAAGGAGCCAAATTTTGAGAAAAGTTCACAAGCTTAAAGCCAAGGACAACAAGAGCCAGTAAAGGCCCTAAGCTTCAAATCATTTTGTGTTTTGCTTGAGTCTTTCACCCTAACATCAAACTCTTCAGTGACTTGGCTCTTTCTGCAGATATTGCACTATAAATAATGAACTTTGGAAAGTAATCTTGGCACAGTCTTTTTCTTTTTAAACATTTCTTGATCAGATGTAGGATTTTATAGTCATATTGTTTGTGAAATGCCTTTTCTGTACATTTTTATCAGAACTGTGTTTACGTTGCATGTCTAATTAGCTTCAACATACCAGATGAATTGTTTAAACCCTTCTGGCATGACATAGTTTTTCAAAGGTCCTCATCTGCTAAGAAGAATATATTTCTGAAGGTTTTAGATTTCAGGCATCGAAAGTCTATTATGGATCCTATTTATCACATGAAGTATTTAAAGAGCGGAGGGGATCAGAAGGTCAGAAAGTTTTCCAGACTGGCCACTTGGAAAGAAGACAAGGCCCAAATCACTTTTATAATTGTAATTTGGTAATTAATGCCAAAATCAATAATTTTCCTTCCATCTTACTCCCAAGCCCTCCTCAAAATTAAGGGAAACAAAATACTGAACTGAGAGGTTTCTCATCTAGACATATGAGTATTTGTGATAGAGAAAGGCAGTGGAATTTGTATGTCTTGGCAGGAATGGATAGAGGAATCAGTGGTACAAACATTGGTGAGGTTGCAGAAGAGAAGTTAAGGCCAAGAAATTGAAAACCAAGGGTCTGAAGGTTATAGTTACACACATTTGCCAGTTTGTGGTACTGTTGTTGTTTTTTGACCTCTAGTCGATTCCAACCCTCTTCAATATTTTGCCCATACAATCTTTCAGTATTTCAA
>NW_006408548.1:16639945-16641967 GCF_000296735.1 Chrysochloris asiatica | reverse complement strand
TAGGTAGAATTCTTCAGTTTCATAATCACTGTTTTTAGTGGTCATTGTACAAATTTAAATAATAGTGGTATTGACTGGTCTTCCTTGTAGGTGTATAGATATTATCCTATCCCAGATAGTATTGTACTTCAAGGTAAACCTTGACATTTTATGATACAATTTCAAGTAATTGTTTTCAGCTCTAATGGTGATTGTTACAAATGTAAATGTAGAAGAGGTACAACTACAAGAGGGAGCAGTTAATGTGTCATCTCAGAAACAAGAGACCCTAGGACCATCAAGAGGAAAGAACATGAGAGGAGCAATAGATCTTGACCAGAAAAGCACCGACAACAGATATGGTGGCAGAGGTGATAGCACAGAGAGAAAGAACAGTTGTAGACTACAGATAGGCCCATGGACTAAGAAAAGCAGTCTGCCTGCAGACAGGATGATAGTTTGCAAAATGTCCCTTTGGACATTTAAATAACTATATATTTACAATGTGTCATGTGTATACACACACACACACACACACACACACACACACACAAAAGGTTATAGCGGTAAATACTGTTGGCTAAGGATGCTTGGAGTGTGCTGTAATCATGACAATGATCTGCTGAATGTAAAAATGATGATCTATCCTGTAAGGCTTCATTCATTCAATGCACAATAAAAGCTTTAAAAAAAAAAAATTTGGAATGTTATATTTAATGATAAATATAATGCCATTCCATTTCAATTTATCTTTCCCAGCCTAGTATCTTATAACCATATGATTGTAGAATACAAAATGACCAATACTGGTCCATTTCAGCTTACTAATGCCTAGGATGTAGATCTTTACGGATTCCATTCCAGTTTTGACAACTTCCAATTTCCTTATAGTTATAGTTTGTACATTCCATGTTCTGATTATTAATGAATATGAAGCTGTGTCGCTGCATTTTGAGTTGTGCCACATCAGCAGATGTAGAACCCAACATCTTTGCTCTTTTCAGTGATCATAGTCAACTCTGCTTTGAGGAGGAGCTCTTCCCCAGTCATATTTTGAATGTCTTCCAACCTGAGGAGCTCATATTCAGGCACTGTATCTGACAGTGTTCCACTGCTAGTCATAAGATTTTCAGTCGCTAAACATTCAGAAGTAGTCCACCTCTCTTTCTTCCTGTTCTAGTTTAGTCTGGATGCTCAGCTGAAATCTGTCAACCATGGGTGATCCTGCTGATATGATATTTAAAATATCTGTGTTGTAGCTTCCAGCATTACAGTAACACAACAGTGCAACAGATTGACAGACAAATGGTGTTGTTGTACTGTGGTGGCTTGCTTATTGCTATGATGCTGGAAACGATGCCACCAGTATTTCAGATAACAGCAGGGTCAGGCAAAGTCAACAAGTTTCACCAAACTTTCCAGATTAAGACAGAATAGGAAAACAGGGTATGGAGATGTAGTTCTAAAAATTAACCAATGAATATAGGTTGGAAGACACAGTGGCCACCAAATGGACTTGAGTATACAAATAACAGTGATGTTGCCATTGAACCAGGAAAGATTTTGTTCTATTGGACAGAGTGTTGCTATTAGTCTAAGCTGACTCAGTGGCAATAATAAAAGTAGTAAAGGTTGTGATTTCTTCAAGATCTAAGTACTTGCCTGCTAGACGTTCTTTCATTTTGACAAATTCCAACATCTTGACACACTATACATCTTAATATTCAGTTACAAAAAACCTTGCAGTGGAAGGGCTTTTAGAGTTGATCTTATCCATGTGTTTCCTCTTCTACTCCTCAAGAAATACTTGAATCTTTTTAAGCAGTAAACTTTTTCTTTACCTCAATTCCTATGACCACGAGAGAGACAGCATCCATATTGATTGGTAGCTACTATTATAGTGCTGTTGTTGTTAAGTGCAGTTGAGTCGGTTCTGACTCATAGTGACACTGTATAGGGTTTCGAGGACTAGCTGGTGAGCTTAAACTGCTGACCTTGCAGTTCACATGACTACAGTCCAGCACATTAATCCATAGCACCAAA
>NW_006408548.1:16637368-16638270 GCF_000296735.1 Chrysochloris asiatica | reverse complement strand
CGGTGTTGTTCGTTCTTTGGTTCTTCCTTCCTTCTTGTGTTGGATTTGTGTTCTTTGAGTTCTTTCTTGTTGGTTTCTTCCTAGTTTCAGTGTTTGCTTGTTCTGCTTGGGAATTTGTTTTTATGATATGTTGTGGAGTGTTAACTTTCTTTGGGTTTACCTTGTAGTCTACTAACTTTTCTCTGCATTTAGGATACTCCATTATATCCTGTAATTTACCTGGCATCCCTACCACTTAGGTTTCTGTTGCTGCATTTGTCCCTTCTTTGACATTGATATGTTTATGTCCTTCAGTTGATCTCTCCACTCCCTTGAGTTTGTTGTTGTAGTCTCGTTCTGTTCTGGACTCTGCTCTCTGTTGGCTGTGTTCCAGGTATTGTTGCCATACCTGTCAATCTCTGTTTGTTGTCTGTTCTTGTTGGTTCTCCCTCCACAGAACTCCCTTTAGGATGTTTTGAAGTGCTGGGTTGGTTTTGATAAAATCTCTCAGATTCTGTTTATCCTGGAATGTTTTGACCACACTATCGTATTGGATTGATAGTTTTGCAGGATAGACGATTCTTGGTTGACAGTTTTTTTCTTGCAGCGTTTTGTATATATCTTCCCATTGCCTTCTTGCCTGCATGGTTTGTTCTGAATCGTTAGAGCTTAATCTAATTTGCTTGTGTTTATAAGTTATATTTCTCTTCTCCCTGGCTGCTTTTAGTATTCTTTCCTTGTCTTTGATTTTGGAGAGCTTGGTTATTATATGTCTTGGAGATTTTCTTTTGGGGTCTATCCTTCCTAGGGTACGTTGGGCTTTTTGAATGTTTATCTTCTTGTCTTTCAAGATGTTAGGGAAATTTTCTTCCAGAGGCTCTTCAACTATCTCCTCTGTGGACTTCTTTGATTGTTCTGGAATG
>NW_006408548.1:16628627-16636223 GCF_000296735.1 Chrysochloris asiatica | reverse complement strand
ACGCTGCTACCTGGGAGTAGGGTAGGGCGGCTTCAGATTTGTGGCAGCGGTGGATGGCATCAAAAAATCGCCGCCTCTCTCCCTCTATCTGTGCCGTGGGTAAACTGTCTTGCCTGATGTCAGCGCTGAGATCTTAAGCTGGGGCATGGAGATTTTCGGTGGGGGGGGTTGTGTCGCTTCTTGCGGTTTTGTTTGTTTAAGTTTGTTTTTGTTTTTGTTTTTGTTTTTTTGCTGGAAACACCGCTTTCTGAACGGGCTGGCTTTAGCCCCGCCGTCTAAGCTCTGCAGGGGTGGGGTAGTCGTAGCTTGAGCTCCAGCGGGTCCACGGGTGAGAGTTTTAAGATGCCGGTAATTTCCTCAGTAGTGTGATTTTTCAAAAATGCGAGTTCGGAGATTGAAGCACTAGATTTTATGATAGTTCGAAGGCTGTGGGTTTGTTATATGAAAGTTTCCTTCATGAGATACCCCTCCCTTCTCACCAGAGCTTTCCCTACCTGACTCCCCTGGTTTCAGCCCCGAACGTCTCTGCTCTTTTTAGTGTGAGTTTATTTAGTTATAGAGACATATTTCTCCCACTCCTCTAAAGTAGAGCTCTCCAATTAAGCTTTCTGTGATGGTGGAAATAATGTCTATGCTATCTGATACAGTAGTCACCGGTGCTGGTGGTTAAGTGCCATGGAGTCAGTTCCAAATCATAGCAACCCTGTACAGGATTTCCGACGCTGTAAATCTTTATGGGAGCAGAAAACCTCATCTTTCTTCCATGGAACAGCTGGTAGTTTTGAACTGCTGACCTTGTGGTTTGCACACTACCAGAGCTCCTTGCAGTAGTCATTAGCTAGCCATATATAGCTGTTGAGCACTAAAAATCTGACTATAACTGGGGAACTGAATTTTTATCTTTATTTATTAATGGTTACCATATTCATCAAGAGTTCTAAAGCATTCTTGCTCATATTATGTTATTTTCTTTAAGATCATAGAAATAACCCCACTTATCCAGGCACCTAATTTTTCTTGAAATGTAAACATCTATCTATTTAGCCAAAAAAACAGAGGTATGAAGGAAAAGCCTCAGAGTATCAGATGGTAAACCTGTGCTACAAATGAATTTTGAGGATGTCAAAATGTTGTTCTCCAAAGGATAGGTTGAGCCATGCTGGGACTCTCATCTAAACAATTGTGCATGAAATAAGACAGCTAGAGAAGCTAGAAGCACATTGATGTCAGTAAGAAGATATAACTAAATGGTAGAAAGAAGAGAGAAAATACTTTTTTAAAAGCAAATACTGCATTAACTCATTTTTTAAGACAGGCAGTACATGAAGCACAAATAAAAATGAAATAAAATTGAGAAAGTAGACAGTAGAACCATAAGGACATATCAATCTGGGGCAATCCACCAAGGGGAAAAGCTCAACTCAGGAAAACTTCAGACAGCAGCAGCCCAGTAAGGATACATTCTTAAATGTTTATTTAAAAATGCTTACATAAGACAATTCTTTGTGTTTGGAGAAGGATAAGCAACTTTTCTATCTCATCTGTCCCAGCCATCTTAGGTTCATCAGCCTTCATTTCTGACTACTTTTAGACTATAAGAATAATCTGCAGATTAAAAACCCAGAAAAGAGAGTATATATTGGAACATTTGCCCCCTCAGCGCATCAGGAGAATAGACTGCACCTTGACAGGCCAATGTCATGATAGGAAGTATTCTCCAAAGGGTACATTGAAGTATCCATTAAAGACAGAATGTGCATGTTGAATGGCATGCTTAAAAGTAGCAAAACCTAGGCCCAGACCACATACAGATTAATTGCTTGCTTTTATTTAAACAAAACCCAGAGAAAAACTATTTTCAACTCATCATTTGTTCTATAAAAATGTATATCCCTCTTTTAATGGACTTACAGTTTATTATGAAAGCTTTCTTTGTTTTTTGTTTTAAGCTTAATTAGATCATCTGTTACATATTTTTGATAAATATAACTGCAAAGCATGGTACAGAGGCCATGTCTGACTTCCTCTGGCTTCACAAGGGGGAAATCAAACTCAAAATCAGGCCAAGGTCAACTTCTATGATGTGGAGGTTAAATATGCCTCCACTCTTTATCTGACACCAACAACCTGGCACAGCACTCTGCTTCACATCTAGGTTCAATAATATATTACAGTGGACACACTGAACTCACAGACAATACTCAGGATTATGAGACTGATTAAGGAAGTGAACAGAGCACAATCCAGGATCAGAAACAACTCAGGATACAACAGTTTTCCAGTCAGGAACACCAATTCTCTTCCATACTGCATACACACCTCACTCTTGTCTTCAGCCTCTCAGCCAGGTAGCCTCTTGGTCTTTGCCAAGCTGAGACAAGTGTTACAAAGTTCCTTTTGGCAGTCTGTAAATGTTCAAAGAGCATATTCTGCAAGCCAACCTTCTGCCCATAGATTCTCTTCATGGTCTTGTTTCTTGATGGTCTTGGGATCATCTGTTCCTGCTTCTGAGATGGCTCCTTTTAAACCTAGCAAGATGGCAAAACTAACCAACCATACTGTTAAGAGTCCTATACATCTTATTTGCATAATCCCACCTGGTATGGCACTGTAGATTAATGTGCTGGACTGCAAGATGAAAAGTTCAAGCTCACCAGCTGCTCCTCAGAAACCCTATACAGGGTCGCCATGGGTTGTAACTGACTCGACGGCACTTAACAACAAGCAACAACCCAGTAATTTTGTGGGAATTTAGGCTTTGGATAGAAAAGCCATATTAAGTAAATTCAAGGTATCACAATATCCCACAGAGCATGTTGGATTGTTTTGTTTTATAAATGGTAAGATATCAAGATTATCAAATACATGAAAGTATAATACATGACCTGGTAAATAGCAATGATTGAAATGGCCATGAAAGACCACAAATGAAAAACTAGCATAAAACTGAATATAGTGCATATCATATGCTCATATTCCTCCAATTAATACTACATGTAGTAGTCAGTGTAGTAAACTGGGAAGGAAAAGTGATTTAATAGATGTGGTGGGATTGGTTTTCAACAGTGGGAGATGAAAAGAGCTTGGGGATGAATAGGGAATGCCTTGGAAGACATCATTGGCACTGAAGTTGGGTTTGGGAAATGTGCAGGGAATGATTAGTGGTTTCCATAGCAGACAGATCAACAAAGAAGTCAAGGGATATAAATTTGCAGAATTAGATTGTACTAAGATTGTTAATGGCATCAAATGCCAGTAGGTATACCAGGGGGTCTAAAAGAGTTGATTACTTGTGCCTAAATGGTTGAAAAGAAAGTTTTAAGGAAGACTCAGGATTTGTATTTTCACCTGTGTAGTCATAGATAAGAGTCCTGGTATATTGGGTTATGCCATGGACTGTTTGTTAATCACAAGACCAGTAGTACAAATCCACCAGCTGCTCAGAGAGAAGATTCATAGCCTCAGAAATTCTACATGGGCTTGCTATGAGTCAGAATCAACTGGATAGCAGTGAGTGAGTGGGTTATAGTCACTGAGAAGCTCAAACATTAGTTTTTCAGATATGAAAATTCATTGTTGTTGTTGGGCACTCTTAAGTAGATTTAAGTATGGAACCTATAGAAAAGAGTAGAACTGCCTTGCAGGGGTTCCTAAATTGACATTTTTATGGGAGCAGATCACCAGGTCTCTTATTCTGTAGTGCAACTAATGGGTTTGAACCTATGACTTTTTGGTTAGTAGTAAGCACTTAGCCACTGTGCCACCAGGGCTCCTCGAAGGTACAGTCATTTCAGAGTATTTAACATAGTCCAAAAGCCCTATTATTTTTCTTAACCATGAATATTTCTGTCTTTTTACATTTTAAAAAATAGTTTTCTCTGTGACTGGGTTGTATTTATAAGAAAACAAGTTTCAGGAATTTTAATGTAGCTGGAATGCTTATAATTGCTCATTTATCACATGAAACACAGTTTGATATTGTAAGATGTATTTTCTGATTTAATAGTGAAAAGAATATTCATTAAAGGATATAATTTCCATCCCATTCTCCTCAGTTTTAAAAAGATTGCTAATGTTCTTATTTAGTACTAAATAATGGGTCATTCATACAGTGACAATGGTGGTGGTGATGGTGGTTATGTGCCATCGAGTCAGTTCCAACTCGTACTGGACTTGAATAGGATTTCTGAGGCTGTAAATCTTAATGGGAAGACAGAGAGGGAGAGGGGCTGTGTGCTGACAACGGCGGGCAGGCTTGTAGTGTATACCCTTTGGTTGGTTGATGATGAATGGAGGGGATTATAATCATGGCAATGAAATGATATACGATAGGATGAATGTAAAACTAATGTTCTCCCATGTAAACGATCACATAATTCACAATAAAACATTTTTAAAAATCTTTATGGGAGCGGAAAGCCTCGTCTGTCTCCCATGGAGCAGCTAGTGGATTTGAACTGCTAACCACATGATGAGCCAGCCAATGCATAGCCCCTATACCCTTTGAAGTGACTAATAGAAAAGAAAAAAAAAATCAAAAGAAACATCCATTTAGTAAAATCCATTTAGTCAGATAAGAGAAAGAAAGGAGTTTTGGTGTTAGTAGGAAATTTTCTTATTTTCCATGTGGATGCTTAAATTTGAAATGTTTTATAAATTAGAAGCATCTTCTTATTGAATTTGTCACTGATTCTCTATTTCCAGCACAAATGTTTTTCTTTGAGCAAGGTTAATCAGAACTATGAGTGCCTCTTAGCTGCAGCTTTGTTGATTGCCATTTAACTGACTCTGTAATAAGTCATATTCTCACGTAGAGTTTCCATTGACATTTCATAAGAACACTGGCCAAAGAATTCTCCATTCTAATACCCAGTTGCCACTGTCTTTTCAACTTTCAGTCATGACAGAGATAGAATCACTCAGTAAGGCGCAAAGGCAAGGCTTAGTTGAGTTTAAAAGAAGTTTCTGGTTTTGAAACTCTGTAGAACCATGGTCTTCATGTGATGGTGGTTATGTGCTGTGGAGTCTATCCCAACTCCTAACAATCATATCACTTTGGTGAGAAGCCTAGTGCTTAACAGTTGAGTAACCAGGACTCCTTTGTGGTGGTTGTTAGGTGCCATCGAGTCTGTTCTGACTCATAGTGACCTTATGCACAGCAGAACGAAACACTGCCCGATCCTGGGCTAACCTCACTATCGTTGCCACGCTTGAGCCCATTCATGCTGCCACTTAGCCAATCCATCTTGCTGGGGGTCTTCTTCTTTCTTCTGACCCTCCATCCTACCAAACATGATATCCTTCTCCAGTGACTGGTCTCTCTTGACAATATGTCTGAAGTATGAGAGAAAAAGTTTGGCCATCCTGGTTTCCAAGGAACACTCTGGCAGCACGTCTTCCAAAATGGATCTATTGGTTCTTTTGGCAGCCTATGGCACTTTCAATAATCTCCTGCAATACCATAACTCAAAAGCATCCACACGTCTGTCAGTTTGTTGTACTGTGGTGGCTTGTGAGTTCCTGTGATTCTGAAAGCTATGCCACCAGTATTTTAAATACCAGCAGGATCACCCATGGTGGACAGGTTTCAGATGAGCTTCCAGATGAAGACAGACTAGGAAGAAGGAGTGACAAACTACTTCTGAATATTTAGTCACTGAAAACCTTATGAATAGCAGAGACACACTGTCAGGATTCCTTTACATAGAAGTAAATGTATTCAAAACATCAACTTTATTTCTACCTAAAATCAAACTTGAGATTGCATTCAGGAGGATGAATGGCTAGGCAACTGAAGAGATAAAAGCCTCCAGCAGAACAAGTCAAGAAGGCTTTGTTTTGACTTCAGATGATATACCTTGGGGTTATTGGGAATTCCAGTCTTCAGGGAGCAACAAGACTCCCTTTTAAAGCAATTCCTCAACATCTGGCATGGCTGCAGAGTTAGGAGGTGATTGGAGACTTGGGGAATGCTCAAATTATAGTTGTACATAGATGAAAGCAGACATATCCACGAAGAAATAACTAAAAGTTAGCTGTTTATATCTTGCCCCCAGGCAATGATAACATCCTCTTAAAAGCAGCACCATAATTGAGAAACAAAAAACAAAGGATAATTCTGCCAGAGTTTCTAGATTGAACATTGGCTCACGTAAGACCCCTGGTCTGTTGTACCAACATGAAAAGAATAATGCAAAACAGAACAAATATTCAACTTGCATTTACTCCCTACTGTTTCTACTTAAGCTTTCAACTCAGAATTCTAATTAGCCATGTAAGTCTATATTATTCACAGATTTGAACATGAGTGGACAGCAATGGAATTTCTAAGAAAACAACATAAAGGTGGGTGTTTAATATTTTATATTTATTAAAGTTATCAGACATCTATAGAAATTACTGGTTTCTGTAGAAATATTTCTGGACAGATACATATAAATATGATAATGGGGTTCTGGTGTGATGCTGTAGGATAAGCACTAGACTGCTAACCACAGGTCCATGATTTAAAACTACCAGTCTCTTATTGGAATTGCTAGATCTATGAGTTGGAACTGACTTGAATGCTTTTAACACCAACAGCATATATATATACATGTATGTATGTATATATGTATGTATGTATGTGTATATATATATATGTATATATACAGAGAGAGAGAGAGCTACGTTGTTGTTGTTAGATGGCATCAAGTCAGTTGCAACTCACAGTGACCCTATGTACAACAGAATGAAACACTGTCCAGTCCTGTGTTTTCCTCACAATTAATGCTACACTTGAGCCCATTGCTGCTGCCATCATACCAATCCACCTTGTTGCGGGTCTTCCTCTTTTTCACTGACCCTCCATTTTATCAAATATAATGTCCTTCACCAGGGGCTGGTCCCTCCTGATAATATAGCTGAAGTATGAGAGATGAAGTCTTGCCATTCTGGCTTCTAAGGAGCATTCTGGTTGTACTTCTCCCAACACATATTTGCTTATCTTTCTGGCATTCTCTGGTACTTTAGATGTCTGTTATCATAAGACTTTTTGTAAGATGCAGTTCTTTAAGAGATTGTTCAAAACACTGTATAATGAACATCTTAGTTATCAGGAAAACTGGCACATATTCTCAAAAGGTCTTCTCCTTTCTGTGGATAACTTGTGGCATTGAGAAATATGTATTTTATAGTATCTGTCACCACTCACCTGTTAGTTTGTCATACTGTGTTGGCTTGAGTGTTGCTTTGATGCTGGCAGCTATGCCACAGGTATTTTAAATATCAGCAGGGCAACCCATGGTGGACAGGCTTCGACACAGCTTCCAAACAAAGGCAGATGAGGGAGAAATAGACACAGACTAATTCTGAATGTTTAGCCACTAAGAACCTGAAGAATAGCAGAGGAAGGTTATGAAATTTAGTGCTGAAAGAGGAAAACATTACAAATAGCATTAGAGTGTTGTCAGATATATTGTCTAAAAATGAGCCACTCAGGTTGGAAGGCACTCAAAATACAACTGGGGAGGAGTTGAGTCCTCAAAGTAAAGCTGACCATGATGACACAAATGGAGTAAACCTTTTGGGACCTTCATTTGCTTATGGAGTACAATT
>NW_006408548.1:16619061-16626937 GCF_000296735.1 Chrysochloris asiatica | reverse complement strand
ACATCCTACTCTAATTCTACCATACTACACAACTCGCAAATGGTTCTGAAATTAGAACATTTACCACTGTACTTAAAAATGTAGGGATATGAAGAATCAGCTAGAACAAGGAAAAAGGAAGTCAGGGATGAATGGGTAGGGAGGTAAACAAATAGCCAAGCTGTTCTGTCTAACACCAGTGGACGTGTGCTTTAACTAAAACAACTCAGGAGGCCAACAGCAACGAACAAGGAAAAAGGAAGTCAGGGATGAATGGGTAGGGAGGTAAACGAATAGCCAAGCTGTTCTGTCTAACACCAGTGGACGTGTGCTTTAACTAAAACAACTCAGGAGGCCAACAGCAACAGACCTGCTCAATTCACCTTCCAAATCAGAATAAGACTAAGAAGCTCAGTTTGCTGCTATGCATAGGTTCCACTGGTGATGAGGAGCTCATAAGCAGGATCTCTACTCCTTCTGCACAACACGATGGACGCACACAGCATGCCCAGCAGCTGAATAGCTGCTCAGCTGCAAATGCCAGTGCTGCCCAGATAACAGGCATCATGATTTCTTGTAGTTTCTTCACAACTAGAGCCTTACACCCCTCAGCATAGAGATCCGCGGGGTGGGCCAAGCTGCCATTATAGCTGCTGGTGGTCTCTTTGCAGCAGCTAAGAGGGACACTCTGATTTTTAGTTTCTTTGAACCAGTCTGTATTTTCCCAGTCTGAGTAGTTGTGAATTCCACAACAGTGCAGCTGTCTTTGTACATAATCAATAGCCTGGCTAGCAGCATCAGGATTGGTTCCATTGTAAGTCTTGTATACTTTCTGAATGCTGCGATCAACTTCGTTTTCCACCTTTGCTCTGTAAACGTATCCCAAAACCACGACAACAACTTCTGTGACAAAAACCAGGAGTAGGATGATGACAAATGTGGCAAGTCCACAGCAGCTTTCCCGGATTGTGGCGCAGCAGCCAATTAGCCCAATAATGAACAGTAGGGCCCCCACAGCTATGATCACTATGGCAGGGATGAGCGTGTACACATCTTCAAAGAAGTGGTCATAATCGTCCTAAGTGATGAAGACATAGGCTCCCACATAACATAAGATGCCTACTGCTCCCCAGAAGATGGGGTTGAGAAAGACTAGCACAGTCTTGGAGGAGGTGATGCTGTACTGGCCCATCGTGCGTGCTGGCGGCCCGCTGAGGCCCAGCTTGGCTAGCTAGGGCTGCACTCACTGAGCTAGGCGGCAATGGCGGTGATGCCTCCCGGCTAGAAACTGCAAGAGCTCCACTCCCGGCAGCCCCTGCGGTGTCCTCAAGAAGTATCTTCTGTTCTTTAAGTTGCTCCAGGCTTGTCTGCCCATCCTTTCAAGTGAAAATTTCTCACATCTGAAGATTCTGGATGCTGTTCAGGATTCCACCTATAGGCTCCTCAGGAAACCCCCTTCAATGGGCACGTTGTAGCCCCATTTTAGGTATTCCAATCAGTTGTAGGCAGAAGAAGGAATTATAAACTTTCTGGTGATATCCTGGTGATTTCTTTCTGTCCCCCTCCAGTGTCTATTTTATAATGGTATACATGGGAAACCAAGATTCAAAAGACAGCCAAGCATCTCAACATTACTTCCCCCCATTTCCCATTCCAACCATGTATCTATCCCTATATCCCAGAGCCCTGTTTTTCCAAGGTTGTGCATATATCATTCTTTACCTCTGTCCCACTTAGCCCATGAAAACCTGCCTAATTGTTCTCCCATCTACTTTGCTCTTCCATTCCCCTACGCCTTCTTGTATATTGCCCCCCTCTGCAGCACCCAAACTATCCTGTGTCTATTCCCTGTCCTGTGCTCCACCGTCCCCTCCCTCCCCTCACCCCACAACCCACATCCCAGAAACCAGCAAGAATCCACCCCCCTTTAGTATGGGTTCTTTCTCTTAATCTTTTATAGTAGTGGTCCTATGCAGTATTTCTCCTTTTGTGACTGACTAATTTCACTCAACGTAATGTCCTCAAGGTTCAACCATGTTATACGGTGGTTTACAGCTTCCTTGTTGTTCCTCAAGGTAGCATAATATTCCATTTGTGTATGTACCACAGTTTGTTTTTCCATTCTTCAGTTGATGGGCACTTAGGCTGTCTCCATCTTTTTGCTATTGTAAATAGTACTGCTGTGAACATTGGTGTGCATATATCTACTCGTGTTATGGCTCGTATTTCTTGTGGGTAAATACCAAGTAGAAGAATTCCTGGATCATAAGGCATTTCTATTTCCAACCTTCTGAGTAAGCACCATATTGATTTCCAGAGTAGTTGGACCATTTTGCAATCCCACCAACAATGTAGGAGGGTCCCAGTCTCTCCAGATCCTCGTCAGCATTTATTGTCCTCTACTTTTTTGATCTTTGTGTTTGTTGCTGGTGTGAGATGATATCTTATTGTTGCTTTGATTTGCATCTCTCTAATGGGTAGTGATCATGAACATTTCTTCATCTGTTTGTTTTCTGCCCAGATCTCCTCCTTGGTGAAGTGTCTGTTCATGTCCTGTGCCCATTTTTTAATTGGGTTATTTGTCTTTTTCTTGCAGAGGTGTTGTTGTTTCCTATATATTTTAGAAATAAGTCCCTTATCTGATGTGTCATTGCAAAATATTTTTTCCCGTTCTGTGAGTTCCCTGCAGTTAACATTTTTTAATAATTGCAACATGGATTATATGAAGTGTGAACCTAGGAAATTTGGAAGTTGTCATAAATGAAATGGAATACATAAAAATCAATATTCTACCCACAAGTGTGTTGAGAAGGACTGGTATCGGCCATTTTGAATCAGACCATCATATGGTTTACTAGGCCTGGAATGGCAAATTCAATAGGAATGGCAGAGCATTACTCATCAAAATTAACATTTCAAGACCTGTTTTGAATTACAATACTATCTGGGAAAGGATAATATCCGTACGTATCTGGGAAAGGATAATATCCGTACGTATACAAGGAAGACCAGTTCATACCACTAATATTCAAATTTATGCAGTAACCACTAAAGCCAGTGATGAAGAATTCCATCATCTTCTTCAGTCTGCAACTGATCAAACATGTAGTCAAGATGTATAGATACTTACTGGTGATTGGAATAGAAAGTACGAAACAAGAAGGATCACTAGTTGGAAAATATGACCTTAATGACAGAATTGATGGTGGAGATCGCAAGACAGAATTTTGCAAGACCAATTTCTTATTCATTGCAAATACCTTTTTTAAACAGCATAAAAGATGACTATATCCATGGATCTCACCAGATGGAATATACAGAGATCAAATTAACTACATCTGTGGAAACAGATGGTAGAAAAGCTTCGTATCATTACCTAAAACAAGATCGGGACAAACTGGAACAGAACATCAATTTCTCATATGCAATTTCAGGCTGAAGCTGAAGAAAATTAAAACAAGTCCACAAGAGCCAAAATATGGCCTTGAACATACCCCACCTGAATTTAGAGACCATCTTAAGAATAGATATGATATGTTTATACAATAATAACCAAAGCTCAGAAGAGTTGTGAGATGACATAAAAAAATGTAGCAAAGGAAGAAAGCAAGGTGTCATTAAAAAAAAAAAAAAAAAAACAGGAAAATACCAAATACCAAAATGTAGTTCAAAGAAGACTCTGAAACTTGCTCTGCAATGTAGAAATGCTAAAGCAAATGGAAGAAATGAGGAAGTAAAATATCTGAACATACAGTTTAAAAGGGCAGCTCAAGACAAAGTTAAGTATTATAATGAAATGTGCAAAGACCTATAGTTAGAAGACCAAAAAGGAAGAACACACTCAGCATATCTCAAACTGAAAGAACCGAAGAAATAATCCAAGCCTTGACTTGCAATATTGAAGGATTCTATGGGGAACATATTGAATGATGTAGAAATAATCATAAGGAGATAGAAGGAGTACACAGAGTCAGTATACCAAAAGGAAATTGTCAATGTTCAACCATTTCAAGAGGGAGCATATGATAAAGAATTGATGGTACTAAAGGAAGAAGCCCAAGCAGCACTGAAGATATTGGCAAGAAAGAAAACTCTAGGAATTGATGAAATAGAAATTGAAATCTTTTAACAAACTGATGCTGTACTGAAGGTGATCACTCATCTATGCCAAGAAATTTAGAAAACAGTTACTTGGACAGCCAACTGGTAGAGATCCATATTTTTACCCAATACAAAGAGATGTCAGTCTACTGAATGTGAAAATCATCGAGCAATATCATTAATATCATATGCAAGTTAAATTTTGCTGAAGATATTACAAAAATTGTTGCAACAGTAAATCCAGGGGGAATTTCCAGAAATTCAAACCAGATTCAAAAGAAGACATGGAACTAGGTATATCATTGCTGACATCAGATGGATCTTGGCTGAAAGCAGAGATTATCAGAAAGATGTTTACTTGTGTTTTACTGACTATGCAAAGGCTTTCAACGGTATAGATCATGACAAGCTATGGATAATATTCCAAAGAATGATTATTACAGAACTTTTGATTGTGCTCATGAAGAACCTGTACATAGACCAAGAGGCAGTCATTTGAACAAAACAAGGGGATACTGGATGGTTTAAAATCAGAAAAGGTGTGTTCCAGTGCTATATTCTTTCATCATACTTATTCAGTCTGTATACTGAGCAAATAATCTGAGAAAATGGAATATATGAAAAAGAACATGGTGTCAAGACTGCAGGAAGACTCATTAATAACCTGTGATATCCAGATAATACATCCTTATTTAATGAAAGCAAAAAGGACTTAATATACTCACTGATGATTATTGTAGACTACAACCTTCAGTATGGATTGCACCTCTAAATGGAAAACAAAAATCCTCAGAACTTGACCAATAAATAGCATTATGATAAGTGGAGAAACAATTGAAATTGTGAAAGACTCCATTTTGCATGGCTCTACAATCAACATTCATGGAAGCAGTAGTCAAGAAATCAAACTACATATTGCATTAGGCAAATCTGTTTCACAAGATCTCTTTAAAGTGTTCAAGAACGAAGATGTCAGTTTGAGTACCAAGGTGTGCCTAACCCAAGCCATGGTATTTTTAATAGCCTCATATGCATGTGAAAGTTGGACAATGAATAAGGAAGACTGTAGAAGAATTGATGCATTTGAGTTAAAGTGTTGGAGAATTATATTAAAAGTACCATGGAGTGCCAAAAGAACAAATAAATCTGTGTTTGAAGAAGTGCAGACAGAATGCTCCTTAGAAGCGAGGGTGGCCAGACTTTGTCTCTCACTCATCAGGCATATGATCAGTAGGGACCTGTTCCTAGAGAAAGACATCATGTGTGGTAACGTGGAGGGTCAGCAAAAATGAGGAAGGCCCCTAATGAGATAGATTGGCACAGTCACGGCAGCATTGGAATCAAGCATACAACAATTGTGAGAATAGTGCGGGACTGGACAATGTTTCATTCTGTTGTGCATAGGGTTACTATGAGTTGGAAATGACTCAATGGCACCTGACAACAACAACAACAACAAAGTGTCTAAATTCATTATACTGGATGTGTAAGGATGGGACAAATAGAATTAAGTTTGGTTCCTTTGGCTTATTTTTAGCTTAACTCTTGAATTTTTTGAAATTCCTATTTGTACTGATCCAATTCAGTACAAATTCTCTTGAGGATGAAATTGATATCTCTGCCTCACAATAATATTGTGAGGGATAAATGTGCTAGTATGCGCCAACCATACTATGTGCCTAACCAAACCAAACCATATCTACTTCCATGGAGTTGATTCACTTACCTCCCAGGTGCCTACTTAATGATAAAATGATCTACCAATTTCAGAGGTTCTCTGGAGGATCATTTGAATGACTAAATCTGTCAAGTTCCTCAGGCTTTTAGCTACTTGAAGACAATCGTTGTTTTGTAGCCTTCTAGTCCAGTAGCTAGTGGTTTTGAGTCCGTTGCTAACCTCAAGGTCAGCAGTTCGAAACTACCAGCCACAGAAGAAAAATTTGGCTTTCTGCTCCCGTAAAGATTTGCAGCCTTGGAAACCATATGTAGGGTAGCTATGAGTCAGAACTGACTCCACGGTGCATAACCACCACCACTACCACATTAGCACAAGGTGTGCTGGTATTGCTGTAGGATAAGCACTGAACTCCTAACTACAAAGTTGGAAGTTCAAGCCCATCAGCTATTCACCAAGATAAACATGAGGCTTTCTGTGCCCCTGAAGATTCACAGCCTCGGAAATTCCATACAGGCTCACTATGAGTCGGAATCAACTCAATGGCACCTGACAATAGCAACACCAGCACAAGGAGGCATGGTGGCACAGTGCTTTAAGTCTTGGGCTGATAACCACAAGGGTGCTGCTTCAAATCCACCAGCCACTCCATGGGAGAAAGATGAGTCTGTTTGCTCCCTTCAAGATTTCGTCTCAGAAACTCTAAGGAGCAGTTCTAACTCTGTCCTGGGGGATTGATGTGAGCTGGAAATTGCTGAGTGGGAACCAATTCAAGAACACTTAATAACAACAACTAGGAATATGCTCTGTACTTTTTAAAGTTCTAACTTAAAGACAATAGTACAAAAAAAAATTCATGATTAACCTGAGAAACATCAAAATTGGGAAGTGATGGAAAGGAGTTAATCCTCAGGATTGTAAAGGCAGCCCTGACTCTGCATTTGAATGGCTAAATCTGTCAGGTTCCTAAGGCTTTTAGCTACAAGGTCAATGGTTCCAACTCACCAGCTGCCCCTGGGAAACCCTATACAGGATCGCTATGGGTTGAAATCAACTCGATGGCACTTAACAACAACAACAATACCTGGTGTGGCACTGTGGGTTAATGTGCCAGACTGCAAAGCTGTTTGAACTGCAAAGTTGGCTGTTCAAGCTCACCAGCTGCTCCTCAGAAACCCTATACAGGGTCTCTGTGGATTGGAATCAACTCGATGGCACTTAACAACAACAACAAGGCTTTTAGCTGGAGTTCGGATGTGGTGCTGTGGGTTAATGCACTGAACTACCAGGTCAGTTTAAACTGCTGCAGTGTCGGTGTTCAATCTCACCATCTGCTCCACAGAAACCCTATACTAGGAACCAACTCAGCAGCACTTAATAACAGTAAGGCTTTGAGCTACTTTAAGACAATGGGCAGCAGGATTTCAGTGAATGCTGCTCCTCCACAGACCCTCTGAAACTGATAAATCATTTTACCTATCAGTGGGCACCTGGGAGGTGAGTGAATCAATTCCATGGCAGTGGGTATGGTTTGGTTTGCTTTGGTGTATACTAGCACATTTATCTCTCACAATATTACTGTGAGGCAGAGATATGAATTTCATGTGCCATCCCATCCTCAAGAGAACTATATATATGTAATTAACTTTTTATTGTGAATTGAGTGAAAGTTTATAGACAAGATCATCTGTTTTATGTTCTACAAATCATACATTTTGCTTCATCTCAAAGTAGCCCCTTCCCTGCAACAACAGTTATCCTGCTTCCTTCCTTGGTTCCCATTTCTTTTTCATCCACCTTCCAATCCCTTCTCAACTTTCTCCTTAGATAAATGTTGACCTTTTGATTTTGAATGATCATTCCATGGTGAGCATACCTTCCCAGTGCTGTTATCTCCCTATGTATCTATCTACTGTTTGGCTGAAAATTGTACCTCAAGGGTGAGTTCTTTTCCAAAGTTGAAAGGTGGTTGAAGGCCGTAGTCTCAGGTTCCTCCAGTCTCTTTCTGACCAGTAAGCCCAGTTTATATATATGTATTGTTGTTGTTAAGTGCCATCGGTTCCGACCCATAGCGACCCTGTACAGGGTTTCCAAGGGTGTAAATCTTTACGGGAGTAGAAA
>NW_006408548.1:16611793-16617934 GCF_000296735.1 Chrysochloris asiatica | reverse complement strand
TATATATATATATATATCCCACTCTTCTTTCCATTCAGGCTATTACTGTTCCAAGTTTGTGGATACAATCCTATTCTATACCCTTTAACTATTACATATCTCCCTGTGTCTTCACCTGTTTTCATCATTCTTTTGCCAACCTCCTCCTTCTTGCATATTGCCCTTCCCGTAACCCAAGTTAACATGTGTCTATCTTCTAGTCAGTGAAGTACTCTCCCTTACCTTCCACCCCCAATAATCATCAAAGAATATTTATTTTAGTATGAAAATCTTTTCTTGAGTTTTTACAATAGTGGTCTCAGGCAATATTTGTCCTTTTGTGATTGACTAATTTCACTCAGCATAATGTCCTCTAGATTCATCCATGTTATGAAGTGTTTTAAGGATTCATTATTATTCTTCAATGTTGCATAGTATTCCATGTGTATATGCACCAAAGTTTATCTGTTCTTCCATTGATAGGTATTTAGATGGCCTCCATCATTTTGCTATTGTGAATCGTGCTGTTAATAACATCAGTATGCATATATCTACCAGTGTCAGTGGCCAGTATTTTTATTTATTTATTTTTAATATTCTGTCAGTGGCATGATTGAGACCATGATCTTTTGTCATCATTAGCTTTAAGGGACCATTAACTTGGGTCTAACAGACAGATGGTATTTCTGCCTTCTTAAGGGTAATTGCTACTACCCAGAAGACCTAAAGAATGCAAGATCAGAGTGTGAGAGTTATCAAACAGACCGCAATTCACCATGCTTTGGTAAGACACCAGAGAAAATGGGCTAGTGAGGAATCATAAACACTCAGAGCTGTCTCTGGGTTCTGTATCATTCTTAGATGGGTAGTTCCATCCTCAGTGATAATGATATATACATGAAATATACATGACTTTGTTAAAAATGGCATGCCAGTAATATGAATCTTCTCAACCATTTCTGAAGAAGGAATTGAATGCTGGACAAGCAGAAAAGCTGAGCTTTTAGCAGAAGGACATTTATTCTGAACAGAAGTTAGCCTGGAGTATCTACCGATATTAGGTAAATCATCTCTTGCCAATGAATTCTTTGCTTGCTTTGCCGCTCTGGATTCTGTGCTTAGAAACTCTCCTCTACTCACCTAACAGTCTCTTAGAGGTTATAATTTAGCTAGCAGCTGCTAATGCATTAAGACAGATTGAAATAGGCAGCTTCTAAGCTTCCCTGACAGTGTAGAATGAGGAGAGAAACTAGTGCTGAGGCACTCTAAGCACTGGATTTCCTGTGTAAATCCCTACTAGACTTACCATTTGCTTGCATTCAAATATTTCTAAAACCTTTCTAGTATGCCAGTTAGTCAAGTTGTATAATTTAGTCTGGGTAGTCTTTCAGCTTAGATCAAAGTCAGCTGATTTCAGTGTATGATAATCCAGCATACATAGGGAAAGATCCCCAAGATGTGTTGTACAAGCATAGATTAGAATTGGCTTACTTGGGCACTTTGCCATCCTTAGCCCTCATCCTTAATCTAGATGGCAACCCACAGACTGTCTCGTTACCCTCTCTCAATGTTTACTGTCACTCCCCAAACTTTACCACCTTCAGACATAGAAAAGAGCATAGCTCAGCAAATAAGTATATGCACCAGTAGTTCATATGCTGCTCTTGACATTAGCTAGGTGTTTACCTTCACTCCCCAAACTGTACCACCTTCAGACCTAGAATCCTGGTGTAGCACTGTGAGATAAAGCAGTGAAAGTCGGTTTGAACAGCAAGGTCGGCAGTTCCAACTCACTAGCCACTCCTCAGAAACCCTATACAGGGTCTCTATAAGTCAGAACTGACTTGATGGCACTTAACAACAACAAGACACATGTAGTTTAGCTAGGTGTTACCCTTTACTCCCAAAACTGTACCACCTTCAGACCTAGAAGAGAATATAGCTTAGCAAATGGGTATGTGCTTTGGAATCAGGCAACATTGACTCATTTGTTGCCCTGGCCCATGGAATTATGTGACTTAGCATGTAATTTAGCTTCCTCAGGGCCTCAATTTTTTATCTATAAAATGGGAGTACTAGAGCTTTACACATAGATCTCTTGTCAAAGTCAAGTGAGATTAATATATTTAAGGTGCTTGGCACACAGTCTGAACTAATGGGAAAAAAATAGAGTGCCTGAAGCCTACCAATCAATCTAGAAATGTTCATTTCCTCTCCTTCCAATATTAATTAGAAGGAATCACCTGAGTTCATCTGCTATGACAGATTCTCACTGCCTTGTAGCACCCAAAGATTTCAAAATAAAAGTTTCTGTTGCAGGGACAAATTTACCTTCCTCTTTAACTATCAAACTAGGTAGGATCACCTGTCACTGACAACCTTCAGTTCATACATTAAGCAAAATTTGTTGAGCAACTATTTATGCAAAGATTCTAGCCTCAAGGGCTGTACTTTCTTGCAAGCATGCTTTAACTCAAGCATCTGAATCACTAATACAACACAGAATATGGTAGGTGACTTAACAAAGATGCAGAACCAATATAGTGTGGATTGAGAACCAGTAAAAGAGGCATCTTAAAGGAAGTGGTATTTGAATTGGGAATTGATTGATGGATTTAGCTTTTCAACCAGCAGAAATATGAAAGCTGTTCCAAATGGAAGAAATGAGGTAGGCCAGGTTCAAGAGGCAGAAAAAAAATGGAAGTTGTTGGGAAACACCCATCACCCCTGTTCGCTCTCTTCAGTTGACTGAGAAAAGGCGTTTGCCAGGGTTAGAACAATATTGAAATGCATCCTAGGAAGAAGGGATGTCCTCTGTTTTGTTTCTTTCCCTTTCTGAGGCTCTGTGGTGCTGTGAGAAATGGCAAGCCAAACTTTGGGACAACCCCTTCCCTCTCCCTCCATTCTCCAACGTAGTACAAATCTGAAGTTTTCAGACTGTACATCAGCTCTAAAGATTTAGGTTACCAAGTATTTCTCTACTCCGGTGACTTCACTTAGAAACTGTTTGGGTGAATGATGTCTCCTGTGTTAGAATTTAGAGTTGTGATTATTGCCTCTCTTTGGGTGAAAACAGTCCAGAAGTCCTTTCCTGGAATTCTAAGGTTAAGAAAGATTGTAGAACTTCTAGAGTGGAGCTAGAATTATTGGATGGTATGGAGGGAAGATGACAAAGTCAGCAACACAGTTGAGACCAAATTTACATGATCCAATATTTAAAAAGGGATGTTGGCAATGTGATATCACAATGTCCCTAAAAGAAAGCTTTGGTTGACTACATTGCACACTCTTCAAATAGTACTTGGGTACTTGGCATAGTCTCCTGGTTAATAGGACTGTTGTAACTGGTGCTTATATTAAATAAACCTACCTCAACTCTCTCATAATATTGGGTGATGCTTTTGCCAGATTTAACAAGAGCTTCATGTTTAAATCTTTATCATGCATTGGTGATGAACAAAGCTAGACTATGGTTCTTGGGCAAAGGAGCATGTGGCCAGGCTTCTGAAGTCTACACACTGGCCAGAGAACAACACATTAAACCAATTGAGGCATTTTGGTGAAGTGATATGACTTGGAGCTCTGCCCTTCATTTATCTTGCTTGATGAGCACTTAATTGTTTAACATACCTAATTTACAGCAAATTTAGAAAAACAAATTGATTAGAGAAATATACAGATCTTTTGTGGCTTTTGTTCTTGTACTAAAAGATATAAAGTGAGTTCTGTTGCTAGTGGCAGATAATCTAGGCCCTTTGGTGGGCTGGGTTACCTCTGCATATTATTTACATGTTTTACTTGCTTTATTGGCTCCCTGTAAAGCAAAATATTGACAATAAAATTGCTATTTTTGTTTTAACAAGCCGCTGCATGGTTGGTCTTTGTCCCTCTGTGTTTAATGGCTGCCTGTTCTTTTCTTCCAACTGCCTTGCTGTTCCCTTGACAAAAAGCCACAGCAAACGGAGATTCCAGAGCTATGCCTATAATCTTTACCAGCAAACTGTCTATCCTGCTGACCCTGTGGAAAACTAGGAACATATTGAATATATCACGGAACAAATTAAGGGTGTGAGGTTTAATGCAGACAAGGAAGTGATCATAGTGCCATATGTCGGGAGCCTTGAGTGATTCCTAAAACTCCAGCTCACAGAGTTAGTCATATTGAACATTGTAATTTCAGAAAAGAAAAAGAAATTGTACAGTTCAGCACTCACCATTTTTCAAGCTTAATAAAAGAATGAGTCCTTTTGGGGCTGGCTGCTGCAATGGACATCTGGCACAAAAGACAAGACAAGTGGTGGCTGAGATTGTTCAGACATCTGTCTGTCCTCTTGACTCACTGCTGGCTAGAAAATTGGAAGGATATTGATCTTCTTACATCTTTTCGCAGAATACATGCCTAAGAGACATACTGATGATATTAAAATATGTAGACAGCTCCTAGAATCAGACTGTCTGCACTCAAATCCTGGCCTTAGTCCTTACTAGCTCTGTGACCATAGACAAGTTTCTTTACCTCTCAGATCTTCAGGTTTCTTATTGGTAAAAAGAGGATTAAGGAGTTAATGGATGCAAAACACCCATGTTTTATATACAATAATTGCTTCTGATTATTA
Organism: Chrysochloris asiatica; assembly: GCF_000296735.1. Classification (NCBI taxonomy): domain Eukaryota; kingdom Metazoa; phylum Chordata; class Mammalia; order Afrosoricida; family Chrysochloridae; genus Chrysochloris; species Chrysochloris asiatica. The sequence goes on along the minus strand of NW_006408548.1, from coordinate 16,613,339 downwards.
ATACTAATATTGTTATCATTTAAATGCCCTGATTCATATGTCATTTAGTTCAAGGTTGAATATCTTAATCTGGAAAGGGCCAGCTAATAAATAATTTGGACCTTATGTGCCACAAAATACGTGTTTTGCAACTACTCAGCTCTGTCATTAGAAGGCAGAAAACAGCTGTTGACAATATGGAAACTAATAGACATGGCTGTACAGTATTCCAATAAACCTTTATTTATAAAAAAGCCAGGCCAGCAGGTTTGAACTGCCTGCCATGGTTTGCTGACCCCTGCATTAGTCACTTTCCCTACTCCGTGAAGCTGCATGCGGGCTTTGATGACAGAGACTCTGCCTTTGACCTAGTGCTGGTACTGTCAGACCTGCCAAGGAGAATTGTTAGAGTTGCTTTTAGCAATACTAATTCTTGGGCTTCATGTTCTGATATTTTAGTTGAGAGTAGAGCTTCAGTCATTGGTGGTTTTTCCTTTCTTTTTTTTTTTTTTTAATATTTCTTTTCGATGACAGTATACACAACCAAACGTACATCCATTCTCAGTTTCTACCTGAACAGCTCCATAATATTTGTTACATACTTCACATTGAATCAACATTTTCACTGTTTCTTTGCATAGTGTTTACTCTCCATTCATTTAGGCTCTCTTCATTGGTGCTTCATATAGTCTCCCCAAAGACTGTCACAAGTATCCAGGGTTGAAAGTACTAACTTAGCAACTACTGTACAAAAATTATCTTTAAATACCTTTGCAAACGACTATCTTTGTATGTTACAAAATAGTTGGCAGAATGTATCCAATTGAATCAGTGAGGTTTGATCAGTGAGATGTGGCTCTCCCAAGGATTTTTGTGATTCTCTGCATTGGATCTTCTTTTGAGTTTGATGTGTACAAACTGTGTCCACAGTATTTGCTGATTTTATCACTAATTGTGAAGTAATCACTACCAAGTAATCACTACAGCTACTCTTTTATGGAAGTAGCTGGTATAGTGAAAAATGAAGAATCAGACCACACTCTAGAAATTCTCTACTTTGATGTGTGAAAACCATGTGAAACTATTCACTAAAGATTAGTAGTAAGCCCACACTAGTAAGTCCATACTTACCTTGCTTACAAGGTCCTCTGTCAGTGCCATGGATTGTAAATTTCATGAGAGATTATGAATCTGTAGGAAGGTACTGTGGGTCTGGGATAAAGGCAACTGCCAGAAGTAGAATCCTTGAAAACATGTGAATTTGTTCGCTATAGACTAGTAAGTAAGCACAAGTAAGCCATGCTTACCTTGCTTGTGTTATAATGTGACACTACCTCAGAGTGGTAGAAGGATAGAGATAGATTCCATAGTTAGTCTCACTCTGACACTGTAGAGATGGAATAGAAACCATCTAGCAATATATCCATTCTATCACCTTTCCCTGGGTGACCCTGCTGGTTATTTAAAACACCGGTGGCATAGCCCTCAGAATCACAGCACCTCAAACCACCACAGCACGACAGACAGACGAGTGGTGGCCGTTTGGTTTTATGTCTATGTTGTTGTT
>NW_006408548.1:16607005-16610684 GCF_000296735.1 Chrysochloris asiatica | reverse complement strand
AGCGGTAGTGAGGTTGGCCCAGGATCGGACATTGTTTCGTTCTGCTGTGCATGGGGTCGCTATGAGTCGGTTCCGACTCGATGGCACCTGACAACAATAACAACAACATCACCTTTCCCTGAACTTCATCCAGAAGTAACACACTTGAGTAGAAAAAAAGCTAATTGCCACCTGTATATATTTGGAAGAAGGAAGGATGTTGTTGTTGTTGTTGTCAGGTGCCATCGAGTCGGAACCGACTCATGGTGACCCCATGCACAGCAGAACGAAACAATGTCCAATCCTGAGCCAACCTCACTACCGCTGCCACACTTGAGTCCATCAATGATGCCACCTGGCCGATCCATCTCGTTACGGGTCTTCCTCTTTTTCTCTGACCTTAGTCTGTGAAAAATATATACAGTAGAGATATGGTTAAGCTTCCACAGGAATGGGTTCTAAAATCTGTCAACAAAGGAATATTAAGAATTGTCAAAATCACCCTAGACAATCACGTCACTCTTGGAGAGGACTGTTCGTGTATGGATTGGTACTAACTGTTCTTTATAGTCATATATGTAAAAGGTAAGTCACAAAGTATTACAATAAAAGAATAAAAACCTTTATTAAATACAAATATCTAAATGTGAAGCTATTATTTTTTCACATATCCTCCATCTGTGTCTACACACTTTGGAAGATAGTGTTATCATTTCTGTAACTCAACGAATTTTGTTCTATTTGATTTACAATACATCAAAACAGCAATGTGGGCATCTTTGAGAGATTCAAATTGTGTTCCTTTTCAGTGTTATTTGAGTCTGGGGAACAAAAAGTCTGAAGAGTCAAGAACAGGGCTGTAGGGTAGATGGAATAATGTTCCCTAATGAAATTCTGTAGTACAGGCCTTGCTACCTTCAAAGAATGAGCAGGTGCTTTGTGATGGGAAAAAAAAAAAAAAAATTCTAGACTTTTTCTTACCAATGCACTTTTCAGTTTTCTTAGAACTTCTTCCTAATAAGCACCTATAATCATCCTGTGTCCTTCAAGAAAATACATCATGATTATTCCCATCACAACATGAACTGACCTCTCTGCCTTGAATTTAACTGGTCCAGCAGATGCAGATCCCCTCAGAAGCCACTGTTTCAATTGGACCTTTTTTGAAGGCACCATTAGGAGACTAAGACAAGTATGTAACTGAGGGAACTTGTCTACAGATTGCAGAGACATGTTTAAACTTGTTTTGTTATGATGAAACCCATTTGTGTATTAACTGGAACCCTAGTAGCAATATTTCATACTTACCATTGTATGTATTGCCTCTAGAATAATTGATGGTGGTGTTAGTTACCACTGAGTCACCTCTGACTTGTGGTAACCTTAAGTACAACAGAATGAAAGTTGCCCAGGCCAGTGACATGTTGATGATCTCTGATCTGTTTGAGCCAATTGTTGTTGCTCTGTGTCAGTGCATCTCGTTGAAGATTTTCCTCACTTACACTGACCACAAATGATGTTATTATTGTTAGTGTCCCTCAGTCAGATTCTGACTCATGACGACCTCATGTGTAAAACATAGAACTATTTCATAGGATTGAAAGGAGCTCTGGTAGCATAGTTGTTATGAATCGGGCTGCGAACTTTAAGGTCAGCAGTTCAAAACTACCAGCTGCTCCGTGGGAAAAAGATGAGGCTTTCTAAGGATTTACAGCCTCGGAAACCCTGAACAGAGTCGCTGTGAGTCAGAACCGACTCCACGGCCCCCCAGGGATCCCAGTTATATAGTTTACAATAAAGGGTACTTAAGGACTAGTACTAGGACACCCTTGGCACTTAACAACAACAACAAAGCCAAACAGAGTTATATGATTGTGCACAATACGATTGTGCCTTCTCTGCACCATTTCTATTTTCTGCTAATTGGTAGTCCTAGTATGACACTGCTAATTGAAAGGTAAATGGTTCAAACCCACCAGCCACTCCTTGGAAACCCTATACCCCTATACAGGATCACTATGAGTTGGAACTCACTAGATGACACTTAACAAGGATAGCAACACGCACCATAAGAGCTGCATAGGGAAAGACATTCCACATTCTAGATCTTCATTTCATGTTTATTCTGGAACATTGCTGTTGTTGCTGTGTGCCATGGAGTCGGAGCCGACTCCTAGCGACCCTGTACAGGGTTTCCGAGGCTGTAAATCTTTACGGGAGTAGAAAGCCTCATCTTTCTCCCGAGGAATAGCTGGTAGTTTCTAACTGATAACCCTGAGGTTAGCAGCCTGATTCATGACAACTACGCAACATAAAACTCAGTAAATGGAAGCCAGAATTACCTACTATTATTTAAACTGTTCCTTTCTGACTTCCACCCACCTCCCAGAGTCCATACAGATTAAGTGTGTTAACTATATGCACATACAATGTAATCTCTCTCTCCTCCCTTATCATTTCCACCTCTCCTTCCAGCACCCTCCATTCTCTTTGGGTAAAACGATGGAAGTCTACATTGTATATACTGTTCTTTGACTTAAAACTCTCACTATGTTCCTAAAGAAGACTAGGTTAGCAGAATTCTCTTTGTAATCTTAATCTTAATCAAGGTTTAATAGCTTTGCGTATGTGTGTGAGCATCATAACCATTTGTAAAAACATCTCAAACTTTAGACCTCAAAAACCAGTTACACAGTATGATGAAACAGAAGTCATGCTCAAAGAAGAGACTGGTTGACCTGGCACTAGAGCCTCAGGCCTCCAGGAGTTGACATTAATCAGTCAGTTGTCTGGACACAGAACCCATGAAAGCACCAAATCATTCATTTCACTCCATTCGAATGCTTTAGATAGAGAAATGATTTTCGTACAAACTCCTGGACATTGAGAATGTTGAATGAAAACATGGGAATGTCTTCCCTAACTTAAAATAAACTACAGATAATTTAAGAGTTTTCTGCCTTCCCCTCCTAGGAAATCTAGCCCAGTTTTCTTATCTATATCAAGTACAGTTATTTGGGACAACAGTCACTGGTTACACACAATGCACTGGATTTGCATTCAAATTATTTCTTTCAATTCCATGAATCAGGAAAGAATGTCTCTAACTTTCAAAGGAAGTATAACTGTATGTTGTGAAAATAACACAATGAAATGCTTATAGACTTGAAAAACAATCTGAAATGCTTATAGATCCAGAAAGAACCAAGCCTTCGAGTACTTTAAGAATAACACAAGAGACAAGAGCCTAAAGTGACTTTCTCTATGAAAGATACTAAAACATATGCTGCTGTGTATACAAGTGATATACAAATTGAACATCCATGCCTAAAAGGAATTCTCTTTAAAAATCCAAGGGTGGGGTGTGGAAAGCATATACAAGGGTATATCAAAAAGTACTGCTATGAAGGTTCCAGTTCATATAGTTGTCATAGTGTCATTACTGTTGTCTAGTACTGTCGAGTTGGTTCTGACTCATAGCTGCCCTGTATAGGGCTTCCGAGGCTGTAAATCTTTATTAGAGCAGAAAGCCTCATGTTTCTCCTACAGAGCAGCTGATGGTTTCCAACCTCTGACCTTATGGTTCAAAGTCCAGTGCTTATCATCTAGATTCACCACACATCTTAGTCTCATTGTTGTTGTTGTTAAGTGCCATCAACTTAGTTCCTGTTCATAACAACCCTATGTAGGGTTTTGGGGA
>NW_006408548.1:16595452-16606885 GCF_000296735.1 Chrysochloris asiatica | reverse complement strand
CTGCTCTCTTGAAAAGAAAAAGTTTCCATCTAAATGTTTAAGTACTTAAAAATTCAGCATGAATATCATGTTGCTATATTTGACTGATTTACACTAGAGGCTTGGTAAAAAGCCTATGAATTATTCATTCCCAAGTGAGTCTATAAGCCAGAACACCAGAAATCATATCCCCCGTTATTCTTTGAGAATAGGAAGGACTATCCTATGAGAATTTTATTAGAAAACCTTACCCCATTCAATACCCTGATCTTTCCCCTTAAAACTTCTTTTTGTTCTCCAGACTCAAAGAACATTGAAAAGGAGCAGAATTTGAGTCTCTGGAGGTTGCCAACACTATTTAGATATGTTGTAAATTGAAGATAGCAAAATTCTTCAGGGTAGAGTTGTTGTTGTTAGGTGCTATCGAGTCTGTACCGACTCATAGAGACTCTATGCACAACAGAATGAAACACTGCCTGGTGCACAACAGAATGAAACACTGTCCGGTCTTGGGCCAACCTCACAATTGTGGCCACGCTTGAGCCCATTGATGCTGCCACTTTGCCAATGCATCTCGTTGGGGGTCTTCCTCTTTTTCTCTGATCCTCCACCTTACCAAACATGATATCCTTCTCCAGCAACTGGTCCCTCCTGACAATATGTCTGAAGTCTGAGAGACAAAGTTTGGCCATCCTGACCTCCAAGGAGCACCCTGGATGCACTTCTTCCAACACAGATCTGTTTGTTCTTTTGGCAGCCCATGGCACTTTCAATATTCTTCTCCAACACCAGAACTCAAATGCATCAATTCTTATATGGTTTGTGAAAAAAACACACACAATAGTTTCACATTTAGATATTTTTGTAGAATAAAGGATTCTCTGATATTGAAACAATACTTTTTTACTTATGCTGTATATGCTGTACATTGGGTGGGGATGGGATTGAGCTACCAATTTTTTTTTTTTTTTTCCATTTGCAGACAATTAGCAGTTGGCTCAATGACTACATGTATATACTCATATCTCCTCTGATGAGATTGGCCTGGAAAAAACATTTTGTGTTCTTTTATGGTGATACAGCTGGTCACACAGCCCATTGTACCCTGTGGTTTCCAATTTGGCATCCACCAAATGCAGGTGCCGCATCTGAATTAAAGCACTGCATTTGGTGGGAGAGGGGAAGAGAGTGTCTTCTGAAAGTGTTTACAGATACAGTTTGAAGGGGGTAATTTTTGTCTTGTACAATTATTTACTTTTCCACTGACTGTCTTTGCATTTTCTCTGAGGTAAACAACAAGACTGTCTTTAGACCTGAGCCTGCTTTGGGAATTTGTTCCACCTTTACTTTAATCATTCACAAAGGAGAAAGTCCCCTTGTGCCAGGGTAGAAAAGGAAATTAAGGTCACGTCACCAAAAAGAAACCCTCCAATATCTTATAATACTTTTCCCTTAAGAGCGTCATTTCTTCCTCTCCAGATGCCTTCATCTCTTTGATACATAAGGGTACACTAAGTTGAATCTATAAACAGAACCCACTAATTAAGAGTAATTGCTTGGGAGATTGGTACAGACGATTCAGCATTATATGCGTGTTCTTCTCAGATAACCATTAGCTGCTAATAAGATACTACAGATGTGCCAGTCTGTTTCCTGCTTCCGTCTATTGTACCTTTATTGCCATATATGGACCAATCGGATGGGCGGAACAATAAGTGGATGTCCTTTTGCTCCCTGAGCATGTCTCAAAGGAATGTTTGTTATTAGATTGCTTTTTCTGTTTAGTATCACATCAGTATGTTAATAATGAAAACATAACACGGAGAAAGTTTTTGTTGCTTTTCTTTCTAGTTTATTGTTTAATTAAATCCCTTTGTATGTTTTTTATGTTTTTTATTTTTTTAAACACACAATGTAAGTATGCATGGGCAATGTGAGTGGAGGAAAAATGGCATTCTTCCTCCTGCTCTCTTGAAAAGAAAAAGTTTCCATCTAAATGTTTAAGTACTTAAAAATTCAGCATGAATATCATGTTGCTATATTTGACTGATTTACACTGGAGGCTTGGTAAAAAGCCTATGAATTATTCATTCCCAAGTGAGTCTATAAGCCAGAACACCAGAAATCATATCCCCCGTTGAAGTTTATAAAGTGAAATAGTTTAAATACTCTCTAGACATGTGGCTGTCTGTAGAGTTGGCTTTCTCTCTGATTTTGAATTGCTGTGCTTCAAACCCGCTTAACTTTTTATCATTAAATGATTTAGCTAAAGAGCTTACGATTTTCATTTTTTTAAGTTAGTGCAAAATATTGTGTTATAAAGTATATTAACAGTTGGTCCATTTTAGTCTTTTCAGGTACAAAGATGTTTTATTTTGGTAGAAGGACGACACAGCAGAGTGGGGAGTGATCATTGGCTTGGTCATTTACATTTATTTATATGGAAACTAAAAGTGAAGAACAAGAAACTGCAGCTTATTAAGCAGCATTAAGAACTACACCTAGAGAAAGACATAAATATGTTTTTCCATGTAATCACAGAGAGAGAGGCAAAGATAGAGTGAGACTATAATATCAACTAGCCTGGCACATTAAAACTACTTGTAATATAAAAAGGCACTTCATAGTGCTTATATTCAAAAGTCCACAAATGTGAGTCTTGGCAGCTGAATTTTTATGGGAGTATATTAAAATAATTTAAAATGCTACTTAGAGCAGTAATGCTTTGACCTATGTGCTCATCAGAATTCATAAACTAAACAAGGTCAGATGGGGTCACTCATTGGATGACACTTCCCAAGAAAGCCCAAAGCTTCTGTAACTGTGGGCTGCAGTGATAGATAGATGCTTTCTCTGCATATTATTTCCAGTGGAGCCATGGCAAGCCCTTTGAGAGAAGAGTAGGAATGAAATTCCTCAGGGGATAAGTAAAAGAAAAAATTTAAATCTATTGATAGGCACCATTCATTATTACTTTCATGGAATTCTTCATTGCTTGTTTATAATCCAAACAATGTTCACACTGCATACGATTCAAGTCACAATAGAGGCTACACAAAGGCGCTTCAAAGAGATCATGGAAAAATTCCATTATCTTATAATGCCATTTTTCCACAACATGTTTAAAGTCCTCTCGTATGTATGCATTTTCAGTGGAGAAGAGGTGTTCTAAAGTATGACCCTTCACTAGGAAACATACACATAACAATTTTGCAGGAAAGACTTGTGTGTACATCACTCTTAGATATTTAACAAACAATTTCTGGATCAAATTAGTCATGAAAATATTGCTAAGAAGCTATCTGTCTTCCAAAATGTGGTTTAAGATTTCATTTCCTATACAGAATATGCAGAGACAATTTCTTCATTGAGATATTGATATAAAATATTCTGCTTCAAGTCCATTTATACAACTTATGATGTCACTAAAGGACTGATCAGAAGTTGACAACTCCAGGAAGTTAGGTTTGAGAAATCATGCCTTGAATTTTTGTATTCTTTGGGCCAATATGCAACAGTAAGAATACGTAACTACGATTAAATAATGAGAATATCTGAATTTGCTAAGTAGTGTGCTACTGAAGTTAGGAATGTTCTGTTTTGTTTTTTGTTTTTTTAAAGAAACACTCAGGCAGCTGTATATTAGGGTACCTTCTGTTATCCTGGAGTTAGAACCCACTTAGCAGCACGTAACTACAGCAGTCATTCCAGTTGATGGCCGTGGCCTTCCACGTGGGGGACCCAGGTTCAATCACTGACCACTGTACCTCATGCACAGCCACACCAGTAGAGATTTGTATGTTGGTATGACATTGAACAGGCATCTACAGAACTTCCAGATGAACAGTCTATTAAGAAAGGGCTGCTCATCTACTTCTGAAAATCAGTCAGTCAAAACCCTGTGGATCACAATAGACCAATCCAGAATCAATTGGGATGACTTAGGACTCGGCAGCATTTTATTATGTTGTGCCTGTGGTCATCGTGTGTTGAGGGTCAACTAACAAAAACAATATCCACTTGGCAGCAGCTTAAATACTGGGGTACATCAGAGGACATGCTGGAAAAGACTCCACTTCCCAGGGAACTTAGGGACTAGTGCAAGAGTCAACAATTGCCAGTCTTTTTGCTGGATTTGAAATTGCATGCACCTGTAGTAGGGGTGGGGAACATCCAGTCCATGGGCTCTATGCTGTTGGTGGTGGTACATGTTGTTGAGACTGTTCTGACCCATAGTGACCCTGTATAGGGTTTCCAAGGAACAGCTGGTGATTCAAAATGACTTTCTAGTTCAGTGCATTAGCCCACATCACCACACCAGGACTCCATATAAGGCCACAGAATCATTTGGTCTGGCCCTGCCAAGGCAACCACAGTTCCAACCATCACATTAAGGGTGAGTTAATTAAATGTTTCATCTAATATAGCAGACTGATTTTTAAATTGATAATTTTGTATGACCTGCTAATGCTGTTAGAAATTTTGGCAGAAAAAAAGATTCCCCACCCCTGTGTTAAAGAATAGTGGGAAGAAAAGTTCTTAATGGAAATCAAAATGTATACTTCTATTCAATTAAAAATTACCCTCAAAAGAGGCAAAATGTGACATCTGAATTAATCATTGTGAGAGTTTTGTGTTTCATCTTCCTCCTGGTTATTCACTGTAGAGGATTTGTGCTAAAGGAAAGTTCAAATTGTTGTTATTGTTGTTGTTGTTGTTAAGTGCCGTTGAGTCGGTTTCGACCCATAGCGACCCTGTACAGGGTTTCCGAGGCTGTAAATCTTTACGGGAGTAGAAAGCCTCATCTTTCTCCCATGAAGCAGCTGGTAGTTTCGAACCACTGACCTTAAGGTTCGCAGCCCGATTCGTAACCACTACGCTACCAGAGCTTCTTATTGTTGTTAAGTGCCATCAAATCAGTTCTGACTCATAGCGACCCTCTGTACAACAGAATGCAACATAGCCCCATCCTGCATGATCTTCACAATTGCTGCCATCCTTAAGCCCATTGTTGCTGCCACTATAAGCCACCACGGTGCGACTAACTTGACAGATGAATGGTGGGTTCAAATCATAGCTATTTGTTAAATTGTTTGAGGAGCATGATAGAGACGTAAAGTATTGTAGGTGTTAGAGTAATTTAGAGTGGAACACCCAACAGTCTCTTTTTCAGGGATGTTAAGTCACAGTTTCACCTTGTTGATCCTCGATTATTAGTCTTCTTTATCTGAGCTACAGACACTTTTCCAAAGCTGAAACAAGGATGAAGCCAGTGAAGCACATGATGAGGTGCCTCTACATTTAAGAGGCCACTAGAAAACTCAGTAATAAAGATAAAATTTTTAATGAATTTTTTTTTAATGAACGCAAAAAAGTCTATGAAGAAAATTTTCAATGAGTACCAGATCAGTATTGTTACCTTTGTTCACTTTGCCTTCAGCTCATACCCATCTTTCTGTAAACTCCTAAACACTGTATCTATCCCTCATCTTCCAGCAGATTTCATTTATGTTATAGTTTGCATTCATGTCCTATCAGACACATGACAAAGTCTTGGTGTTAGGTGTTATAGTTTGCATTCATGTCCTATCAGACACATGACAAAGTCTTGGTGTTAGGTGTTATAGTTTGCATTCATGTCCTATCAAACACCTGACAAAGTCTTAGTATTAGGGACAAGGTCTTTTTGGCATTCCTTACTTTACCCATGTTGTACATAGCAGTTTCTCATTAAGTGTTTATGAAATAAAAGAAACAGGCAAATTTGATCTCAGAACCTATTGGCATTTATGAAGATTTCTGAAGGCCATTTTCATAAAAGGAGTATGTAAAAGAATACAAAGAATCCACAGCACATTAAGGTTTTTGCATTTGAGTTTTTACCTTTGTTTGCTTCTCATTTTTAGAATGTTGTTACTGCTGTTAAGTGCTGACGGACAAGTTGGTTCCAACTCATAGTAAGCTACTAGGGAGTCATCAGATGTCTTTTATTTTTATGTTTTCAACAAACGCAGTGTGTAGGACCTAGCATAGAGCACTTGTTGAATGAATGAAACTTTCCCAATCCAACCAATCACTTGTTAAATTATATTACTTTCCACTCCATCCCCCCTTCCCCCCCGATATATTTTCATTGCCTCTGGTTTCAGTTCCTATGACTTGATTCTCATTTTTATATGTTTTATATCTCACCCAAAGTGGATTATAGCTACTCCCCAACTGTATCTGTCCACTTTCATCTCTTCTTTCGATATTCATCTCCATTCCACCAAGTCTTTTCTGTTTTCTTACAAATGGACATGATCTCTCTCTTCTTTGAACATTTCTCCCTTCCACCCAAACTCAACACACACACAGGTTATTTGCATTATATTTCGGTAGTTTGTGCAGCAATCAATATTCCCTCATCAGGTTGTGAGCAGGGATGGTTCCTTCCTTCTCTGTTCTGCCATAGGTTTAACTCAGTGCTTTTGGTCATAGAAGAAACAGAGAATTGAATTGGAACTGAACTGAATTGAATAAACTATCCATTTATGAAATAATTTGCTTTAGAGTTGCCAGAATTAAATGGCTGTTCCAGTGGCAATATTACTCTAGCTCACTAATACCATTTGATCCACTGAGGAGCTAGTTAATTAAGTAGGTGGATTAAAAATATAATCTTCTGGGGGACAAATGTTTTGGTCAGTACCCCATACACTTTTTTTTGAAAAAAGCATTATATTATTTCAGCTATATTTCCTCTAGCTTTCCACCCAGAGCAGCAGTAAGACTTTTTCCACATAGCTGTTGATGGCTGGTTTAGGAATCCAAGGCCATACACCTGTGAGCCAGATGTGATCCACAGCCTGTATGTTACCCCAGCCCATCTGCAAAGCATACATACCCCATGCTGGGTCCTGTCTATAGAGAAGAGGGCACTGGTCCTCAGCCTTCTTACAACTGGATAGGTTCCCTGGTGCTTGCCTGTTTTCTTTAACTTAAAATCCTCTTCATTGAATTTCAATGTCTTGGGTGACCTTTGCCAACACAAGAGGCCTTAGTCCATTTGCTTAGTCCAATCTGCTTTTTCTCTGACTGTTTGACTTTTGCTTGGCACTTTTTTAACGCTGTCTCATCATTCCTTGAAAGTGCTTTTTGGTCTTAGGTGGTAGCCAAACCTGTCACATCAGCATCATTGGTAGTTAATAGCTGATCAAATCCTTAGGGTTTCCTTGCAGAGCCTGAGGAATGTCATCTGATATTGAATGTAGCTTTAGAAGAAATGAATGGGCTTCTGTAACAAATGGGTCCAGAATTGATGGGTGCCAGGGACCGGATAGCTTTGTAATCTTCTTTGTTTCTGTAAGAATGCCTCTGCAACCCAATCCAGCCCATTTCTATGCTGATGTGCTAATAGTTGTGGAATCTCATTCATCTCAACGGAGGCCAGTTAGCGCTGAAATCCCATCTGTGTGAGTAGATGTAGTAAAATGTGATGGAAATGTGGCCGTTCATTCACATCACCAGTGAGGGCTGCCTCACTATTAATTTCCCTTCATTTTCAGCAACTCCAATCGTACAAACTCTTACACTAATTACCAAACAAATGGCGTTTAGGCTCTTTGCTTAATTTTTTTTACTATATTTATTTTCTAAGTACTTGCCTAGCAAAAGAGAACTGAACAGTTCATTTAAAATATGTGCAAAGTGTAAATGGAAATGCTCTCATTTGAAACAGATTTTTAAAATGCCTTGGCCAGATTATTTGGGTCCTTCTTAGCATAAGATGCCCAAGGCTGTGTTTTAGCCCAGAGGAATTCTGAGGCTGAATTTTTTTTTTTCCTCCTGAAAATAGAGGTTAAGCAATAGAAAAACAGGCTGAGTCTTAACTAGAACAGTGTAAAAGAAGTGCTAGCTCTTGCAGATTGCTGGAATGACACAATAGTTACAAATGGGGCAGGCCTTCCAGCTAAACTCCTAGCTGGCTGGCTGAAATGCTGGGATGAGGTCTGGCTAGAGACTGTAGCAGGTGCAAGTAAAACTGCAGTCAGTGGAGACCAATGACCAATTTTGCACATTTGTCATTTCCTTAAGAAATCTCCTAAATTGAATTTAAGTTAAAAAAAAAAAAAAAAGTATTAATTCATAACTTTTCAAAAAGAACATGTGTATATTTAAAAATGCATCTGGTATAAATATATGAAAGAGTAAATACAGATCAGAGACATTATTATAGTTGTTAAAAAATGAATATGGGTATAAAGTATTTTGTGGTTTCCTGCTACAAGTGAGCATGAATTGACTCAACCAGTCACACTTGCTTAAAGGTACCAGGCACTTCCATAGACTCAACAATATTAAGAATAGCTCACATATCTAGCTAACTTCCTAGGTACCATACACAGTTCTAAGTATAAGGGTGAGTCACAATTATCTGCACTCCAGTTACATTAAAATGCCCATCCACATCCACGGCTAATGACAACATCGAGTGCGCACGTGAAATGATTCTATTGAATACATGAGTGACAGTGGATTATGTGGCAAATCATTTGCAAATCAGCCATGGCTCTGCCTAGAAAATAATCCATGATATACTTGGGCTTCAAAAGTCTGTGCAACTCACAGAAGAGTATAAAAGAAGTGTTTGAACATCTGCAAACAAAATTTATACTGATACTTGAAGGGAGGTAAACGTTCCTTAAAAAAAGTCATTACTGGTGACAAGGCATGGATTTATCACTATTATTATCACCATCTTATAAATCAGAAACTAAGACTCAATGAAATTGAGACTTTACTCTTTGTCTCAAACAAGAGTTTATGGTTGTAAGGAAAAGAAAGAAAGAGATGAAGGAGAGAGTCTTGGCTTCAATGGCAGGCAGGTTTATTGAGAGTAAACCTGGGAGGGGGTACTCTTAAGTCACCAAAGGAGTCCAAGAGTCTATCTGTTCTCTTACAGACTGGCGTGTAGAGATTTAGGTGAGGGTATGGAGATTTTCCTGAAACTAGGTGTGGGGTTGTCAAAGACCGAAGCTCAAGCAGGACCCCATTCAGTGCCAAGTGGGGGTAGTTGCAATGCCATTCCGTTGATCAGGCACAGGATCCTTCAATGGTTATTGCTTATTTCCTAGAATAAGATTCACCTCTTAATTTGCATGATGTGAATTCACAAAGCAATGTGCCTACCAGTTTGAATCAAACACAACAGAACTGAGATACCAGGCTACTTTTATCCAGAATGTCTGATTTCATACATTTTGGATTAATGGTTTTTCTAAAATGTATATAGTTTGACTTTGATATGATGCACCAATTGGTAGATGATATTTTACTCTATAGTGTAAAAGGAGCTCTGGTAGCGTAGTGGTTACGAATCAGGCTGCGAACCACAAGGTCCGCAGTTCGAAACTCCCAGCTGCTCCGCGGTAGAAGGATGAGGCGGTCTGCTCCCGTAAAGATTTACAGCCTCGGAAACCCTGTTCAGGGTCGCTATGGGTCGAAACCGACTCCACGGCACTTAACAACAACAACAACAGTGTGCATGCACAAGTAAAATTAAATACTTTATGCACAACTTCTTGCCCAAAGATATAAACAACTAAGAAACGTTACAGCAGATACATCATTAGCCATCTTATAAAATTAAGTCTGTCGTTTCCTTACTTACTTCTGCTCTCCTGCTTTTATTCTGGAAACTGAATGACTATCATTTACCTGTGAGATTATGTACACGTAAAACCAAATCATGCTTCAATCATTAGAATGCTGTGACTATTAAAATGGTAATCATTTAAAAATGTTATAGTAATGCCATGACTTGAATTAGTATTATATTATAATCTTTATAAAAAGAACAAAAAATCCTCTCCTGTGTATTTAATGCATGTCCTTGAATTCAGAGATAATTGTTGGAGAACCTGAAAACATATTTCAGTGGCACTGCTAAGTATCCAAAATTTCTCTTCTTTTTAGTTGCCTTTGTAGCAAGTATCACTTTTTTGAGAAGGCAGGCACACATCATCCCTGAAGATAAATTTGCTTTAACAAAATTATTTCAGAATAAAGTCTAGTCTATGGAAGTAGAAGACATTTGAGAATCAAAAATTAAATGTTAAATACAAAGTCATGAAGTGCTTCTTCTTATATAATCAGAGATATGTTTTTTCAGTCAGTCAAATTGTAGCAAAAACCCTTGAATGTCAATAACTTAATGCCATAGAGATTTCTTCATTATAAATGTAAAAAGACATAGTGGATCTTTAGGGAAGCTTCTCCACATAGGCTTCCAGGGACCCAGGTTTCTTCCATGTGGTGGCTCTGCTGTCTCTAGGTCCCCAGGGTTCTTTACTGTGCCCTCTTCATCCAATCAGCAAACACAGGAAAAGAGAAAGCATGGAGGGTTCCACAGGAGGGTTTGGGAACTAAGAAGCCTTGGCTGGTGCATATCACACCCACCCACATTCCACTGACCAGAGTTCAGTTTCATAGTCCCACTGCATTTTAGGGAAAGTTGAGGTATACTGTTAGGCTATGTGACTAGGAGGAAAAATGAATGGAATTTAGTGAGAAGATAGTAATGACTCTGCCACGTTACCTCCATTGATTTTTTTTCTCCCCATTAAAAAGGTGTTCCAGAAGAATCTTGATAATTGTAGTAGACTGTTGAGCCACATACTATGAAGGACTTGAAAGACAAATGTCATTCTGAAGTACATGCTGATATATTTTCACTGTTAGCTTTACTTTGATCCACATTGCATACATAGTTCCTTTCAGATGAGTAAGACAAGCCGTGCCCACCCAGTGTCTGTCCCCTTTCATCTGTCAACCATCCCTTAAGTCTCCTTCAGACAATCAGAGAAGCCAGGGGGCATAACACTGCCAACATTAGGGAGAAGATAGCATCAAACAAGAAGACTAGAAATAAAAGTCAGTTATTCCCACATGTGGGCGACCAAAATGAATGTCCAAGTGAAGTTTAATCTTTCATTGTTCTAGGTGCTATCATTCTTGTTCTTTTGTTTTTCCCCATAGAAAATAAGGAACTTCAGACATGTCTTAATTTGGGGAAGGGTTACTACCTTTTTCTTATTCTTACTCCTAAGTCTATTTTGAGAACCATGTTGTTGTTATTATCTGCCATTGAGTGAACCCCTGATTCATGGTGTTCCCATACACAATGGAACAAAATGCTCTTCAGCTCTATGTCATCCCTTTGATGTGGTGCAGGTTAGACCATTGTGATTTGTAGGATTTTCATTGACTGATTTCGGAAAGTAGATCACCAAGCTTTACTTCCCAGACTACCTTAGTCTAAAAGATGTATGGAAACATGATAAGCATATAAAGAAAAAAGAAAAAAAACTGTGTACAAACAGCCACTTCAGTTTTCACTGTTTGTTCCGTACTCTCTCTCCAGACACACGCATGCTCACATGGACCCTCTTAATCTTTTCCTTAGCTGCCTTT
>NW_006408548.1:16558492-16595352 GCF_000296735.1 Chrysochloris asiatica | reverse complement strand
ACTCAACGACACTTAACAACAACAACAACTCAAATTAAATACCTCTATCTGGAGTCCTGGTGTGACACTGTAGAATAAGCACTGGACCACAAGGTCTGTTGAACCCCACCATGGTTCCTCAGAAGCCCTAATCAGGGTCACTATGACTCAGAAACAACTGGACGGCACTTAACAGCGACAACATCATGTAAGTCTAGACTGGCCATTTTCAGGGAGGCTCTTGAGAGTGCAGCTAAGTAACAACTTTGCATAATTTCCATATAGCATCATAGAAAGGTAGAAGAATCCAATAAACCTTATGAACTCCTGCTCAGGAGTGAATGGTTTATATTCGCCATGAAGGAGTCATACTCTTGCTTCTTTCTTTGATACTGCTGTTGCCCCTTGCCTCTTCTAGAGTCCAAATATTTTCTAAAACTGCCACAGAATCTTTTCTGCTTTAGGGTTGAAGAAACTTTGAGTAGCCAATGATGAACATAGCCCAGTTTCTCTCCCTGACCAGATCATACTGTGATTTTCCTTTCCAGGAAACAGAAAAAAAGAAATTCTGGTTGTGCAAACCTGGCACTGACCTAAGGGTAAATGAAGTGTCAATGTTTGTGGCTCCAGTGTTTGACAGAGTCCTTCAGAGATCAGAGTGGACTAATGCATATGCTTCCTATTGCTGCCGTAATCAATGACCACAAATGCAGTGATTCAAAACAACAAACATGTCCAACCATTTCAAGAGGTAGTATATGAGCAAAAAGAAGTACTGAAGGATTTTTGTGAAAAGCAAGAGCCCAGTAACTGATGGGATAAAGATTAAAGTCTTCCAACAAACTCCTGCAGCACTGAACACACACACTCATTTATGCCAAGAAATTTTGAAGACAGCTACTTGGTCAACTGATTGGAAGAGATCCATATTTGTTTCCACTGCAAAGAGAAGTTACCCAATGAAATGTGGAAATCATCTAATAATATTATTAATATTACACCCTTACTTGCTGAAAGTGAAGAGGACTTAAAATACTGGTGAAGATCCAAGATCACAGCCTTCAGTATGCATTGCACCTCAAAGTAAAGAAAACAAAGATCCTCACAACTGAACTAATAACTAACATCATGATGAATGTAGGAAAGATTTCATTTTGCTTGATAACACAATCAACACTCATGGAAGCAGCAGTCAGGAAATCAAAAGATGTATTCCAATAGGTAAGTCTGCTGCACAAGACTTTTTTAAAGTGTTCAAGAGCAAATATATCTTTTTGAGGACACCTGACCCAAACCATGGTATTTTCAGTAGCCTCCTATGCATGTGAAAGATCAGCAATGAATAAAGAAGACTATAGAAGAATTGATGCATTTGAATTATGATGTTAGAGAAGAATGTTTAAAGTCCTGTGGACTGCCAGAATAAACAAACCTGTGTTGGAAGAAGTACAGTCAGGATGTTCTTAGTAGCTAGGTTGGTGAGAACCATGCTTTGGGCATGGTATTAGGAAGGACCAGTCTCTAAAGAAGGACATCATGCATGGTGATGTGAATGGTCAACGAAAAAGAGGAAGCCCCCCAAGGAGATTGTTTGACACAGTGGTAACAACAGCAAGCTAAAATGTAACAACAATTGTGAGGTCAGCTTTTCATTCCATTATGCATAGGGTCACTACGAGTCAGAACCAACTCAAGGTCACCTAACAACAACAACATACTGAAATTTAATTATAGCAAGATATACTCTATCTGTTTCTATCCTCTCCATATTCAATTATGAACTGTAAAGTTCTAGGGATCTCAAGTGCATTTCTTTTCTAAGCTTTCTTCTAGCATTTTGACATTCCAGAGTACACACTTAAAATTCTACTTGATAACATTACATCAGTTTTAATCTTTACATAAAAATTCACAAAGGCCTCTAATTTCACACAATCAATTGAAGAATGCTCATTTTACTTTTCCAGAACAAGCAGAGTTGAGTAAGGTTCTGCTGGGATCTGAGACACACAGATGCAATTTTGGAGTTTGTTGTAAGGAAGAGAGAAATAAGAAAAACCACAGACCACTTTAAACAGTTGAAGTCTTATAGGCTTTACAAAATCCAATATGGTGTATTTGCTAGTAAAGCCAACTTTAGAAGCACAATTGTAGCTATTGTGGCTCATATTATCTCTCTTCTTTCCAATTTTCTAGATTATGTGTCCTCGGTGTCTTATGTGTCTTGCTCACTGTCATTGTTCTAGCCTCATGACTTCTACCAATCTGTTTCTCTGTGTATCTTTTCATTCTGATGTCACTTTTTCTTTCTTTCTTTTTTTTGGTGTATGTTGGACATTTGAAACCACTTAATTCTGGTGTGGTGTGGTAGGATCAGCTCTGGACTGTGAACAAGGTTGGCAGTTCAAACCCACCAGCTGCTTCTCGGAAACCCTCTACAGGGTCACTATGAGTCAAACCTCAGGGTTATCAGTTCAAAACTACCAGCTGTTCTGCAGGAAAAAGATGAGGCTTTCTGCTCCCATAAAGATTTATAGCCTCGGAAACCCTGTACAGGGTTGCTATGAGTCAGAACCAACTCCATGGCACATAATAACAACAATGAATCAAAACTGACTCCATGACACTTAACAACAACAAAGTACCAAGGTGCTGATGGGATAGGTGAGTCATTACGCAAGGTAGAGACTTCCATTAGGCAGAGGTCTTCTAGCCACTAACCAGCCTGTCACTGACTGACTTGGCCTTGAAAGCCAAACCCTATTCTGGACATTCTGATTGACTTGGCAGTATTCCATAGTATAAAACATGGAAAACTTTGCACGTGGAATTGCCTGCTCTCATTTTGTCAGAAACAAGCAATGGTGCCAGCAGACATTTGCTCCAATGCATAGTTTATGCTTTATGTTTTGGAAACGATGTGAAGAGATGTAAAGTGAAAGTTGACTCTTTAGGAGGTGTGTACAGTGCTAGCGTATGTAACAACTTTGGGTTGAGTATTGCCTCCCTAATAGCTCATGTTTACATTACTGTTTTTGTCGTTTATGAAACTAAAGTTGTGGCATTTTACAGTTCCTATTTCTACCCATGATTTTTCTGAAAGTCACTTTTCTCACTTTCAGTTTCTTAACAGATGGAATCTTCTATCTATAAAAAAGTAAGCCTAAGAAAGAATACAGAGGCATTGTGTGTATGCTTTTAAAAATAGGACTTTGATATGTCAAATGACCTCCTCCTGATTCAGAGGAAGCAATTCAGAATTTACTCTCTCCTCACTTGACAGTCTAAGGGATTCCTTTGACTGCATTACCCCTCTAATGACCCTCTTCTATCTCACTGCCAAATGAAAACAAGGAAAGAAATATCTCTTTTTGACCAAATCCAAATCTCTCATTGTGGCTTCCTCTTGATTTAAGTTGAATATAATTTTATCAGCACTATTTATAATGAAAATGCTGAATATGAAAAAGACTGCAAAACTACTGGGCATGCAAAACTGACTTTTCAGCCATGTTTCTTTATTATCAAAAAGCAACAAAAGCAACTGACAGGATTTGTGCTGAGTCTGAAAACAGGCATTTGGCTGAATGCATTTGAGACTTTTTAAGTGGCATTACCTGGAACCAAAGCCTTAAATAAATAGGAGTTTCAGGGCTACAGTGTATCGGGAAAGGAGGCAGTATGTATGCAATGTCTGTCGAAACAAAGATTTCCCCACAACAAATTCCAAACTGACCATGGAAATTACAGCAGCATTTTCTGTGTTCTGTAACAAGACCTTTTAAAAAAAATCTATCTTTTATTCACTGCTGCTTGTTTTTTTGTTAGCTACACCAGCCATGATGCCATTAAAGTGCTGTAGGAGGAAATAGTTTTCGCCAGACATCTTGTCTATTTGTTACTTATACTATACTTGAAGGCAACACAGTGTAAAACTAACACCTTGTCTCTACATTAAAATGTCTATCCCCTGTGTTTCAAAGCATAATGTTTTCTAATAAGAGTCCTTTCTCTGAGTTGGAATCTTCAAGATAGCTTGTGTCCAGTCATCAGTACATTAAATGGCATTATTTAACATGCTTGTTGTGAGTGGCCAAGTCAGGCCAAATCCCATCTGTATTTTATTTACTTATTGATAACAGCATTTGACACAGCCCTATAGTATGTCCATAATAGAAGTTCAGATCTGACTGTGCTAATTCATTTTCAGATTGGGGTCGTTGCTCTCTCTTTCTTACCACTGAGGATAACAGTTTAGATATTCACTGAATTAGCCTTATCTCAGTTTGGGTCTTAAGGGAAACCTCTCCTTGTAGATAGATTATTCTTTAACTCTCTTTTCATAGAAGAAATGTAGAAGTCAAAAAGGATAGGAATCACACAAATTATATTTAAACACAGATCACATTTATTAAAATTCAGTGAACTCCCAATGAAATGTGATAGATTAAAGACATGCGCTTTTCTCTGATCCTTCCTAGATCATCACTAAAATGATACCAAGGGAATGTAAAAAGTATAAATCACCAAAGATAACAGGAACATAGTGATGCTGACTGAAGACTAGAGTTGTCAACAACGTCTTTTGAAGATGGGAAATAGATGGACAATGATGAATAAATTAGCAGAGTGCAGAAAGCAGACGATGGCTAAAAGAAAGATATTGCCAACTAGAAGAAAGGATATTAAAGTTCTAAGATCTTGGACTGTCAAAGATTAAAGACACCAGATATTCTGAAAGATCGGAGGAGTGATTGAAATAGGAAGATCGGTTGAAGGTCTGAATAAGCAGCAGCTAAATCCACAGATTCACTCCTTTTCTACTTATGTTCTGAGGATTATTCTAGCCAAACCCTGGTAGAAAAGATAAACCTATTTTTGAAAGAAATTAAACTAGAGAAGTACTGAGTTCTGGATACCAGGGATAAAGGTACAGTGAACAGGAAGTGTTAGAGTGAAAACAGGAGGAAGAAGTAAAGTCTACAAATGGGATATGAGTCCCCGGCAGCTAAACCCTATTCCTTCATTTAGTTTACAGAAAGCTTGCAGTAGAGTTATGATTCTTTACCACTGTGAGCAGACGTTTAGGTAATTTTCCAATGGATTTACCAAAGAGGCCCCAAACAAAAAAAAGGTCTATGAGCCTTACTATTAGAAAGCTCCACAATAAATGTTTCATCAGATTATATTATAGTAAAATTCACCCACTTGACAAAGTTCTCTAATGGAAATAGGACTTGTAATAAGCTTTACCTTTTATATATAAGTAGACAGGAGTAGAGAACTTGGTAGACAATGCACCTAAGAAATGTATTTAATATGAAAGAAAACAAAGCAACAGAAAAGAAGAAACTGAACAGCAGAGCCAGTGTACAATAAGACATTAATGCTGTTGTGGTTCATAAACGTCATTGAGTCTGTTCTGACTCATAGCATCCTTATCTATTAGTGTTTCCAAGTGTGTAAATATTTAAAAGAGCAGAAAGCCTCATCTTTTTCCTGTGGAGTGTCTGGTGGGCTCAAACCGCCTACCTTGTGGTTAGTAGTCTAATGCTTATCCTACAGAGCTACAGTGCTCCAAGACATCGGTAGGACAGTATTTCATATTCTGAAAGGTATCTGAGAAAATACTACATTCATGAAGTAAAAATAGCATATATAAACAAAGAAGAGAAAACAAAAGTTCTTGGATATTAAAAATATGTTTGCATAAATATAAATTTTAACAGTAATTCAAAATTTAAAATGAGTATATATTCAGGAAAGTAGAGCAAATAAAGAAAAAAAAAGAAAATGAGAGAACACACACTAAAAGTTGGGGATCAATTCAGACGGTTAAGCCACGGTATTTTCAATAACCTCATATTGCATGTGAAAACTGGACAGTGAATAAGGAAGACTGTAGAAGAATTGATGCTTTTGAGTTATGGTGTTGGAGAAGAATATTGAAAGTGCCATAGGTTGCCAAAGAACCAACAGATCTGTGTTGGAAGAAGTGCAGCCAGAATGCTCCTTGGAGGCCAGGATGGCCAAACTTCATCTCTCATACTTCAGACATATTGATTAGAGGGACCAGTCGTTAGAGAAGGATGTCATGTTTTGGTAAGGTGGACGGTCAGAGAAAAGAAAGAAGACCTCCAGTGAGATGGATTGGCAAAGTAGCATCATCAGTGGGCTCAAGAGTGGTAACAGTTGTGAGGTTGTCCTAGGACCGGGCAGTGTTTCTTTCTGTTGTGCATAGAGTTGCTATGAGTTGATACCGACATGATAGCACCTAACAACAACATCATCATCTTAATGGAGTACTGGTGTGGTGCTGCTGGATAATGCACTGGACCACAAGATCAGTTTGAACTCAAGGTTCAAATCCACCAGCCACTCCTTGGAAAACTATGAGTAGGAACTGACTTGACGGCACATAACTACAACATCATCCTAATAATAATATTTTGAAAAGAAGTAAACAAATTATATGGAAAGAGATTATCAAAAAGAGCATAATAGAACATTTTGCCTAACAGAAAGATGTGATTTACGACATTATTGAACACCCTCTACCAAGTACTTAAGGAGCTCTGGTAGCATAGTTGTTAGGAATCAGACTGCTAACCTTAAGGTTGGTAGTTCGAAACTACCAGCCATTCTGTGGGAGAAAGAGGAGGCTTTCTGCTCTTGTAAAGATTTACAGCCTTGGAAACCCTGTGCAGGGTCCCTATGAGTCAGAACCAACTCCACGATACTTAACAACAAGTACTTAGCACAATGTAGGGGGAAAATATCCATGGAGATAGAGCTAGAAATAGAATTAGAAATAGAGAAAGAGGGAGAGGAGATAAAGGCTTCCAGGGGAAAAAAAAAGAAACATAAAAGAACCAATTAAGATTAATACTGACCTCCAGCACCATGTAGAAAACCTCAGAAAATAGTACAATATATTCAAAATTCTGAAAAAAAAATGTTTTCCAATCCACAATTTTATACCTAATCAAATGATCCATCAGGTGTTAAGGTAGCATAAAAATCACTTGATACTTGCCAAGTCTCAACAAATTTATCTCCCATGTACCATTTCTCAAAAAATGGTTAGGATACAAGCCACCATGAGAAAGTAAACCAGGGAAGAGGAAGACATCAAACCAAGAAAGTAGTTAGTAGAAAGCCCTGGCTTAACCTCTGTACAAGAGGCTAGAAAAATATTTAAGCAGCCTTGGAGCAGGAGGAATGCTTTCAAGTATACCATATAAAGTATATGTCATATGTCTGAAAAACTTGAAAGGAGATTTACAGCTTTGTGTACATTTTGTGATGATTTTGAGACTAAGGGCTAGTTTTGCATCTGTAGGCAACAGCCTAAGAGATGTATTATCAAAACCAATAGATAATGAAAAACCTTCATGACATTACTACAAAAAACTAGTTTAACCATATTATCTAGAAGTATAGATAGAAGTAACAAGAAAATTAAGTGAGCTACAATCTTTTCAAATAATTCTCTAGGTTGGAGCTTAAAAATGGGGAAAGGTACAGCAGGAGAATGCTAATTTTCTTTACTAGCTTAGAATGCTGTTATTGCCTAGTGCCATTGAGGCAGCTCCTACTCATAGTGACCCCATATAGCATTTTTGAAGAGTAGCTGGTAGGCTTGAACTGCCAACTTTACAGTTAGCAGTCCCCTGAGAGTTCAGCAAACTGTGGCTCATGGGTCAAATTTGGTAGGCAGTCTGATTTTGCAAATACAACAGCGACTCACACCCATTTGTTTCAGTACTTTCTGTGGTTGCTTTGTGCCACAAGTAGTTGCTACAATTAGAGTTAAGTTGTTGCAACAGACATTATATGGACCATAACTTGAAATATTTATTTTTTGGCCTTTGACTGAAAAGTTTGCAGAGCTCATATGTAGAGCAGTGGCTTGTCAACTTTAGCATGCATAAGAATTACCTGGGGGGCTTGTTAAATTGCAGATTGCTGTATCCCAGCCTCAGAGTTTCTGATTCACAATGGCTGTGGAAGGATCTGAGAATCTACACTGCTAACAAATTTTCAGGTGAAGCTGATACTGCTGCATCAGAAACTCCACTTTGAAAACCATTGTCCATTTAACCTTTAAAAAGCATGTACAAGTCTAATATTTATAAAATCATTTTAAAAGCAATGTTTTGGAACATCACTTGCAAATTTGGGTTAAAGCAAATACAAAACCAACCCTGATGAGTTAAATATAATAAGAAATTATTTAAATGTAATTTTAAGTTTTAAAAAGAGCAAAACAGTAACAAGTTACATTGTAGAGAACATACTGTATTTTATTAATAGTGAGCTTTCACAGAAATAGGTATAAATGATAAGATTTGTTAAGGTTACATACATAGATCCCTACACTCAATGGGTACATGTCATCCCGAGGGTTAGTATACAGATCCACCCTGCCATTCCGTACCTTGGCATCTTATTTATCAAAGGTAGATTATTACATAACAGCATCAGCTATGCAAATACCAAACCATCATACCTGTTACCAGGGAGATGATTCCTGTTCATAGCAATCCTACACGACACAGTAGAACCGCCACACAGTATTTCAAGGCTGCAAATCTGTATGGACGCTGACCACCACATCTTTCTCCGGAGGGAAGGTTTGAACCTGCAGCCTTTCAGATAGCACTCAAGTACATAACCACTGTGCCACCAAGTTACCTTACATATGCAAGTATGTCTTTAAAATTCCATCATTTCTTAGCAATGTAAGATAAGCACTGGACTGCTAGCCACAAGGTCAGTGGTTCAAACCCAACAGCAACTCCTCAGAAACTCTAAACAGGGTCAGTCTGCATCGGAACCAACTTGCTGACCCTTAACAATAAACAACAAAATGTTTTCAACATTCTTTGTCAAGAAATGCTTTGTGTCTTGCAAAAAACACGAGTTTTCTGGACAGCACAGTTTGAAAACCTTGATTTAAAACTGGCTTCTCTTCCCTTGACCCCCTATACAGTTGATGAAACTGATACCTAGGGAACCTCATGGGTAGGGAGTTGTGGCCCCATGACCTCCTGACCTGGTCCCCACTTCCTTTCCTTCTTCCACCCAGCTCCTGTTTTCTTTGCCTCAGGCGGTGATTGTGGGGGTAGGGAGAGAAACCCCAAAAGAGCCCAAGCTCAAATCAGGCATGAAGAAAGAAAAAGAGAGAGCTGTGCTAATACCGTATTTTTTCTGAACTCTTGAAACAAAGAATATTCTCTGCTTCCAGGAATAACATTAATCAATCACATATGTGAACATAGACCCACTGACTGTTCAATTTCTACCAACACAACAGGATTTTCCCAACACACTAATTGATTTAGCTTTTGCCTATTATCTATGTAAGTAGTTTTGCTGTTGTTGTTTAAAGATCCCAGGCATGATACCAGACCCTTCAACTAGGCAGGCAAGATGCCAAAACTTTGCAGAATTTGAAAGCAAAGAGGAATGAAGGGTTACTGAGGATAGAAGTAGTCCCTGATTGGTGAAAACACACAGTTTTAAAGCCCCAAGAATTGTGCCCTGAGGAGAGTGGGTTTGCTGAACTGTCAGCTCCACCAGTTAATGAGGTAGTTTTGTCTAATGGAGATAAGAAAGACCACTTCTAACAATGCTAGGTTTTGTGTGTGATTTAAAAATCAAATTGGGTGGAAATGAAGCAAATACTAAATGGTATTGTTTTCTTTCTAATTAATTTGTTGCAAGCTACAGAATAAAAGTATTAAATGTATGGTGTGTGAGTTTTAGAAGAAAAAGCACTATAAATATTTACCTCTGAGGTAAAATAATTGTATAGTCCATTTACTTTCTTTTTATTGGAAAAACGAAATGTGGCTTGGAAGTTTGAACAGGGTGCTGTTACTTAGGGTGGGTGGCAATCTTGAGAGATAGTGTGTTATGCTAACCAACCAAGAATGCCAACTTCTTTGTAGGGTTCACAGTAGTTTTAGGGCATCTGGGACCATATGACTTCACTGTTGCTGATGTTCCCTTTTAATATTATTAGGCTAAGGATTCAAGGCCCTAGGGGAATGTCATCTGTTTGGGACAGAGTCTCAGATCACGACTGTTCAAGGTCACTACTGCTAAGGGAGTTTTATTTCTATAGGGTTCAACAAGGGCAGCACAGGTACTCAATATGTAAGTACAGCCTGGTGAAGGGGAACGACTAGGTATGCTAGAACCAGCCAATTGCCATTAATTGCTGTGGGATCAGTTCTGATTTCATAGCAACCCTGTATAGAGGATTTCTGAGGCTGTAATCTTTGTGAGAGGAGAAAGCCTTATTTTTCTCCTTGAATCAAACCATTGACCTTGTGGTTCACAGTCCAGTCAGTTATCCTGTGGCGTCACCATGCTCCCAGAACCAGGCTTAAATCCTGACTTAGTCACAGGTTCAGTCTGCAGCAATTTAGGGCCAAATCACTTCAATTCACAAGTGTCATTTTTTTTTTTTTTTTTTACTTATAAAATAAGGACAATACTAACTATCTTATATGACTGCTGTAAAGGTGAAAGCTGATATATATCAAGGGCTTGACACATGGCAAGCAAGAAGCAAAAGTTATTATTTAATTAGAACATTTTAGCATTTAAAAAAAATTCTTATTCATTTTGTCATTTTTGTCCTTGAGAATATGCATAGCAGAACATGCACCAACTCAACAGTTTCTGCATGTTCAATTCAGTGACATTTATTACATTCTTCAAGTTGTGCAATCATTCCCACCCTTCTTTTGGAATTGTTCCTCCCCATCAATAGAAACTCAGTGCCCCTTAAGATTCCTATCTAATTTCTTAAATTGCTGTTGCCAATTTGATCTCACATAGTTTGTTAAAGAGCATTAATGCTCAAGGCAGACATATTTTACTAGGTAAACTAAACTCCTGTTTGGCTTTAAGAAGACTTTAGAAGTTATTTTTTGGTTTAAGGTTTAAAGATTATCTCAGGACAATAGTTTCAAGGGTTCATCCAGACTCCATCGTTCCAGAAAATCTGGATTCCATGAGAATTTGAAATTCTGTTCTGTATTTTCCCTCCTTTGAACAGATTTTAAAGTTTTCAATAAACAAAGCTGTCTCATTTCATAAACTGAGAAATCAGTACATTTTGCTGAACCTTTGTTACCAATTTCACTCAAGTCTCACTTTTTCTTCTTTATTTCCATGATAATAAGTTTTGATTCTAATAGTCTTTTGACTGGACGCACTGATTTCTGCTCATCATTATCCCAGAGCCTATTTCTATTGCAAAAAGCTAATACTCAGATGCATGTCATGTGATTGTGCCACACACATATCAATAGGAAACTCTTACCTAGCATATCAAGGAACTCTGGTTACTTAAAGGTTATGAGTCTGACTGCTAATGCTAACCTCAAGTTCAGCACGGGAGAAAGATGAGGCTTTCTGCTCTTGTAAAGATTTACAGCTTTGGAAACCCTATGCAGGATCGCTATGAGTGGAAATTGACTCCAAGGCACACCACTACCACAACCACAACCACCACCACCTAGCATACACTACAAACCTGGCACTGTTCTATACTCCTCACTTGTTCTCATTTAAGGCTTTTAACAACCCTTCTCCTAGAGAAGAAATTGAGAGGTGGTTTCATTGCTTCAAGGGGCAGAGTCAGAATTTGAACCCAGGTAGTGTGAGTCCCAAATCACTTTTTTAACAGCTGCTCTATGCTGTCCTTGTTGTATTGTTGTTGTTTCCTGCCACATGGGTATAATTTCTAGCTCCAACATTCAATGGGCTACAGAGTTTGGGAGCTTCTGCTGAATACTGGTCATCTGGACCAGGGTAAACCTGTGAAGTCTGTAGTCAGCCTACCCTAGAATCGATGTCAGGTTTCTTTCATTTCTATGTTTCTTTGAGACTCCATAGGAGTTGTTAAGAAATGATGCTCCATGAAGAAAGGAATCACACCAATGCTGGTTCACCATGGATAGCTCTACATCAGTACCTGACATACAATGGTAAATTAAGATTGGCTTCATGGATGGATGATTATACAATGGAGGAACAAATGACTGATGCTTACATGTGTCAGTTAATGGATGGGTGAATGGGTTGATGGATGGACATTCTTCATAGAAGAAAAGGAACATATATGACAATAAAGAACTGCTATTAAAAAGTCCACTGATTTTTGATGTTTGTATTTCTTATCTTTCAGAAAGTTGTAGTTTACGTCTGCAATTATATTTATATTGCTGAGGGTTTCATCTCAAAATGACAGTGTTAACATTCACATGTTCATATAAAAATGTAGAATTTTGGAAGCCTGTGGGTTAGCTTTTCATCAAACAACAAATTTCTTTAAGCAAAGCAATAAATAAAATTTTCTGTCATTCACTTATTTTTTTCGTTTGGCAATTATTTATTGAGCATGAAAAATATAACTGTTAACAAAACAGAAAATCATTTTGCCTCCAGGTTGTTACATGCTACTGGAGGAGGTGGCCAAAGCAAGCACTCCACATGCACTGTATCTCCTTGTTTACGTGTCTTTGAGATGCTGGGGCATGGGAGGGAGAAGTTTTGCTACTCGCTTTCGAGTCAGTTCTAACTCATGGAGATCTCACCCGTTACAGAATACAGCTGTGCTCCAGGGAGATTTCTTGGCTGAAATCTTTAAAGGAACAGGTCTGCAGGTATTTCTTCTGTGGTGGCACCGGGTAGCTTTAAACTGTGACCCTTTTAGATTAGCAACTGGTAACAAACTACTTGTATCAATCAGCCAGGAAACTCCTTAGTATTCAGTTTTGTTAGGTGTTGTCTAATTGGTTTCCAACTCACAGCAACTGTACACACAACAGAATGAAACTATCTGGTCTTGGGCCATTCTCACAGTAGTTGTTACATTCGAGCCCACTGGTGCAGTCACTGTGACAATCTATCTTGTTAAGGGTCTTCCTCTTTTTTACTGACCCTATACTTTACTGAGTATGATGTCATTTTCCAGGAAGTGGTTCGTCTTCACAACCTGTTCAAAGTTTTGTCAACCTCATTTTCTTAGGGGCATTCTGGTTATACTTCATCCAAGACAGAATTTTATTTGTCCTTCTGGCAGTCAGTTGTATTTTCAATAGAAGTTTTATACTATGTAATCATGAGAATTTAAGAAAATTAAGATTAATTTTATATACCAGGTAATAGGTGTAGGGGAACAACTGAGAATTAAATGAGAATTAAAAGATCAAGATCAGTAGTAGGGAAGTTTTCTTTTGTTATAACTTGATAAACTGGGAAATATTTTTTTTTTTCCTTTTGATATATATATTTTTTCCTTCTTTACAGGATTAACAGCTCTGGACTTTGAAGGTGATAGTGTCTCTTAAGCCTGAAACTGAGAAGCTGAACCATCAAAACATCTTCCTGTAATCAGCATAGCAAGATGAGAGGCAAAGAAACTATTTTGAGAAGTAAAGTCAGCTGTTGAATTGCTTGGCCTTTGGCCCAGAACACTGCTTA
This sequence comes from Chrysochloris asiatica, assembly GCF_000296735.1. Classification (NCBI taxonomy): domain Eukaryota; kingdom Metazoa; phylum Chordata; class Mammalia; order Afrosoricida; family Chrysochloridae; genus Chrysochloris; species Chrysochloris asiatica. The sequence continues at coordinate 16,581,867 of NW_006408548.1, read as the reverse complement.
GCATCAACTTCTGCCTCAGCATTTACCTCCCCGACTTTGGTTCAAGGCCCGGAGTGATGCACACCCACCCTCAAGCCCCTTTCATTTTGTGACACCTGAAACATGACCAGCAGTAGCCACGCATGTCCTGTCCCAGCTGTGAACGGACACATGACTCACTACCCGGCTGCACCATACCCATTACTCTTTCCACCTGTCATCGGAGGGCTCTCTCTGCCTCCCCTTCATGGGCTTCATGGCCACCCTCCTCTGAGTGGATGCAGCACACCGTCACCTGCAAGTAAGTGCCACGGTACTGTTTTCTCTTTTCTCTTGGTTGGTTGACTTAATGAACTTAAGAAAACAACTGGTTGGTATCAAGGATGAGTTCTGATTTTCTTGTGAATTGGTTTCTTTTGGTCTAGAATCCCACCTTTATTTCTGTGGATAGACATGCACTTAGCAGCCAGGTAAATGGTGAATTTTAGGATTTAGTCTTTGGTTTTGTTCTGTTTTATGCAAGTAAAAAAATAATAATAACAATCAGCAGATCTGACCAATAAACTTGGAGGAATTGGCTACTTGGTAAATATTGTGAGTAGTGAATTAGAAAATGATACCATAAAGGTCACTAATTCCAGTCATGGAGTAATAATCAATTTTGGGTATGAGATCCCCTATCTATCTTTTACTCATTTCCTATGTACAAATGCTATTGGTAATTGTTTTCAGCTTCCCAGTGTCCTTTTACCTCACATTACCTACCGTTTTAAATATCCTTGACCATTTGTGACTTTTGTTATTTATTTATTTTTTTTTACTTCAGATAAAATGTGGGGTAAAAAGTAGTCAGTGTTAGAATTCTTCAAGGCTGAGGCATTTTACTCGTAGAAAGCATCTATATTATGTGATGAAAGTGTAAGGACAGGCTACTCAAGCCAATAGCCTCTTCCACCAGTTAGAAACAATTTGTCCGGTTTGATAAATTAATTCAGCTGTGATGCATCAGGTGTCCAAAGCACATCTGCCAATTCATTCTTGTTCATAGCCTAACAGAAGCACTTTATACCTCTTCCTGATGCTCATTTCATATGCTGCTGCTTTTTAAGGAGTTCCTTCAGATATTTTCTGGTACAGTGAAGAAAAATGAGACTGAATCTATACTTCACACTATATACATAACTATGAAGTAATTTTGTACTGTACACAAATTTTATTTCAAAATGTATAAAAGAACTAAATGTTAAAACTAAAACTATAATTTCTGGATGATAACGTAGGTACAAAGGTAGGGGTCCTAATCTTTAACCTAAATACATTATCAAACTTAAAATGAACAATTTTTCAGGATTGTAGACTTTATGCTTTAACTTATGTTTCCTACTAGATTCTTAATTCACTGGGAATAGAAACCTTTTCAATGTTAAAGTCAGAATGCATAGCTCTTGCCACAGTGTCTTCACCATAGTAAGGGATTGATGGGTAGGTATTTGGATAGATAGATGGGTAAACAAATTAGCACAGGAGAAAGATGGATGAATGCATGGACATGTGAATGAATGGACAGATGAAGGCATGGGAGGCCTTCCAGTGCAGGGATGTTGATGGCAATTATAGTAATTAGCATATCTAATAAATATGGACTTGTTTTCCTTCTTGGAATACCTGACTATAATTCTTTGCTTTTGCATTTTGGATTTATGGCCCATGTGTGTGACCCGTAAAGACTTACTGAAGTGCTAGAAACATCATCCCATGCTTTTGAAGTTCATGTAGAAAGTAGATTTCCATATATCCTTTGTTATCAGGAGATATGGAAAGCCCTAAACTTAGTATACCTTGCTTACTCAGGTACCAATTTAAACCATAGCTACCCAACATGCAAAATAATGGAGTTATTTTCAGCTAGTACATATGGGGCTCTTGATTTGATGATTATTAAATCTGTAAAATTTTATACAAGAGCCTTTGTGTCAGATTCTATTTTTCATCCAACTTGATGGATATCACATTCTAATATTCTAATAGGTTTCCTTTCTCAGATCTGAAGCATATTTTATAGGTGCAGTCATGAAGTCAGGGTATGAGTAGGTTTGCCATCTTGACTAACCATTATCTTTGGTTACTTTTTTTTTTTTTTAAGAAAATGCATGGTAAAAGGTGGAGTGGAAGGGATATTTTTGCCAGATCAGTATCCTCGAATCAGCTCCCAATATACAAACTCCTCACCCACTTCTTGCAGATATGTTTACTATAAGTATTCTAAAGAGCAGTGGTTGGCAAATGCTGGCCTTTCAGCTGAAGCCAGGCCCCAAACTATTCATGTAAATAAAAATGTGATAGCACCCAGCCAGGCTCCTTTGTTTACACATTGTTTACTCCTTCTTTTGCACTACAGAGGTAGAGTTGAGTAGCTGTGATAGAAATTGTTTGTAGGTGCTGTCAAGTCATTTCAGACTCATAAGGACCCTGTGCACAACAGAAAAAAACACTACCATAAAGATCACTAATTACAGTTATGGAGTCTTAATCCATTCTCACAACTTTTGTTATGCTTGAACCCATTACTAATGTGTCAGTTTATCTCATTGCTGATCTTCCTCTTTTACACTGCTGAGGCCTGGTGTGGCTCTGTGGGTTAATGTGCCTGAGTGTAACGCCATTTGTACGGCAAAGTCGGCAGTTCAAGCTCACCAGCTGCTCCTTGGAGACCCTATACTGAGTTGCTATGGATCTGAACCAACTTGACGGCACTTAACAATAACGACAACTTTTCCAATAACGATGTCCTTCTCCAGGGACTGGTCCCTCCTGATAAAATGTTCAAAATATTAGGGACGAAGTCTCGCTGTCTTCACTTCTAAGGAACATCCATCTGGCTGTATGTCTTCCAAAACAGATGTGTTTGTTCTTCTGGAAGTCCATGGTATTATTTTTTGTTGTTGTTACAATTATTTACTGAACTATACTATGTGCCAAACTAGTCAGGCACGAGAAGCACAGCAACAACTATAATCAAATTCTCACTTTACATGGACCTTACATTCTAGAGAGGAGAGTCAGACAATTATTGATAAACAAATAGACTTATATGTTGGATCCTAAGTGCCTGTAGAAAATAAAGCAAAGTAAAAGGATAGAAAGTGATGGAAGTGGCATTTTAGATAGGAAAGTTAGGGAAGGCTTTTTTTTTTTAAGTTTTTATTGTGAATTGAGTGATAGTTTGCATGGGGGAGCATTAGCTTTACATTTATCCTATCATATTTTGTTTCATTGCAATGATTACAATCTACAGTGTCCTCCATGCATCATCAAACAACCAAAGGGTACACCCTGCAAGCCTGCCCTCTGGCCGTCAGCACACAGCCCTTCTCCCTCCCTGAGTCCAGAGTCCCCAGTGGCTCCATCTCTCCACATCATCATCTCTTCCTCCATCTCTGATGTCACTGCTTCTCAGGGTAGGGTCCCGGCACTCTGCTCCTCTTCCTTGATGGTCCCAGGGACTTCCGCTCCTGGACTGCAAGGTCAGCCGCTCCCCTCCTTTTGTTATAAATGTCTACCTTTACATTTTCAACCCTCACAATCAGTCCTTATAGCATTTCTTCACTATTGTACCACAAGAGTCTTATCCCCATCTCCTTGCATTAGCCCCATCCAGGCAGATTAGAAACCATTCAGTGGAGATTCTACCGTCCCCTGCACCTTCTGGATCTAGGCTCCCTCTTGAAAGTTTGTAAGCCAGTCACTTCTTGCCTTTGTAGCTACCCCCACCCCTTTTTGGGTAGCCAATGTCCAAGTTGTCCATCTCTGTCAACCCTGCATACCGAGGGATTGGGAATGATCCTTGCTGTAAAGATTCGTTCCCTCCTTTGAGCTGCTACATCCATAAGCATAGGTCAAGTTCATCAAGTTGTAGCAGATTACTCTTTTTTTTCCTCTACTTTATTCTTCTAGTTGAGTTCTGATCATGAAGTAATTGAAGCCAGGTCAAGTGGGTACTATCTGCAAACATGGGTGCTCTTGTGCATCTCCCCTCACTTCATATCAGCTGGATGCTTCACTCTCCCCTCTAGTCCTCTGAAGCCATGTCCCTATCTCTGGGCCCAGGAGTCCCCAGGTCTTGCCATACTGCTGGCTAATCAGGCCTCAATTCAGGTTCACAGGAGTTTAGTGAACATGGTCAGATTTAGCTCACAACTTCATTGCTGTTTTTCTCCCGCTTCCCCTTATCGGTGGCCAACGTGGTCACCAGCCAGACCACATGCCTGCTTGTGTATTCCCTTTTTGTCTTAGTCTTGGAAGGAGGTGTCCATGGTATTTTTAATACTTTTCTTCAGCACCATAATTAAAATGTATCAATTCCTGTATGGTATTCCTTATTCACTGTCCAACTTTCACATGCATAAGAGGCTATTGAAAATAAAATTATTTAGGTCAGTCACACTTTAGTCCTCAAACTAATATCTTTGCTCTTGAACACTTTGAAGAGGTCTTGTGCAGCAGATTTTCCTTGTGCAACATGATAGAAATTGTATGCCTCCAAACCCTAAAATATTTTCTAACTGACTCTTTGCATAAAATAGTTTACTGACTAGTTCTATGAAAAACATTGAGATAGGAGACAAATTATCCCAAATCTAGTCCAGGCTCTGTTCTGTCTCTAGCTAGGGAATTTAACTTTTAATTCTTTCTGTTAATTTGAATCTCAATGGCTTAGCCTGTATCCTAAATGAACTGGGTTATATCACATCAAAGGATGCTTTTGCCTCTAGAATACAAGGCTATTACTTTCATTTCACAATTACTAACAAAACACAAGGTGCTGTCACAGCTAGGTTGAACCATTTGCAATTACCATACCTAGAAATCAAATTTGGTCAAAGATGAGCAAATGTATATGATTCAACCTATAGAAAAAGAGTGGTTGACACTGTAACAAGATAACTTGTAAGCAACTGGTAACAATTCTTTTGTGAAGGTCTTGTGTGAAAAGTGTACTTTAGAAGGTGTCTGGACAAAGAACAGGAAAATGACTAGGTACAGAAAGTTCAGGCTGGAAACTTCAAAGTTGGCTTACTTCATACTCTAATAAGTTTTTAAATTGTTTCTTCTTACATCCAAAGCACATGACAGCTGCTCAGATGAAAATTATTAAAAGAAGCCTCTGTTAATATGTAGCATTAGTTGACCCTTCCTTGAAGAGGGAGTTGTCTTTGTTAGAATTCTGTTTTCCTGTGGTTTAGAAAGACCTTGGAACAAGGACAAGGTCTTAAGACTTACATATCAACTGTTAAATATCACTTTAAAATTATATACCTATATTAAGATTAGTTAGGGAGGTAAACAATGTCTGTTAAGTCCCACTAACTAATAAAACAAACGCTTGGGTAGAAAAGCCAGCTATCCTGGAATCAAAAGGGATCACAGATGGGACCAAGCATATTGGAGAATGACTCCGTAAGAAGACCACATCACTGAACTCCACAATTTGCTGATGTTTCTTTCAGTCTGTACTCTGTCCACATTCTGTAACTTTAGTGAGAAAGGATACTTTCTCCTGCTCCTGTAACAGAGGTCTGTCATAACCATGTCATTTTAAAGGCTTAAGAACCTTCTACCTAAAGAAGTGAGAGAGAAATTTCCATGGCAGCTACTGATACTACCATCTCCCTTTAGTTTTCCTTCCATTCAGTCTGCTGTCCTGTTCTCCCAGAACAACACCTAAACTCTGTGTACTTAACCTCTGTTAGTTTACAGTACATGGGTCCCCATTCCCTCATAGAAAGATGTCCATGACCCTACTTCTAGTTTCTAGAGGACTTTCAACAAGTCACTTAATCTCTCTGAATTCAGTTCCATAATCTAGAAAACAGTTGTATTTATAGGATCATCTTTTATATTAATCATATTCAAACATTGTTATGAATGAACATGGTACACAAATTAGAAATAAAAGTTGTTCTGTTAAAAAGGGGTGAAATAGGATAATCTCCAAATCCTTGTCAACTCTAACATACAGTGATTCTTTATAACTCAGATGTTCTACTGGCCTCCACACACTTCACAGACAACCAGAGAAGTGCAAGAGTCTACTTTCTTTTCATATTTGTCAGCGGTCAACACTGTCCTTCTCTAATGTGGACTAATGGGCTATTGGTATGATGATTTAATGACCACTCACAAGTCAGAATAAGAAGTGTGGCCACTTTCTAGAGAATCAGCTTTCCAGAAACTTTTACCCAAAATAAATTATTTAAAAAAAAAAATGTATCTGCAGGGAAGAAGTGAATTTGGAAGCATCTTCTAAGTGTGCATGTGCTGTCTTTGTATTTTAACTTAATTCATTTTTTTTTAAGTTTTTATTGTGAATTATGTGTTAGTTTACATGGGTGAACATTATCTTTACATTCATCCTATCATATTTTGTTTCATTGCAATGATCACAATCTCCTGCACGGATCATCAAACAACCAAAGGGTACACCCACATGCTTGCCCTGTGGCCACCAGCACGCAGCCCCTGTCCCTCCCTGAGTCCAGTGTCCCCAGCCACTCCCTCTCTCCACATCATTGTCTCTTCCTCCATCCCTAGTGTCACTGCCTCCCTGGAAAGGGTCTTGCACTTGGCTTTTCTCCCTCCCTTGATGGTTCCAGGTATCTCTGCTCCTGGACTGCAAAATCAGCCGCTCCCCACCTTTTGTTACCAAACATTTACATTTACCTTTCTAACACTCCCTGTCAGACCTGATAGCAATATTCACTATTGAACCACAGAAGTCCTATCCCCCTTACCTTTTATCAACCCCATCCAGACAGGTTGGAAACAATTCAGTGGAGGTTCTATCTTTCTCTTTATCCTTTGGAGCTAGGTTCCCTATTAAAACCTTGTAAGCCAGTCACTTCTTGTCTTTGTAGTCCCCCCATTTTGGATAGCCAATGTTTAAGTTCCCCATCCCTGTCAACCCTGTGTATCCAAGGCAGTGGGAATGATCCTCATTTATCCGCTCATTTGTCATACTGCATCCACAAGCATAGGTCAAGTTCATCCACTTGTAGTGGGTTACGCTTTCTTTCTTTCTTTCTTTTGTTTTTTCCTCTTCTTTCTTCCTCTAGTCATTTTCTGATCCCCCAGCCATTGATGCCAGGTCAAATGGGTACTATCTGCAAGTGTTGGTGTTCTTGTGCATCTACCTCACTTCATATCAGCTGGATGCTTCACATGCCGTTCTAGTCCTTTGTGGCCATGTCCCTGCCCCTGGGCCCAGGAGTCCCCAGGTCTCATCATACTGCTGGTTAACCAGGTCTCAATCCAGGGTAATAGGAGTCTATTGAATGTGGTCGGACTTAGTTCACAACTTCATTGCTGTTTTTCCTCCACTTCCACTTATCAGTGACCAATGTGGTCAGCAGCAGACCATATCCCTGCTAGTGTATTCCAGTTGAGTTTCAGTCTTGGAAGAGGGTTTGCCTTGAGGGGACCTGACCACTTGCCTGATGGCTCCTTGCGGAACAACTTGCTTGTTCTTATAGTAGTCAATTGGACTACCATTATTGTTGTGGGGTTTTTTTTCTGCTGGTCTTTCTTTCAAGAAGTATCTTCTGCTCTTCTAGCTGCTCCAGACTGGTCTGCTTGTCCTTTCAAGTGGAAATGTCCCACCTCCGAAGTTTCTGGATGGGTATCAGTATTCCACCTATGGTCTTGTGCAATGCAAAGGCTCTGCAGGGAGCCTCTTTCACAGGGCAAGTTCTAGCCCCATTTTAGGTATTCCAATACAGGCTGATGATGGACTTACAAGCTTTCTCTGGTGATGTTTCTGGCTATTACTCTCTTCCCTTCAAGTGTCTATTTTACAATAGTAGGCAAGGGAAACCAACATTCAAAAGACAGCCAAGCATCTTAACATCATTTCCCCACTTTTACCTATTCAAACCATGCCTCAATCTTTGTATCCCCGAGCCCTGTTGTTCCATGGTTGTGCTTACATCCTTATTTACCTCTGTCCTATTTAGCCCTTGTAAACCTGCCTAGGTGTTCTCTCATCCGCCTTGTTTTTCCTTTCCCTTCCCCTTCTAGTGTATGCCCACCCCCAGCACCCAGACTATCCTGTGCCTATTCCCTACCCTGTGCTCCACCTTCCCCTCCCTCCTCTCACCCCAACCCATATACCCTGGTAACCAAAAACAACAACAAAAATTTTCTCCCTTTTAGTGTGTGTGCTTTTTCTTAATCTTTTTACAATAATGGTCCTATGCCATATTTCTCCTTTTATGACTGACTGATTTCACTCAGCATAATGTCCTCAAGGTTCATCCATGTTATGCGGTGGCTTGCAGCTTCCTTGTTATTTTCAGGGTAGCATAATATTCCATTATGTGCATGTACCAAAGTTTGTTTATCCATTCTTCAATTGATGGGCACTTAGGCTGTCTCCATCTTTTTGCTATTGTAAACAGTGCTGCTATGAACATTGGTGTGCATATATCTACTCATGTTATGGCTCATATTTCTTGTGGATAAATACCAAGAGAGAAATTGCTGGATAATAAAGTATCTCTATTTCCAACCTTCTGAGGCAGCACCACATTGTTTTCCAGAGTGGTTGGACCATCTTGCAATCGCACCAGTAATGCAGGAGGGTTCCAGTCTCTCCATATCCTTGCCAGCATTTATTGTCCTCTGCTTTTTTGATCTTTGCTATTATTGCTGGTGTGAGATGATATCTCACTGTTGTTTTTATTTGCATCTCTCTAATGGCTAGTGATCGTGAACATTTCTTCATATGTTTGTTGGCTGCCCGGATCTCCTCCTTGGTGAAGTGTCTGTTCATATCCTGTGCCCATTTTTTAATTGGGTTATTTGTCTTTTTCTTGTAGAGGTGTTATAGGTTCCTATGTATTTTGGAAATGAGTCCCTTATCTGATGTGTCACTGCAAAAGATTTTTTCCCATTCTGTGGGCTCCCTTTTTACTCTTTTGGTGAAGTCTTTTGATGCACAAAAGTTTTTAACTTTTGGTATGTCCCAATCATCTATTTTGTCTACTTTTGTTTGTGTACTTTTCAAACTGTGTGTTTTAACTCAAGTCTTATTGCACAGATTTTCTCAGCTTAGCAGAACGGAGCCATGTGATAAAAGAAATTTCAAAGAAAGAAAAGGACAAAGTGCTACACATTGAACATTTCCTGGGAAATTCACTGAATTTCAAACATCAGCCTTGTATGTTTTAAAAATAGCTTCCGAACTTTATTGCTAGATCATTAGCAGTGGTCCCATTTCACAGATGAAGAGCATTAGATTTAAAGAGGGTAAAGAATATACACAGAGTTTGCACAACTGGTTCATATTGGAGCCCAATTACAAACCCAGATCTTGGGGCCCCAGGGTACCTGCCTTTCCTAGCATGAAAGGCAGCAAGTCAAATTTAAACTGTTGAATATTCTATAGCGTTCCCATGAGGATCTCTTTTCCATGATGCTTCAGGGAATCCTTGGAGTTGACAGACATGTCAAGGACCTCAGCCTCTTTAGTTTCACCAACTACTGTGGAGCAGCTGTCATATTTCATCAGCACAGAAAGTGGAGGGCAGACCCCATAGTCAGGAAGTCTCTCAGATGCCCTTGCTCAACTTTGTCCTGTAGACAGAGAGCTTGTCCCCCCAGATAAGCATGACTTCCAACAGGAGGACAGCCAGATATGCTATGCCAGGGAACACTCAATATTTTATGTTCCCAAGCTTTTTATGAAAGTTGGATAACTGTCCGTCTGTCTCTCTTTATGTTCCTTTCATGGTCGCTTGTTCTGTTTTATTGCCGCACATGTGCTTTTTTATAGGTTGTTGTAAGCTGGAAAATATTGTTAAGCATTTGGCTTCAGAGCTTCTCTGAAAATGATCTCAGTTTAACTCCAGCATCTTAAAATGAGAGTTCTTTTCCCTTGCTTCTTTCATGATCAGAAACGACTCTCCTTTCAAAATCACAAATAGGGAATTCATTTAAAATATCCAAGCCTTCTGGAGAGACAGGCTGTGTAGTCTCAGAATTTCCAATGACAGGACATAAAGTGATTCTTATTTCTCTTTCTTGTAGAGGAGTCTTGTTACCCAGCTTGTCTATAGCAGGGTGTGAAGCCAGACTGGAATTCCTTATGGCTTGTAAAAGACAATTCACCCAATGTTGGTCAAGTTTTAAGTACACACAGATTGATAGCAATTAAAACCAAATTGTTATTCCTGTTTATCATCACCTTTTACTTTACAGTCTTCTCTTTCTTCTATTCTGAATTATATTTGTCCTCAAACTTATACAGTGACCCCACTGAACAAGGATCACACTAATTTTAACATGTCTGACAGCTAGTATGTTGTTGGTATTTGTGGTTGTTGCTATTATGTGCCATGGAGTCGGTTCTGACTCATAGTGACCCTGTATAGAGTTTCCAAGGAGTGGCTGGTGAACTTGAACTACCGACCTTGCAGTTCAAACTGACATTGCAGTCCAGTTCATTAACCCACAGTGGTATTTAGTGAATGTCAAACATAATAGTAACTTCCATATCTCTATAGCCTTTAAAGAGACTTGATAGCATAGTGGATTATGAGCTGCTCTGCTAACTACAAGGTCAGCAGTTCAAAACTACCAGCTCTTCCATGGGAGAAATATGAGGCTTTCTGCTGTCATAATGATTAACAGCCTTGGAAACCCTATATAGGCCTGCTGTGTATCAGAACTGACCCGACAGCACATAATCATCACAACCACCATATATCTTTTACACATTTAAACTGAATAAAAGTATGATTTTAAAAAAAATGTTGTCAAGCCAATTCTGGCTCATAATACTCTTATATGTCAGAGTAGAAGTGTGCTCCATAGGGCTCTCAGTGGCTGCTTTTTTAGAAATAAGTCACAAGGATTTTCTTCTGAGGTACCCTTATGTGTATTCAAACTACCAACCTTTCAGTTAGAACCCAAGCACATAAATTGTTTATACTACCCAGAGACTCTAAAAATAAGTTAGAAGACACAGCTTAGGAATTTGATTATATTCAGCTATAACAACTATTTGCCCATTTCATCTGCCTTTGGTCATGAAATAACTCTAAAGTCCTGAACATAGGGAAGTCTGAGGCATTGCCTGAATGTTTGAAAAAGAAAATAGTTGCTGTTAAGTGCCCGTAAGTTGACTCCAACTCTTAATGACCCTGTATAGGGTTTGTAAACCTCTGCAGGAGCAGAAAGACTCATCTTTCTCCTACAGAGTGGCTGGTGGGCTCAAACCACCTTCTTTGTGATTCATAGCTTGGTGCTACAGAACCACTATGCTCTTAAGGAAACAAAGAAAGCATTCATATTTTCAGCATGAAGTAACAAGTCAGTGGTCTTGCATAGGCCTGGTGCCACATGTGTATCATATAAGAAAAGTTCATTCCTTAGCGGTAGACAGGAATTGATTACTTTGGCACTTTTTTTTCCCCAAATGTAAAGGAATCTTTGTCTTCACTCCTTGATCTTTCTACAGTTTCCCCAGACTCTGATTAAGTGCAACCTGTAATCTATAGGTTAGTGCTAATGGAGAGCTGAGCTCATTCTGAGTGCTGAACTTTACCCCAAAGGGATCAGGAATATATGAACATTAATTAGAAACAAAAAAAAAGATTATTGTTCAGTTTCATATAACTATCTACAATGCCCACAGGAAATTCTCAACTCTGGAAATATGTTCTTTAACAGAAATCGGCTTTCAATTATGGATGCGATCATAAAAACAGTAATGGATTTATCTTCAATTTACTTCTGCCAATTATTTCTTTCCTAGAGGAAGCCTGTTTGGAAGAATATATATATAGAAAAGTAAAAAATGGATATAAGGGAGAGTTAGTGTTTAGAGTTCAGATTAGAATTCTTTTAGATAAAAATACCCTATATTTTAGTTTATAATTAAATTAAATAGAGATATTTTTAAAGATTGCTTTTCAAATTAGGAGGTCTCACACTTTTCAATCTAGAATAAGCTAAATAGCCACAGTAATAAACACATCCTAGTCCTAATACCATAACAGAAACATAGACCAGTGGAACAGAATTGAGAACTCAAAAGTTAAGTCCATCCGCATATGGACAACTGATCTTCAACAAAGGGTTGAAGTCCATTCAATGGGGAAGATAAATACTTTAATAAATGGTGATAGTAAAATATTAGCAGAAAAATGAAACAGAATCCATATTTCACACCATTCACAAAAATAACTGAAATGGGTCAAAGAAGTAAATGTTAAAATGAATAAAGTTCCTAGAAGATTACATAGGTGCAAAGCTTGTTGGTAAGTTGTTAAGTGTCTTGGAGTTGATTCTGATTCATAGTGACCCTGTATAGAATTTCCCAGAGTTGCTGTAGATTTGAACCACCAACCTTGTGGTTAGCAGTTCAGTTCTTTCTCCATATTGTAACACCAGGACTCCAGATAGGGTTCCTAAGCTAGGGGGTCCTAATTTGGGATCATAATATACTATCAGACACAACTTAAATGCACAAGCAAAAGAAAATAAACTACATAACTGGCAACTCCTAAAAATGAAATACTCATGTTCATCAAAGTACTTTGCCCAAAGAGAATCTACAGACTGGGGAAATTTTTCTGTCAATAACATCTGACATAATTTCTAAATATAGAAACTTTCAACAGCTCAAAAACAAAAGGACAAACAACCAATTTTAAAAAAATGGATAAAGGACAAGAGCAAACACTTTACCAAAGGCCTCCAGGCAATTAACAAACATACACATAGATGCTCACGTACAGTTACAGCTGCAACCAATTTTTGAATTATCTGTAGCAAAATTGTACTTGCAGATGATATTAATTACATTGTTTTATGATTTCCTCATTCCGTTGGGTCACCTATCTAACTCCAGGTCCTTGTACATTTTGTTATAAAACTTTATAATCTTGAGCTGCTCTTTGAAATTTTCTGTTCAGCTCTTGTACTTGCGCATTTCTTCCAGTCACATGAGCTTCTCTGTGTTCAAGAGCAAGTTTCAGAGTCTCTTCTGTCATCAGCTTTGGTCTTTTTTTTCTTTCCTGTTTTTTTAATGATCTTTTACTTTTTTTGTATGATGTTCCTGATGTCATCCCACACCTCTTCTGGTCTTCGGTCATTAGTGTGTAATGCATCAACTCTGTTCTTGAGATGGCATCTAAATTCTGGTGGGAGAGATTAAAGGTCATATTTTGGCATGGTGAAAAATTTCTTCAGCTTCAGCCTGAATATGAATATGAGCACAATTTGACACTGAACTTGTTTTGGCTGATGATATTGAACTTGTTGACCGTCTCTTCCCACAGATGTTGTCACTTAAATTCCTGTGTATTTTATCTGGTTGTTGTTGTTAAGTGTCATCAAGTCAGTTTCAACTCATAGCAAGACTGTATACAGTTTCTGAGGAGCAGCTGGTAAGTTTGAACCGCTGGCCTTGTGATCCAGTGCATATTCCACATTGTCACATCAGGACTCCTGGTGATTATACATTTAGACTCATCTGATGAATCCAGGTATAAAGTCATCTTTTATATTGTTGAAGAAATGTATTTACAATGAATTAGTCATTCTTGCAAAATTCTGTCATGTGATCTCCAGCATCATTTCTATCACCAATACCATATTTTCCAACTACTAACCTTTTCTTCTTGATTTCCAACGTTTGCATTCCAGTCAGTAGTAGTTATCAATGCATCTTGATTGCATGTTTCATCACAGATGGTGTCCAGCTACCACTATCAACTGTTCTGACTAGGGACACAATTGAAGGTCCCAGTTAGAATGCGAGGAAAATATAAAGCAACACTCAAATTCATTTAAAAAAAAAGGCAAACTTACTGGACTGATAGAAACTAGAGGATCCCTATAATTATCAGAATAAAATAGTCCTTTAACCTCGAACTAAAGCCACTTCCAGAGAGTACCTCTCAGCCAAATAAATAGTTTGTTTATATAAAATAAACAATAACACATGTGAGGAACATTCTTCTTTAACAACTTCTTTGAGACAAAACAGGAGTCTTAGTGACATTGCAGGTTACACATTGAGCTGCTAGCCACAAGGTCAATAGTTTGAACCCACCAGTTGCTCTGCGGGAGAAAGCTGAAGCGTTCTGTTTTGGTAAAGATTTACAGTTTCAGAAATGCTACGGAGCAGTCCTACTCTGCCCTAGAGGTTTATATGAGTTGGAATTGACTCTATGGCAGTGAGTTTGTGTTTCCTTGTTATTTCATGACATCGAATAGTCAACATTACCCCAAAGTAAAGATTAGAGAGTAAGGAGGGTCAGGGAAACTGTATGAATAGAAGTGGGGCAGATGTTCTTATGTGCCGTTGAGTTGTTTGTGACTCATAGCGACTCTGGATAGGGTTTCCGAGGATCGCCTGGTGAGTTTGAACCATGACCTTGTTGTTCAAAGCAACCTTGTGGTGGATGTTATATAACAATTTGTTTCTGACTTGTTGAATTGAAATGTAATTTGCTTTGTAAATGTTTACCTAAAATACTATAAATATTTTTAAAAAGAGTAGTTTTGATGTGAAAATTAGAATGAACATGATTGAGGTTATATGTGATATGAAATGTCTCTGTCTTCTAAGTTTCTATCCTGATGACATCATTAATTTATATATATATATATATATATATATATATAACCAATAAAGGATCTCTGGTAGTGTAGTGGTTACGAATTGGGCTGTGAACTGCAAGGTCAGCAGTTCGAAACTAACAGCTGTTCCATGGGAGAAAGATGAGGCTTTCTGCTCCCGTAAAGATTTATAGCCTCGGAAACCCTGTACAGGGATGCTATGGGTCGGAACCGACTCCACGGCATATAACCACCACCACCATATATAACCAATACATTTCAGCTGCCTATTTTGGTCCTAAGGATAAGAGACTTATTCGAATGACCTGAAGTAATGAAGTATCAACCTATGTATAGAGGGACATAAGAGCAAGTAGATTTGCCCCCAGCTGACCTCTCTCTAGGCGATCTTCAGGTAGTATCCCTGACAATCTGTGTTCTTCTATCTTTGCTTCTTTATTTCTGCCTTTTCTGGCATTTCAATAATTCTTGGTTATTTGCGCTGTAAAAATAAAGAATCGAATTGACCCTGTTATTTGAGCTTCAGGCCACCTCCAAGATCTTGAGGCCACCAAACCTACCAATGACCAAATTGTACCTTCATTTCTCTTGAACTGTTTACTTTTCCATGAAAATAAGTGTTAGAACAGCTAATATTTACTGAGCATGTTTCATGCATTGCTTCTACCTGCCAACTGAAAAAGTGAGAAACTAAGACCTAGGTAGTCAACTTTCCGTAGGTCCAGACTAAAAAATACTAAACCCATTGCCGTTGAGGCAGTTCTGACCATTGGGACCCTAGAGGGCAGAATAGAGCTATCACAAAAGGTTTTCAAAGCTGTAATCTTTATGAAAATAGCTGCATCTTTCCCCTGTGGAGCAGCTGGTAGATTTGAACCGCTGACCTTTAGGTTAACAGAGTTTGTAAAGCTTGGAATATCCTCTCGCATCCTGGCAAAACATTGATCTCCCCACTTGGACACACACTTATTATGTTTGTGCTAGTCTGCTGTTTTCGTCATTTTCCTTCACTCTTCATCTATTAACAGGCTACCCCACACATCATGGGAACTCATTTAATGTTTGCAAAATGATGGAATCAGTGATGCCAAATGGTGGGGGAAGTTTAGAAATCAGTGGATGTGCACAGTGATTGGGAATATATAAGCGTTTGGTGGGTAGAGGTAGAGGAGGCGGAATGTTTTGTAATCTGTATGACGGAGTGAACCATAAAGAATTTCTCCTTGTTCCTCATGACTTTCCAATGTCCCACAAGGTATATGTGTTAAATACCAGATTAAAAAAATATATATAATGAAGTTAGCCTAAAACGTAACTATTTTGTGTATAAAAGCAAAATATCACTGAATGATTTTATTACACTGTGGATTATTTTGGGCTCTAATTCTGTGTAAATCGAGTAGGCTAATCTTTGTTTTATTTGGAACTTTTCTAAGAATCATTCACCATGTCACTAATACAAGTGCATTTCTTGGCATATGAGTCACCAATACCCTGTATTTTTATTAATTTGCTTTTGTAGCTAATGAATATACTGTAGTTTTGCATACAGGGACAAGCATTTTACCACTGCTTAATGCCTAAGCATTTATGTAATGAAATATCTATTTTATTATAAATTCTTTTTCTTTTTTTTTCTTCTTCTTGATCTTGCAGCCAGAATTCTATATGTTGTTGGTGTTGTTAAGTGCCGTCGAGTCAGTTCCGACCCATAGCGACCCTGTACAGGGTTTCCGAGGGTGTAAATCTTTATGGGAGTAGAAAGCTTCATCTTTCTCCCGCGGAACGGCTGGTAGTTTCAAACCGCTGATCTTCAGGTTCGCAGCCTGATTTGTAACCACTACGCTACCAGAGCTTCTTATGTATATGAGGGGGCTTCAAAAAGTTTATGGAGAAATGGAGTTAAAAGAAAATGGAATTTTTTTCCCCCACAAACATTTTGAATCCCTGTCATATGAACGTTCTTGAAACTATGTGCAGGTGAGCTGTATTATCTGTGACTTTCAGTTTAAGCTAGTAAAGCAGGTGGTGTAATACATATTATAAAAACCAGTGGGTCCAAAGAGTTGAGGATTGCTGTAATAAACAAATGAATGGATGAATATATGAATGAGTGTACGAAACATAGCTCACAGCCACAGATAGCTATCCAGAAAATAAATACTTTAGCATTGAGAGGAAAAATAGGACGTTTGTGAGTGGAAATGTCTGAAATAGGTTTGCAAAACTAAATCCAGTAATCAGGCCAAGGTTGGAACAGTAGATGTTGGACGAAGAAACATCCAATGCAGAAGACCCACAGAAAATAGTAACTTATTTAAAATGTTTCCATTTTAGATGCCATGTGGGGTTGGGAAGGCACCAACCAGGTCCGGCCTCCATTTTTTCATGTATGAGTATTTCCAACGTTTATAGAAGGGGATCAAATGTATTATAATTTATTAATATACTCTACCAATGTTTGTTAAACTCATGAGTTGGGTGCTCCATTAGGCACCTCAGAGTCTCTTTGAGAGTTGGCTCCCAAATTCAATCAGAGTGGTGAGTTCTCACTTGTGTTCCATTGCCAATGAAATGTCATCTCAGGCGTCACCAGGAAAAACGATGGAACTCTAACTTCTTACCACTGAAGTAAGTAAGCGATAGGAAACTCTGTACATTTTCTCTTTTCCTCTTCTTAAGGTATCTAGAATTAAGTTATTTTTTTACCATTTTTTTTCACCACAATGACTATCTTTCTCCTCTTATGTGGCATATTTTACTTGAACTAATGAAAGGTGCTTCAGAAAAGTGTTTTGTTTTTATTTTCCTCATAGCAATTTTTGTTTTGATTTTGACACTTACAAGTCTAAGTTTTTTACTCACAGTGTTCACATTTCTTGTTTCAAAAAATGATTTTTTTCTCTATATCTCTGGCTTTATTTCCTTTTCTTTCTTCCAATCCTGGCTGATAAACTCCAACCTTGTTTTTGACCCTCCACTTTTTCTCTTTCATATCTATTTTGCTCTTTGCTTTAAAGTCTTTGCCTCAAAACTCTGCAGGATTACCCACTGCTGCCTTTTGGAGTTTGTGAGATTCTCCAGAAGAGTCCTTCTCTGTACAAGCTTATATTTCAAACTCCAGTCACTGAAGGGCTTTAGGGTCCAGTGATCTCCTCGATATAATTATGAGCTCTTGATTACAGACTTATCTGGCAATCATTCTTCAGAGTTTCTGAGCTATAAATTTAGTTAATTTTGTCTAATTTTCTAGTCCAGAATTCTTGGTGGCTCCCCCGCTTTAATCAGGGAAGTCTGAATGTCTCTCCTGTCTAGCCCCTGATGTCCCTCATTCAGTGATAAGCTATGGCTTCTTCATACCCCAAAACTCACTGCCATCGAGTTGATTCTGACCCATAGCAGCCCTTCATAGGGTTTCCGAGGTTGTAGATCTTTACTGGGGCAGAAAGCCTCATCTTTCTACCGTGGAGCAGCTGGTGGGTTTGAACTGCCATCCTTGAGGTTAGTTGTTGTCATTGTTGTTAAGTACCGTGGAGTCGGTTCCGATTCATAGTGACCCTGGGTTTCTGAGGCTGTAAATCTTTACCAGAGCAGAAAACCGCCTCTTTCTCCCACGGAACAGCTGGTAGTTTCGAACTGTCAACCTTGAGGTTAGCAGCCCGATTCGTAACCACTACACTATCAGAGCTTTAGTAGTTCAATATTTATCTTACAAGTGCACTAGGACTCTTTATGTATCCTTCATATTTGGAGCTAATTTTGATAAGTAATAAGTTCTACATTTTATTTCTAGGCTGATATTTCCATACATCCCTACTAGTCTTCCAGTCTAGGATTTTGAGTTCCTTAAGGCAAAAATCCTGTTTCATTCTGCTGTACATAGGATCACTATGAGTTAGAACCAACTCGACAGCATAACAAGGGTTATGCATATGTAAAATGTATTTAAGGATTTTGGACCTAGCTAAATCCTTTTCTGGTTAACTTCACCCACAGTGAAGTAAATACTTAGGGCCACTATCTTTTTATGTAATTGGATTAAACAAGTTTAATGAAAATCTACATATATACTACTTTTAGTTTATTGCTTTTTTTTTTTTTTTTTTCAATTTGTTTGGTGGAAGTGATAACTTTCCAATGAGAGCATGTACTGTTAATTTAATACTGAGATACAAGGGTAAATAAAAAATATTACTGCAAAATCAGAAACTTTTACTAAATAAAAATATCAAGATGTGAGCTATTATTTCTTGATCAATCCTCCATGTAGGTATCTGTACTTCTGAAGGCAGTATTTCCATCTCTAACTCAGAGGCACTTAATATCACCAACAGCAAGCCTTCCCCAAAGAATTCTGTGTTCTTCAATTTACACCACCTCAAGACAGCAGTTATAGCATCTTCAAGGGACTGAAACTGTATTCCTTTTCAATGTTTTTGGGTTTGTGAACCGAAAAACAAATATGAAGGGGCAAGATCAGGCCTAAGGGTAAATGGGAGAAGATTTCCAAAAAAAATTCTCATAGGGCAGTCCTTGTGATCCTCGAAGTATTAAAAAATCTCAGTGTGATTTTCCAGGAAATTTTACCACAGTGCAATTTTCTATTTTCTTAAAATTTTTTTATAAGTCTCCATGTTTGTTCTGTGTCTTTTTGAGAATAGCTTTCAAGATTACCCCTTTGGGATTGAAAAAAAATTTTTTTTGTTATAATCTTCATATCTGATCTCTCTGCCTTGAATATAATTGGCTCAGCAGCTTTCTTTGGAAGCCACTGTTTTGGTTGGACCTTTTTTTTTGGAAGGTACCCAAAAGTTTAGAGACGAAACCAAGTGTATCACTAGGAGAACTTGTCTGCAGCCATCCACTGACCACAGATAAGTTTAAATGCATTTTATTTGGAATAATAAACCTGTGCATATATGAACTATAACCCTAACAGCAATACTTTTTGGCTTATCTTCAAATGTTACCAGTGCTCATAGCTTGGTAACCATTAAAACAAAATAAAAGTTTGAAGACATTTTTGCAAACAAAGACAGTGATTTTATGTAGCTGGGTGGGCACTGATGACAGCTGATGAATCATAAATGATGTTGAGAGAGATACTGCCCTGACACTACCCCTAAACTTACAGTCTAACACCAATGTATGCATTAGGAAAGGTTTATCTTCTGGAACCAAACTGATATGAATACAAATAATTTGGAGGAGTATGGGAAGACAGTAAGTTACAAATGCGACAAGAGTGAATGTTATTTCCAGACCTGGTCTGTATCCTTGAACAACTTTTTCACCTTTCTGTACTTCAGTTTCCTCATTGTGAAATAAGGATAGTGGTGATGGCAACTTCAGATGGGTTATTATAAGATTTTCATAAATTAACACATTTGAACTTCTTCCAACAGTGCTTGTCACTTAGTAAGAACTCAGTAAACAATGGCAATCATTATTATTTTAATACTCACCATGTAGTTAAAATCTGTGCAACCACAAAAGCAGAATCCTTTATTACATAGAACTGTCATATCTATAATTTTTCATTCTAATAATTGCTTCCAATATAGAAAGGTCTTCTTACGTGCACATGTACTTTTCTATATATATATATTTTTTGTTGTTGTTGTTGTTGTTTATATGACAGTGTGCAGTTCAAAGAGTTTATACCCTGCCAAAATTTTCCTTTAAATTTCAAAATTCCTCCAGAGGATGATCTTGAATTTAGATATTGAAAAGGATCGTTTTTCATGAGGAACTGTGAAATAATTATGTATTTATCACAAAGAATTCACATCCAAAAAATACATATATATTCAAGGCTATCTTTCACAACTCAGCTTTCTTCAGAGTCTGAGAAATCAATTAAAAATACAAAATAGTCTTTTTTTCTTAGGTTCTGAAGGGGTTGTAGGTTACCTTCTCTCTTTAAAGTTTCTAAAAATGCTTGATCTAATTTCAGCAGTGTTAATAATAATGTCCATTTCCCAAATACTATGGGTTTGTTCCTATTACTACCAGGCTGCTATAATGTTGTGATTGGTGTTTGACTTTCTGGTAGTGTGAAGGATGTTTAGGAAGTTAGTTAATCCAAAAAAATACAGGTAAAGAAAAGGAAAAAAAAAAAGTTGGCATTTCACACAAGTAAACAGCACTTTAATAGTTTTAATAGTGACCACTTAGTTACTATTAAGCATATTGAGCAAATGTTTTATTATTATTATTATTTTTATCAGAATGACTTGACAAAAGGAGCTCTGTTAGTATAGTGGTTAAGTCAGGCTGCCAACCTAAAGGTCAGCAGTTCGAAACTACCAGCAGTTCCATGGGAGAAAAATGAGGCTTTCTGCTCCTGTAAAGATTTACAGCCTCGGAAACCCTGGACAGGGTCACTATGAGTTGGAACCAACTCCACGGTACTTAACAACAACAATATTTGACAAATTAGGAGTTCCAGTGAGTCTTTCTAGAAATCTCTGAGACATGAAGTGACATCACACCATTTTTGGCTTCTGTATTGACCTCCTATAGACAGTTTTAAGATTTATTTTCCTTGTCTTTCACAAGAAATCTTATCCTAGAACTCAATATAAGCCAAATAACAACTCAAAAGAAGTGTGTGCTACTATTAATAATATAGACCATAACATTTTAAATGTTTTGTTTAATTCTTAATCCCCAAATAACTTTAAATAAAGTTGAGTTTTTATATACATACACACATATTCTACTGCAAAGGTAACATTTTCTCTACTGCTTTTTATTGTGAGCTGGGTGAAAATTAACAGAGTAAATTGCTGTTGCAAACAGCAGTTTATACACATTTTGCTTGGTGACATTGATTGCAATTCCCAAAATGCAGCAGTACTTTTCTACTTCCTCCATGTGTTTACTATCGCCATTGTTCCTTCTTTCCTATTCCTTCCTACCTTCTGAACTGTATTCCTGGGCAAATGATACCCTTTTGATCTTATATGCTTGGTTGTCCTAAGGTGTGTTTACCTCCCTAGTATTACTGTTTACCTTAAAGGCTTGTCTATCTTTGGGCTGATATTGGACCATGTTGTTGTTGTGAAGTGCCGTTGAGTCGGTTCTGATCCATAGCAACCCTGAATAGGGTTTCTGAGGATAAGGTCAATTTCAGCTTGAAAGGTGTGTGAGGACCACAGTTTGGGGAACTCTACCAGTCTCTTCTATGCTTTGCTCCTTATTTTTCTTACTCTAGCCCAGATAGCCTATTGAAGTCCCTTCTAGAGCAGACAGAAATATCCAGGCACCATCTAATTTTGGTCTCAGGGTCATGGAAGCTGGGGTTCATATGTTCCAGTAACATGAGGTTTGTATGGCAAAACTGGAAGCCGTTCTTCCTCCAGCAAGATGACAGAGAGATAGATGGGCTTTAAAACCTATGAACATTTGCACTGACCTTTTAATTTCTATCTCTTGTCATCAGATTGAGGCTTATGAGATGCTGTGCTATGTGGTTGAAATGAAAACAACTGTATTGGTATAGTTACCGCAATAATGGGCTCACACATGGGAATGATTGTGAACATGGTGCAGGCCTGGGCAGTGTTTTGTTCTGTCGTACATAGGGTTGCCATGATTCGGAACCAATTCGACAGCACCTAACAATGACAACAGCATATTGTTTTAGCTCATTAAAAATAAATTTTAGTATATTTCAAATCAAATTGATTCTTTGTTGGGATATAATTTAGTTACTTTTTCAATAATTCTATTCAATTTATATTGAGTTAAGTAGACTTAAAAATGTTACTTTCAGCCAATTTAATTAAACACTTTAGTATGATTATTATTTTCTCAGGGAAAGTTTAATTTATCCACATTATTCAATTATATATAAATTAAATATTTAGTTAAACTAATTTACAAATTTTCTCCCCTGCATAAGAATATATTTTTTTTTAAGAAAAGGATACTTTTTTCTGAGTTGTTGATATTGTCAAATTCTTAAAGTCTGGATTCTCAAAAATGTGCCACAGTTTAAATTTCTCCCAATAGACAAGTGAGAGTTAAGTAACAGTCTGAGTTAAGAACAGAATTGATAAAAAAGACAAGTATAATAGTTGGAGAGGATGTTGACTATACCATCTTATTCTCTGATTCCGAGTGTCTAAGACTCTTAAAACCTGCCTGTAGCTCTTTGGCTCCATTCAGAGTTGTTTTTTCTCTCTAGAGAATTTCCCATATTCTAACTTTATTATTCCCTTCCAAAACTTACCCTGATCTCAGGTATTGATTAGGAGAAAAGTGCTATATATTGGTCAGAGTCTTAGAACGACAAATAGTTATTTCCCACTCATGGGTCAAACTAATGACAAAATTTGTGCTACTTTCAGCTATATGCCCATTACAGATTTGCTCTACGGTTATCTCTTTCCCTAAGACATCTTGTCTACTCATATTCCACTCACAAAAGCAAGTCACATAACTGATTAAAATGTAAGGCAAGGATTCACATGCAAATGCATGCACACATACACAGGAACTTCAAAGTTTGTGGGAAAATCCCATTATCTTTTAATTCCATTTTCTCATGAAATTTTGAACCCCTGCCATACACACCATACACACATAAGTAGTGTATGTGTGTGTGTATAGATATAGATATAGATAGTTGTTGTTTAGTGCCATTGAGTCAATTCTGACTCATAGAGAACATGAGCAGGGCTTCCTAAGAGTGGCAGGTGAGTTTGAACTGCCAACCTTGTGGTTCAAACTGTCCTTGCGGT
>NW_006408548.1:16510256-16557597 GCF_000296735.1 Chrysochloris asiatica | reverse complement strand
AACAACAACAATATATTCTCCTGATAATCACTAAAATGTTTATTTAAAATAATAATTATTATAAAATTTCCAATAATTATAAAAATTACAAGCATCGAATAAGCATTTAGAAAAATTAATCTGATGTTCAACTTAAAAGGAAGTTTTGAAAACCATCATGCATACCAAATTCTCTGATCATAATTCAATTAAATTAAAAACCAATGAAAATTTGTTTAAAAAAATCCATACGTTTGAAATTTTTAAATCTTCTACATAACTCATAGGACAGAAATAGAAACCCCAATAGAAATTAAATAATACATGGAATCAAATGATAAAAATGTTACATATGAAAGCTTGTGAGACCCAGCTAAGTTCGCATTCTAGAAAAAAGATTTGTGTTTAGATATTTATTTTATTTAAAAAGTTGTAACTGAAGAAAACTTAAGCAGAGAATTTAGTTTTAAAATAAAACCTCACAAAACTAGGGATCAGAAATATTTAACAAGTAGAAAGCAGAAAAGAAATGGCGTTGTTGTTTTGAGGTGCCATTGAGTCAGTTATGACTCGTAGCAACCCTGTGTCTAAGGAATGAACACTGCCCAGTCCTGCACCAACCTCACAATTGTTGTTACATTTGAATCCATTGATGCTGCCTCTACGCCATTCCATCTTGTTGGGGATCTGCCACTTTTTCGCTAAACCTCCATTTTGCTAAACATGATGTCCTTCTCCAGGATCTTATCCCGCCTGATAATATGTCTGAAGTATAAGAGATGAAGTCTGGCCATCCTGGCTTCTAAAGAGCATCTGACTATATTTCTTCCAACACAGATTTCTTTGTTCTTCTGGTAGTCCATTTTATTTTTAATATTCTTCTCAAGTGCATCAATTCTTCTACAGTCTTCATTATTCATTATCCAACTGTCACATGCATATGGTGGTTGGTGGTTATGTGCCGTGGAGTCGGTTCCGACTCATAGTGACCCTGTACAGGATTTCCGAGGCTGTAAATCTTTTCGGGAGCAGAAAGCCTCATCTTTCTCCCACATAACCGCCGTGCTACCAGAGCTCCTTGTCACATGCGTATGAGGCTACTGAAAATACCATGACTTGGGTAAGGTGCACCTTAGTCCTCAAACTGACATCTTTCTCTGGAACACTTTAAAGAGGTTTGTACAGCAGATTTTCTTCATGCAATATGTCATTTGATTTCTTGACTGCTGCTTCCATGGGTGTTGTTGGTGGATCCAAGAAAAGTAGTCTTTGACAACTTCAGTCTTTTCTCCACTTATCATGATGTTATTTATTGGTCCAGTAGTAAGGATTTTTGTTTTCTTTACATTGCGATGTTACCCACACTAAAGACTGTGGTTTTTGATCTTCATAAGTAAGTATTTTAAGTCTTCTTTGAATTCTGCAAGCAAGATTGTGTCATCTGCATATTGCAGGTTGTTAATAAGTCTTCCTCCCATTCTGATGCCACATTCTTCTTCATATAATCCAGCTTCTGTATTATTTTCTCAGCATACAGATTGAATAAATATGATGAAATAATACATCCCTGGTGCATACCTTTCCTGATTTTAAAGCATTCAATGCCTCCCTGTTCTGTTGCATGTGATATTAATGATATTGTCCCATGAATTCCACTTTTCATTGAATTACCTCTACATGGAATGGGCACAAATATGGATCTCTTCCAGTAAATTGGCCAGGTAGCTAGTTGTCTTCAAAATTTCTTGGCATAGATGAGTGAAATAAAATAGAGATTAAAAAAAAAACAAACACAAAATTTGGTTTGTTGAAAAAACACAAAAAAATAATAACAGCTTAAATTGATTGATAAAGTGTATACACAAACCCTATTTAGAAAGAAAAGAGGGTCTAAAAAAATACTTCAGAAATGACAAAAACCAAGCACAACGTTATGTTCACATGATTGTTTAATTTAAAAATATATCAATTGATTTGAAAACACACGCACCTATTTTCTTTAAAAGTATTGTTAGATGGCATTGAGTGCATTCTGACTCATGGTGATTCCAGAGTGTGCCGAGTAGAACTACCCCTATGGAGTTTTCAAGGCTGTGACCTTTTAGAAGCTTAAAAATAGAGCTTATTAAAACTTAGCAAGTTAACAAAAAAAGTTTGTATTGTCTTGAACAACTTAAGAAATTAAATCAATTATTAAAAAATTTATTTTTGCAATGTAAGCACTAGCCCTACATGGCCCAAAGATTAATTTTTCAAGTTTCAATGAATCATTTGTGTCTTACACAGTTATTTCCCCTCGGCCACTCAGCGGGAGAAAGATGAGACTTTCTGCTCCTACAAAGGTTTTTAAAAGCCTTGGAAACCCTATCCAGGGTGCTTATGAGTTGGATCCAACTCTTCATGACACTTAACAATAGCAACAACAATAAACAGAGTGATTTCAGAAAACAGGAAATACTGCTAGGTCCGTCTAGTATACAATTTTAAAAAGTTTCTAAAAATTTTTAAAAAGATAAAAGAAAGCAATAGTAAAGACAAATCTCATACAGAAACATAATTGTAAAAAGCCTAAATAAGTACATTTGGAAAGCCAGTTGCCCTCAAGATAGCAAACCCAAATCTTAACAGTCAATGAAAGATGACACATGATGACCACATTGGGTTTGTTCCAGAAAGCTAAGGTAGTACCTATTAGAAAATCTAAAGATATAATTTACAATATCTTCTCATTAAAAGAGAAAATATCTTCGATTCAGAAAATGTATTTAAGCCAATACCCACACTGATGACTTACTTAAAAAGAAAGAAAAAAAAATCTTAATTAATTGACTTAGGGATTCATTGGCATTCCAATCAAAATTAAATAGTTTTGTATGGAATTTGACTAAAATATCATTTAAAACTTTAAAAAATTTGTTTGGAAGAAGAAAGAGTCAAGAACAGTTAGGAAATCCTAAATTCAAAAGTGAGATTTGGGCATGGGGTTTTACTGTACCATATATGGTAAGCACTTGGCCTGACAATCTGCTTCTGTAAATATTTTAGCTCAGGAAACTTTGGGGTAAATTTTACTCTGTTATATTGGCTCACTATGAGTCAATATCAACTTGTCAGCACCCAACAAAACAAATCTATTGTTTAAGAACTCAAATGCTAAAGAAAAAAAATAAGGAGCTATCTTTATGAAGTAATATACTTTTTCTTTCTTTTTTTACAACTTTGTTGAATAAGACTTGAAACTCACTACTCAATTGATACAAATCACTAGCAAAGTAAAAAACAAAAGAGCCTAAGGACTTCATTTCACTAAAAATGAATTTGAATGTGGTATATGAACTTCAAGGAAGCCTGGTGGAGCAGTGGCTAGACACTTGGCTGCTAACCAACACTTATCAGAGATAAGAGCTGTCAGTTTCCCTAAAGATATTTGTTGTAAAGATGGCAGTAGGATACATCCTTCACAGTTGTTCAGTGATTGTGAATCAAGGTCACCACAGAATGCCATTTTATAACCATTAAAGTTATAAAAATTAAAAAGTGTGGTGACAATACCAAGTGTTCGAAAGGATGCGCATCAGTAAATATGCTAAGATGTACTAGACGCGGATCAATTAAGAGCTAAGAGTCAAAGTTGGCACAGTCATTTTGAAAATGACTAGTGTTGTCAATAAAATTGGATATTCAGATTCCCCTTGACCAGACAATTTGATTTATCTGTATTATCCTTTCGTTAGGTACCATCCTGGTGGTTCCAACTCATAACAACAGAATGAAACGTTGCCAAGTCCTGTGTCATCCTCATGATTTTTGTTATACTTGAGCCCACTGTTGCTACCACTGTGCCAATTGATCTCATTGGGGTCTTCCTCTTTTTCTCAGACTCTCCACTTTTCGAAGTGTAATGTCCTTCTCTAGACACTGGTCCCTCCTGATAATATGTCCAAAGTCTGAGAAAGGAAATCTCCATATCCTTGCTTCCAAGAAACATACTGGCTATACTTCTTCCAGCATAGATTTGTTTGTTCTGGCAGTCCATGATACTTTCAATATTCTTTTCCTACTCCATACCTCAATTGTGTCTATTCTTCTATGGCCTTCTTTATTCATTATTCACCTTTCGCATGCATATAAGGTAACTGAAAATGCAATGCCTTGGGTCAGGTATACTGTTGTCCTCAAACTGATTTCTTTGCTCTTGAACATTTTAAAGAGGTCTTGTACAACAGATTTGATTGATGCAATACATCATTTGATTTCTTGACTGCTGCTTCCATGAATGTTGATTGCAAATCCAACCACTGTGAAGTCTTCGACAGCTTCAATCCTCTCTCCATTTATCCTTATGTTATTAATGGTCCAGTTGTAAGGATTTTTATTTTCTCTACATTTGAGGTGGAATCCATACTGAAGGCTATAGTCTTTGATCTTCATCAATAAGTATTGTTAAGTCCTCTTCCCTTTCAGCAAGCAAGGTTGTATCATCTGTATATCACAGGTTGTTAAAGAATCGTCTTCCAATGCTGATGCCACACACATCTTTATATACTCTATGAGAGTGAGTCAAAAATTATCCACACTCTGGCTGTAGAATTTATTTTAATCAAGTTTTAGAAAAGATAAATACATCATTTTTCAACGTAATCTCCTGGCTTTTCAATACTCTTTGTCCATCTGTCAACCAGCTTTCATATTCCCTTATTTTAAAAATGTTTTAGGCTGAGCTGTGAGCCACAAATGCACTGATGTCTTCACTTCTTCATCAAAGATGAATCTTAATCCTTGAAGGGCTGCTTTCAGGGACCAAACAGGTGAAAGTCTCATAAAGCAAGATCAGGACTCTAGGGAGGATTCTTTAACAACTAAAAACGAAGTGTTTGCAGAGTTTCAACACTGTAGGCAGAGGTGTATGTATGTGCATTTTTGCTCCTAGTGGTTTATTTTTAAGAAATAAATATTGTAGTATGCTTGGGATAATACAGACAGTAGCACAGCCTTTTATAAGGAATGACAAGTATTTTAATGTATGGAGCAGGAGAAGTATTATTTTAGTCTCTTTAAAAACTGCACCATGTTGGAATCCATTTACTCATGCCTAAAGTCTCTTTTGTTTTAATAAGTTGTAAATAGGTTATTGTTGTTGTTAAGTGCCATCTGACTCAGAGTGACCCTGTATAGCATTTCTGCAGAGTGGCTGGTAAGTTTGAACTGCCGACCTTGCAGTTCAGATCGACCTTGTGGTGCAGTGCTTATCCACACCAGGACTCCATGGAGAGATTATTACTATCTATCAAAACCAAACTCATTGCCACTGAGTTGATTTCACCTCATTGCAATCCTAGAGGACAGAGTAGAACTGCCCCGCACGGTTCCCAAGACTGTAATCTTTATGGAAACAGACTGGCACATCTCTTGGTTAGCCACCAAGCATTTAACCACTGTGCCATGGGTGTTCATTTTTACTATCTACAGTAACCATAATTACCACCTACACAAGAAACTACATACCTTATATCATTTTATTTTTGCAACAAATACATGAGAGATTTTTTTTTTCAACTTTTCAATAAAAATTAAAATGTTGTGTTGGCATTCCTTTGTTTTTTTATACAGACTTTGGATAAGCTACTTCTCACTTTCCTCTGAAGGATGCCATGCCAATTTCCTCTGTCAACATTACATTCTAGTGAATCCAGAACAAGAGAAATATCTTTAAATGTTTTTCACAGAATAAAAATTGGATTCCCTTATAAGATTCAGTTTTCTCTTGCCATTGAATTCTTTGGAATAGTTTACTGAATATTGTCTTCAATGTTCCTTCCATTCCTTGGCCTGAAAAGAATAAATGGTCTTTCTAAGATGGCAGCATAATCCTTCATGGTGAAGTACACTGCAGCAGCCCCCAAACCTCGCCACAGAAATCTTTTCATTTTTCTATGGATGAATGTTACAGCTAGGCACATTTTATGAGGTGCACCTTGAATTAATTTACTTGTCAATATGCTATTTTAATTAGGAAAAAAAATGATGTTATGGCAACTTACAAATAATTATGTATATATAACTGTTTTTAAAAATGAGAATCCCTTTGGGTAAAGAAAATAAGTGTGAGAGAAATAGTTTGAAATCAATTTGAGGCTGGTACATAAGATGCATCCTCTGAAGTAGGAAATAAAATTTTGCTTAAATAACCTAAAGTCCTACTGTGAGAAGTTCCACATGGTCATATGGTTGATGACCACCCAGAGAAGCACAGATGACTATACCTAACCATACCGTTAACCACATTCCATGTATATCTTTACAGTAAACATGTCTCTGTGTACTTTTGTTTTAATAGTATTCTTAAGTGTAAGCCAAGTTAATCATTACAAAATTCACTCAGCATCAATGAGTCCCTGAGGACATCCCAAACAATAGCTCCAGGTACATAGCTCTGACAATCTGAACTTAATCAAAAATAAATATTAGTGTGTCAAGGAAAAATAAATAGCCATTAGACAGTATTCCATAAATATTCTTTTCCTCAGTTGGAGTTTCATAAGTAAACATTGAGAAGCAATGAATTTGAGATTATACACCCTTAACAAGGACCTCAGATGCTGATGTCTTGCTTCACATCTATGAACAGTACGAATGGAGAAACAAGAATTTTCTCTCATAGAACAATTTAGAATTGGCCCCAACATATAAGAGGTAATGAAAAATGTAGAGCAGTGTATTTGGAAGCATGGACCTTGGAGGTAGACAGACTTTGGATAAGCTACTTCTCACTTTCCTCTGAAGGATGCCATGCCAATTTCCTCTGTCAACATTACTACTGAATGGAAAAAGTGGATGGGTCCTGGTGTGGTATGATAGGCTAATACGTTGAACTGAGAAATCATTTTGAACCACAAGCCAGATCAGCAGTTCAAGCTCACCAGTAGCTTCTTGGAAACCCTATACGGGGTCAGTATGAGTAGCTATGAGTCAGAACTGATTCAGTAGCACTTAACAACAACAATTTGCATAGTGGAGTACCTCAGTGGGGCAATCAGTTAAGTTCTGGACTTCTAAAGTTTAGGATTTTGAACTCACCCAGAGGTGGTTTGTTGATTTGTTGATCTGCTTTCAAAAGGTCACCGTGAGTCAGAATTGATTTGTTGGCAACTTTTTTGTTTTCTTTGTACTTTACATAGTCTTGATTAGATTCAGTTTGTCTCTTAGCATAAAAGAGTTCATTGCTTAGGATGCCAGGGGTTAGAGGGCAATGAAAGAATATGAAGAATTTGACAATAGAGATGGAAAATAATGGTATCTAGAACTAAGAATTTTTTCACAAAAGGAAAGCAACCTGAACTGAAGAAAATTTTTACAAAGGAAGAAACGCAATGAATGTACCTCTATCCTCCCCTCCCAAACCTATCCCCCAGACATATACATTAGCAAAAACACTAGGAGGGTAAATTGTTTAATGCTTCCACATAATCAAATGATAAGGCCTTCTATTGTGTTATCTGTTCATGTGGTCATTAACATTCTAATGTACAACTTACATTTGTTTGTTTGATTTGAGGATACATACTAAGTATTCCCTAATCTTATTGAAGGTCTAGCATTACAGAATACAGCAGGAGATGCTTAACTGGCAAGGTCTATCTGAGTTCACAGTGTGCCACTTTTTTTTTTTTTCATGGTAAACTTCATACTGCTCAACTGAAGAATGCATTTGAAAGAAAAAGAGACTGTCAGGTGATGCTGTGAAGTATGCTTAATTAATTACAATCTATTAATGATTGCAATTTTGTAGTTTCAAATGATGAATAGCAGGCTTTTCTAAAAGGCATCTCAAAGAGAAAGGACATTCTCCTCTACCCCCAATTTTTTTCTTTGTCCTTGGC
Organism: Chrysochloris asiatica; assembly: GCF_000296735.1. Lineage (NCBI taxonomy): Eukaryota > Metazoa > Chordata > Mammalia > Afrosoricida > Chrysochloridae > Chrysochloris > Chrysochloris asiatica. Next base: position 16,549,738 of record NW_006408548.1, on the reverse strand, counting down.
TATTTCTATTCTTGGCTGCTCAGAATGAGCTCACATCAGTGTATTCATAAATGATTTACAAAAGTAATTCCTGTCTACTCACTTGGGACCTGCAGTTTTTATGATGTTGCCAGATGTACCATCAAAAAAGAATCATCCAGTTCAAAAATTTGTGATAAATTGAGTCAGAGTCAATTAATTCCCTGAAGGCAGCTGATGGAACTTTCGTGGATTTGTGTTAGTAATCTCTTCTTCATATTCTTCTGGCACATAGATGACAAAACAGAATTTTGTAAATATGAGGGCAGGTCAACAAGTATTGCTACAAAATCAGAGAATGGTTTACAAAAACAAAAACAACACCAAAATATGGAATTATTATTTCTTGACATATCCTCTATCTAGGTGAATATACTTCTGAAGGTGGTATTTCCTTCTCTCTAGTCTATCAAGTATGGCATTGTAGGAGCAGCACTAGACTGTGAACCACAAGGTCAGCAGTTCAAATCCACTAGTTGCTCCTCGTAAACCCCTATACAGGGTCACTATGAGTTGGAATCAACTCAACGACACTAACAACAAAACAACAACAACCCTTCCCCAGATAAGCACTGGATTGCTAACCAACTCAACAGCACACAACATCAACCCTTTCACCTAAGAATTTTGTGCTCTTTTGATTTACATCAGATCCAAACAGCAGCTTGGATGTCCCTAAGGAATTCAAATTATGTTCCTTTTCAATGTTCTCTGAGTTTGGGGAACAAAAAGAAGCCTGAAGGTGCAAGATCAGGGCTGTAGGTTGGATGGGGTAAGGTTCTCCAGTGAAGTTCTCCTAGGACAGTCTTTGATGCCTTTGAAGACTGAGGATTGTTGTGAAAATAATTCCTTGGCACAGCTTTCCTGGCCATTTTCTCACCATTGCAGTCTTATTTTTCTTCAGACGTCTTCATTATAAACTCCTGTGATCATCCTATGTCCTTTTAGAAAATCTTTCAAGACTCCTTCTTTGGAATCTCAAAAAACAGTCACCATAACCTTCTGATCTGATCTCTCTGCCGTGAATGCAACTGGACCACTAGATCTGCTCAGAAATCACTGTTTGGATTGGAACTGTTTTTGAAGTGACTCCACTCAGACTAAGACATGAGTATTACTGAGAAAACTTGTCTGTAGCCATTCACTGATCACAGATATATATAAACACATTGGGTTTGGAATACTCATGCATGTATGAACAATACTTTTTTACCTACTCTCATGCAATACTGTCTGGAGTTTGTCAACATACGTTAGAGATCTTATTCATGTTTCTTTCATATGTATATAGGATTATGTGGTCCAATAAACAGGTCAGGGGAAATTTTGATAAGCCCCAGACAAACATATTTCTCATATAGACTCTTTCAGTATCAATATTGGACCCCAACATTGCAAACATAATCCAACATTGCTTGTTGGATAATACTCTGCATTTCTGAGTGACAGTTCAACACCAGACTCTAGGTCTGTGACATATTATCTCTCTAATAAAGGATTTTGTCCGATTTTATAATGTGGTCAGTGGTTTAAACATCGATCCCTCTGAAATTGTCTGCTTCTTGAGGACAAGTGCCACAGTATCTCCAGTTTTGCATATGATGATGCCATTCTCCAGGGGTATTCTCACTAATTTTGTTGAATGAATGAAAGAATCCAGAACTGTTTACCAATTTATTTTCATTCCATAGTACAAGGCTGAGGCTCAAAAAGTACATGGAAAAGTGGAGTTGAAAGACAATAGATTTTTTCCATAAACTCTTTGAAGTCCCCTCATATGTGGAGGAATTAATGAAAAGATCCACATCGGACTTTTAAAACCACTTTGCTGAACTGTGTTTCAGTAATAAACTGGGCAAATATCACTGGGGAAACTCTTTAATTCAGTTATAGATATATAATAATATCCCTAGAGCAAAGAGTAGAAGCTGGCTTTTCAAGGCTTAATCTTTACAGAGCAGGCAGACATATCTTTCTTCCATGGAGCAGTTGATAGATTCTAACCACTGAGATGTGGGTTAGCAATGAGAGCTTAACCACTGCACCATCATGGCCCCTCTATCATTTATGCAAGGACTTGAAATGACACCCCCTAAACTCCTAAACTGTGCTTCCAAATACAGTCTCTCAGTGAAAATTAAAATATGTAATTCAATGTATCATGGCGCAGTAGTGTTCGTTAATAATAAATCTTTGGGAAGAAAGTTCCCATGTTGTCTCCAATTACATAGTCAAGGAATCCTGTGAATTTGCTGATGTGTAAGTTTTCCTTTAATGTAAAGCAGACAAGGAAAGGGGGTGGGGGGAGAAAGGAGTCTCTTGGGGGTAGACTCTGCATGTTGACATAATACAGAGTCACAGCAGTTATTCTGAAAGTGCTTATTTAACGAGTCTTACAGAAGTGCAGTAATGACAGAGCTTTAAATGCTCACAATCTAATATCTGTACTTTTTTACTTTGGGGTGTGATAGGACATAAAGGAGGATATTTGCCCAATGACTTTGTAAATATAAGAGTAGGAATCAGAAATCTCTATGGTATGATTCTTTAAGTATAACTAAACAATCTGTCAGAATTAAATAATTTATAGATAAGAGTAAAACACTGTAGCTTCTTGGGGTCCCTCATAAGCTACTTACTTTATAGTTTCCTTGCTATGCTTTTAAAAGCTTGTGAGTTTTAAAATTATTTATTGATTAGTTTATGGACTTAACTATGTTTTCAGAGACTGAATTCAAAATAAAGATAAGTGGGTACTATAATTTAGATTATTTTCTTGTGTTTATTATTGGATAGCATAACCCATGATTTCTTTTAATTCATACATTTATTGAATAGAAATAGTTCATAAATGGTCCAGAATATAGAAATAAGCAATTGATATAAAATATAACTCCAGAAAATGACACTGTACACTTTTGCTCAAGTTTATTTTGGTTCTGGCCCATATGCATGTAAAATTTTATGTAATTATAGTCATTTTTAAGTGTAGTTTTTTTTAACTTAACCATTATATATGCAAGTTGCTATCTGTTATGTTGGATGTTGTTGAGAATATTGTTTATTATGTTCCACAGCATTCTCATTATGATTTATCATTGAGGGAATATAGTTGTGATAGACATAATCAGGTGTATAAATAACAAATAATGTATATGTATATATCTTTCGTTATATGATCACAGAAACTCTTTTGGCTGGTCACTTCTCCCTTTTTTCTATTGATTCCTAGAAGACTTTGAGTGACACTTGTCTTCCATTTTAAAAACTGAATTTATGGTGAACATTGTCTATACTAATCTCCCTCCACATGTTGTTGTTGTTAAGTGTCGTGAAGTTGATTCCGACCCAGGATAGGGTTTCCAAGCTGGTGAGCTTGAATCACCGACCTTGCAGTTCAAACGGCTTTGCAGTCTGATGTATTGGTCCACAGGGCACACAGCACATTCTTTTTCCCTCACCAATTCTATTTACTTTAACTAACTTCCTGTTTTCTCTCAACTTGTTGAATGTATGGTATATCCAAGTCAAAACAAACAAGAAAAACAACCAACCAACCAATCCTGTTTCCACTGAGTTGACTACAACTTGAGAAGGCTTATATGACAGAATGAACTGCTCCATAGGGTTTCCAAGGCTATAATCTTTACAGAAGCAGACTGCCACATTTTCTTCCCACAAAGTGGCTGGTGGGTTCAAACCAAAAGACCTTTCTTTGACAGCCAAAAACATAAGCAATGCAACACCAGCGTACTGTGTGTCTGTCATATAAACTCTTAAAATCCTAGAAAAAGTTTGTTTTATTATAGCAATGTTCTTCATAGTTTTCACTTCATAATATTCTAGTGAATAAGCAAACTATTATAATTTAGGTAGTCTTAATTTTTTCTACCAGTACAGATAATTTAAGAAAAAATTTTTACATCCAAGAGTTCTACTGGCTGTGTGACCCTGGGTAAGACATAGCTTTATGGAATTATGAATTACTTACTTTTCATTCATTTTCAGCAAAGAAATGATTGCTTCAGGAGTTTTACTATTGCCAACAATCTCAAACCATTTTCCCCTAGTTTTTGATTTTAGGAAAGAGAATTAATCCAAAATCAATCTGCATTTACAGCTACATTAAAAGATATAACTGTTATTGAAAAGTTACTTGACATAGGAGCTATATGAAAAAACTTGAAACTCCATGTTCCAATTTAGTCAGTTCTCTAGGGGTCTGTGTGAATTATAATCAACTGACATCAACGCACAGATTTAGGAATCCCTGAGTTATAGAAATGATTAACATACTAGAATGCTTACTAACGGGTTGGAGACTTGAATTGGAGTTGAAGTCCATCCAGACACTCTTGGGAAAAAAGACTGACAATCTGTTTTTATTAAGCACCATCAAGTCAGCTGTGACTCAGCCATGCTATGCACAACAGAACAAAACTCTGCCTGTGCTAGCCTCACAACTGTTGTTATGTTTGAGCCCATTGTTGCTGGAACTGTGGTCATTCCACTCTCATTTTGGGGAGTCTTTTTTTTCGCTGACCCTCTACTTACCAAGAATGATGTCCTTCTCTATGGATTGCTTCCTCCTGATAACATGTCCTGATGTGTAATTCTTCCCGGCAATCTAATGCCACTGAAAACCATGTGGAGCACAGTTCTACTCTGACTCATGGTAGCACTGTGAGTTGGCATCAGCTCCACAGCAACGTCTTCAAGTGCAGTGCAAGACCAAAATATGTGAGCTTCAAATGTCTGAAAATGATGTAACTATCGTTTCTGACTTAAAAAAATTTAAAAAAATGATAATCTACTCAATGAATTTTGCATAGACTCCAAAGGTGAACTTTCAATATGCATTTAATAAGGATTTGTTATAATAAAACCTATCATGGTCATTTAATGATTGTTGTTGTTAAGTGCTGTCCAGTCGATTCCAACCCATAGTGACCCTATACACGGTTTCCGAGGAGCAGCTGGTGAGCTTGAACTGCCATCCTTGCAGTTCAAACGGCTTTGCATTCTGGCACATTAACCCACAGCACCATACCAGGACTCCTCATTTAATAATTATTGTTGTTAAGTGCCGTCGAGTCGATTCCGACCCATAGCGACCCTGTATAGGGTTTCCGAGGAGCAGCTGGTGAGCTTGAATCGCCACCTTGCAGTACAAACGGCTTTGCAGTCTGACGCATTAACCCATAACGCCACACCAGGACTGATTAGCATTCAGTAAATCTCTTTTCGCATCTATGAGGGTGAGTCAAATATTATCTGCATTCCAGTTATCTTATAAAACACCCATCTACGTCCATGGCTAATGACAACATTGAGAGTGCATGTGAAATGATTCTGCCGAACAGAAGAGGGACTGTGTACTATGTGACAACTCATTTGCAAATCAGCCATGGCTCTGCTTGTGAAATAATCCATGACAGACTTGAGTTTCAAAAAGTTTGTGCAAAATCAGTATTCACACAACTCATGGAAGAGCATGTATAAAAGCATTTAGATATCTGCAAACAAAATTTGGACCGATATTTTTTGTTTTCTTGGTGATGAGACATGGATTCATCACTATGAGCCTGACATTAAACAGCAGATTATGGAATGGTAACATCCTCAATCACTGACCAAGAAAAAGTTCAAAAGTCAACCATCAGCTGGAAAATGTATGTTTATAGTTTTCTGGAATTCTCATGGGCCAATGTTGGAACACTATCAGGAAAAAAGGCTTCATGAAAATCAACAGTGTTCCTTACAGTGAGATGCTCACTGAAGAGCTGAAGCCTACAGTTGGAATTAAATGCAGAGGACTGCTATCCAAGGGTGTTGTGATCTTGTATGACAATTTACATGCACACCCTTCTGCCTACAGTGTTGACACTCTGCAGTAACTTCATTTTGAGGCATTTAAGCATCCTCCCCATAGTCCTGATCTTCCTTCGTTGGACTTTCACTTGTTTGGTCCCCTAAAAGAAGTATTTGAGGATGAAGATTCTGATGAAGAAGTGAAGACAGCGGTGTACTCATGACTCGCAGCTCAGCCTAAAACATTTTTAAATAAGGGAATATGAAAGCTTGCTGACAGATAGATGGACAAAGTGTATTGAAAAGTAAGGCGATTGTGTCGAGAAAGGATGTGTGTGTCTTGTCTAAAAGTTGATTACAATACATTCTACAGCTAGATTGTGGATAATTTTTGACTCACCTCCGTATGTTTTCTGTTAGTAGTTCTCACCTGGGAGTGAAACTGCCTGTGAGAAGGTGATTGGAAACATGTAGAAGTTTTTATTTTGTCATGGCAACTGGGGGGGCTGCCACTAGCAATTAGTAGGTGATAACCAAAGAGCCCTGTTGCACAGTGGTTAAAGCAGTTTGGTACTAACCAAGATGTTAGCAGTTTGAACTCACCAGCCACTCAGCCTGCAAAAAAAGTGACAGTCTGCTTCAGCAACAATTCACAACTTTGGAAACCTATAGAGCACTTCTGTTGTCCTATAAAGTCACTATGAATCAGCTCAACAACGGTGGGTTTGGATTTTGGTTTTTGAGTTAGATAATGTTCAACATCTGTAGTGTACAAAATGGTCTTTCTCGTACCACCAAAACCAAAAAGAAGACAACAAAGCAGCATTGTTCCACTCAAAATGCCAGTAACTCCCACTGAGAAATACAAGTGTCTTTAGCCCAGGTTTTATTGACCCTTGGAAGCAGACGCTTGCCACGGTGCCCAGTCCATTGTAGACAAACACTTAGAATACATACCTGTGGATGGAATAGACAGAAAAGCCATCCCTCATTGAGCTTACATTCTAAGAAAAGGCTCTTGAGAAGTGCTGCTTCAGGCCATGTGGGTAAAACAGGCAAGATAACAAAATTCTGTTGGCTATAAATTTTTACTTGAGCAGAAAGCCTCATCTTTCTCATGAGGAGCACCGTGTGAATTTGAAATGGCAAACTTGCTGCTAGTACTCCTGTGTTTATCCCAGCACCAGCATCACCAACCCCTTTGTTGTTACAGTTGTTAAGTGCCATTGAGTCAATTCTGATTCACAGCGACTCTGTACTTGGTTTCTTTGGAGCCACTGGTGAGTTTGAACTGCTGACCTTGTGGTTCACAGTCAAATGCTGATCCACAGTGCCACACCAGAAGTCCAGTATAACCAGGGCCCCTATATAACCAAATAAATCTCCATAACAAAGCTGAGTTATAAATGTGGAGACCTCAAATGCTGTTTGGAGATGCATTTCATCACTGTTTTATCAACCCCTTTTTGATCTTGACCCTTTGCAGTTTAGTCATATTTCTCCCTTTCCCGCTTTTCCCAATTTTTTCCAACTCCTTGATTTTACATTCCTCTTAAGCCAAGGAAAATTAATTTTTAATGGAATAAAACCCAAACTTCACTGAATACTTAGATACTTTGAATACTATTTCAATATTATTATTAATGTCAATTAAATTAAAATTTTAATTAAAAAATTAATCTGTTTGTATTGGAGTCAAAAGGAACCTTAAAACATTAGCCTTCCAAAAGTTCAGCATTCACTTGTCTGATTAAGATCTGTTTCATCGTACCCGTGATCTGATGATTTTTTTTTATTGTTTTATATGTTTCAATTTACTCAATTGTAATTGCTTGTCAGCATCTCATTCTAAGCAATAAATTTGTCACTAAAAAAGCATAGAAGTTATCAAATCACGTTGTTTATGGTCTTAGTGTTTGTTCCCTTATCTGCTTTTCCTACTTTGGAGGAAATTCTTGTTAGCAGCTGTTATGATATGTTCCATAGAGAGATATCTTAACAGTTTCCTTTCTCAGTTTCCTTAAGTTATGTATATTTGTTGTTGTTGTAAAGTGCTATTTAGTCAGTTCTGACTCACAGAGACCCTGTATAGGGTTTCCAAGGAGGAGCTGGAGGATTTGAATCACCAACCTTATGGTTAGTTGTTGTTGTTGTTGTTGTGTGCCATGGAGTCGTTTCCGACTCATAGCGACCCTGCACAGGGTTTCTGAGGCTGTTAATCTTTACGGGAGCAAAACGCCTCATCTTTCTCCCGCGGAGCAGCTGGTAGTTTTGAACTGCTGGCCTTAAGGTTCGCAGCCCGATGGTTAGTAGCCCAGTGCTTATTCCACAGTAACACACCAGGACTACTGATTTTCAGAGTAAGAAAGAAAATGCTCTTTTATATATGTGTATATATACATTTTATATATGAATTTGTGGGCAAAAGACAAGGCTTTCTGCTCCCCCTGTAAGATGTACAGTCTTGGCAGTCCTATGGAGAGTCACTATGAGTCATAACTGACTCAGCAGCACTTAAGAATAACAATTATAAATATATATACTTATATATACCTACATCTTATACATAAGGAGCTCTGGTAACGTAGTGGTTACGAATTGGGCTGCTAATCTCACAATCAGCAGTTTGAAACTACCAACTGTTCTGCAGGAGAAAGATGAGGCTTTCTGCTCCCGTAAATATTTACAGCCTCAGAAGCCCTGTGCAGGGTCCCTATGAGTCAGAACCGACTCCACAGCATGTAAAAACACTAACAGATCCTATACATAGGAGTCCTGGTGTGGTGCTACGAGTAAATGCACTGGACTGAAAGGTCACTTTGAACTGCAAGGTCGCTAGTTCAAGCTCACGAGTCACTCCTAGGGAATGCTGTACAGAGTCAATCTGAGTCAGAACCGACTCACTGGCACTTAACGACAACATCCTGTACATATATGCATATTGTTTTTATTGTTAAGTGCCGTTGAGTCAGTTCTGACTCATAGTGTGTAGGATTTCCAAAGAGAAGCTAGTGAGTTTGAACTTCCAACTTTGTGGTCCAGTGCTGATTCTACATTGCTACACCAGGAGTCAGTTAAAAAATACATCCCAAGAAACATTTTAAATTATCTATATAATTAGACAATAAGTAAGTTATTATTTAACTTTACAACTTGGATTTATCGTGTATTAATGAAGATTGCAGTGTTGAATATTACTGATCCCTGTGAAACACAGTATTGTGTTGTCACGTGGCTGCTCTGGTCTGGGCCCCTTTGAACATTCAGTGGTGTTATCTGCTTCTCTTGGTTTTCCTGACTTATTCTCAAAGCATGTACCAATGAGTGTGATGAAAATAGGACACTGATTTTTACTAAGGGTAGCATCTTTTCATGTGCCTCCCATGTATATTTTCCATAAGTGAAATTAAGGTTTTAACCAAAAGGATTAAACTGTGACTCTAAAAATGAATTTTGATATTAGTCATTAAAAGGCAAAGGATATTTCTTGGTACAGAAGCTGCCGCTACAGTATCACAGAAACATCATCACCTAAATAGATAATTATTCTGCCTATGTTCTTTCTTAAGGAGCCCTGGTAGCGTAGTGGTTACGAATTGGGCTGCAAACCTTAAGGTCAGCAGTTCGAAACTACCAGCCGCTCCGCAGGAGAAAGATGAGGCTTTCTACTCCCGTAAGGATTTACACCCTCGGAAACCCTGTACAGGGTCGTTATGGGTCGGAACCGACTCAACGGCACTTAACAACAACAACATGTTGTTCTTGTTATGTGCTTTCGTGTTGGTTGTAACTCATAGTAACCCTGTATAGGTTTTCCAAGTAGTGGAATTTGAATTGCCAACCTTGTAGTTCAAACTGACCCTGTGGTCCAGTGCATTATCCCACAGCGCCACACCAGGACTCCTTATATGTCCTGATATGATCATCTCTCTTTCAGTTTTACCTGAAGATATTTATTTACTGAGAGCCTGCTATTGCCTCATCAACTCAGGCCTTATATTTGAAATCTAAAACTAAAACTTGCAGCATGTTATAAACTCAATTTCTAATACTATAATTTATTTAAAAAAAAAAAAGCTTTCTTTACAGTTATTCAAGGGCTAGAAAAATCCATTTTTAAACTCGTTGAATTTGGTTCCTAGATTTCAATAGTATCTTGCTAAAATTATATTTCCTAAAAAGATTGAAACATTAAAAAAAAAAAAAAAAGTACTTGCGATAGTTGCCTAGTTATCCCCAATATCATATTCAACTTCTGAATTTATTTCAGATAAGTCCATTAAATCTCATTCCTGTAATTATTCTCTTTATCTTTGCCTAGTCCCCAATCATGTTCTTTGCACCCAATAAAGTTCAATGAGTTTTAAATGCTTTCTTTGGAACAAAGGTATATTAAAAATTAAACCCAGTAGTGAATTTCAGTTCAGTGGATTCTATTTTACCATTGACCTATAATGAAATTATAGTTTAATTTCCAGAATGAAAAAAAAAAGGATATTAAATCTAAATTAAAATTTCATTTAGAAATTCTGTTCATCTTTAATCACTTATTTTAAAGGAAAATTCATAATTTTTGATAAAACAATATAAACAACTTGTATAAAATATCCACTTTTATAAACTACAATGTATCTTATATGAAATATATGCCTTCTGCTAATTTCTAGGTGTTTGTAGTTTTATTGTGAATCAATTATTTGGTTAGTGATCGAATGTAAATAAGATTGGGGTTTTGTGATGATATTTGATCTGTTTTCCTGTTTGCTTCAAGTCATTTTAAAATGCTTCATTATGATCAACATCTACTCAGAGAGTGGGTTATCAGGTGTTTAATTAATAGATTAAGTTCTGACTTACTGTATTTGGTAGATAGGTATTTCCCCATAGTACTTATTTTCAAGTAGACCATCCTTATGCATTGCTATTATCATATCATTCAAAGGAAGGTATTATAGGCCCCCCAAAAAATAAACATTCCAGATGTATCTTCATTTTCCTAGTTTGGATTCCAGTGAAACAGACTCTTAGATAAAAATTCAGTTGCAAGTAGCTAAGTGGGAGGTGCAGGAAACTACAGTAACACAGCAGAGCAGTGAGAAAGAAAATGTTTTAATTATCCGATGCTCTTCCAACAGAAATGCCACAAGTGGGTGACTGTAATAGGCATTTATTTGCTCACAGTTTAGGAGACTTGTTGTTAAGTGTCGTCAAGTCACTTCCAACTGAAGCGACCCTGTATAGGGTTTCTGAGGAGTGACTGGTGAGCTTGAACCGGTGACCTTATGGTTCAGACAACTTTGCAGTCTAGAGCATTACTGCATAGCACCACAGAAGGAATTTAGGAAGTTTGGTGGTTAGGTGGCGTGGAGGTGGTTCTGACTCATAGCGACCCTTTACAAGGTTTCTGAGGTATAAATCTTTACGGGAGCAGAATGCCTCATCTTTCTCCCGTGCAACAGCTGGTAGTTTTGAACTGCTGACCCTGAGGTTAGCAGCCCAATTTGTAACCAATACATTACCAGAGCTCCTTCCATTCTAGGGTACAACAGGATATTAATTCCCCAGCACTTCTTGCTGCCACACCTGCAGGCAAAAGAAACAGTGTTAAGGTGATGGTGGTGGTGGTTGTTATGTGCTATGGAGTCGGTTCCAACTTGTAGTGACCCTGCCTAGGGTTTCAGAGGCTGTAAATCTTTATGGGAGCAGAAAGCCTTATCTTTCTCCTGTGGAACCGCTGGTAGTTTCGAACTGCTAAGGTGATAGGGACTGGTTTTCCACAGCATTAGTTATGGTAGTTAACTAGTTGATGGCTGTATAGTCTTTTAAACATCAGTGAAGTATCCATTTCTGTCAGATATGCCAAGGATAATTTTAAAACAGATGCCATCCACCTTCAGAAGTCATTTCTAATGTATCTAACTGACCAAATATCAATACAACATAGATAGTAATATTATAACTGTTTGTCCACCTCCAGTTTACCAGTATCAGAAATTGTCTGGCTCAGATGGTTCCCTCCCAGCTAAACTTCCCTCTTGAATTTTAATTGTTAGCCTCCTTTCTTTTTTTGAAATTGATGTTTTAAGCTTCTCCAAAGAAATTTTGAGTTCTCTGGTTGAAATCTCTATTGCTCGCTTAATTTCTTACTGTTAAAACATGACTGAACAAGTTTTTATTAAATAAATTTTTTATTTTATATTAAATAAAATATTAAACTGTGACCTCTTAGGACTTAATGTTTGGGTACAAATGTGTAAATTGCTGATGCTTTAGGATGGAGATTTTTCTAAGTTGGCAGGGGAGAATAATAGGGTTATGTGTCTGGGAATAGAATTCTAGCCTATGTCTATTAAGTGTTTTCACTTAGAGCCCTAACTGAAGCAATCTATAAAGGTAACCCACTCCCACACACCCCTTATCAGTTTCCCAGGCCAGACCACTTTTCTCTAAGCTTCATGTAAGCTGGAGAAACCATTCAAAGATAATCAGTTACTAAATTAATATAATTTGGACACAGCACAAAAGCTCAATGAGATGCACAAAAATTACATTGGGATGAAGTTTGGAGAGGTGCAGTAGATGATGCGAAGGCACTGGTGGTTCCAAGCTAGATGTTTACCTTCCATGTGGAAGACCCAGGTTTGACTCCTGGCCAGTGCACGTCAGGCACAAACAGCCTCCCATCTACCAGCAGAAACTCACATTTTGCTCTGAGGCTGAACGGATCCTAGTGAAGCTTCCTAACTAAGTTAAACTAGAAAGAAATTCCTGGGATCTCCTTTTATAAATCAACCATTGAAAAGCATATAGATCACAATGATGCAATCCCCCACTGGTCCTGGGAATGGTGCAGGAACAAGTAGACTTCTGTTCTCTCATACATAGACTTGCCACGAATTCAGTGGTAGGTTACAGCATCATTGGATTCCTGGTGTGGTACTGTGAGTTAATGTGCTGGACTGCAAAGTCATTGGAACCATGATGTCGGTGGTTCAAACTCACCAGCTGCTCCTCAGAAACCCTATACAGGGTTGCTATGGGTCGGAACTGACTCAATGGCACTTAACAATGAGAACAGCACCATCACCCAGAACTACATTAATTATTACTTCTGGAAAATAAAATATGGTGGGGTGAGTACCGCCACAGTGCTAGTGTGCTGTGGATGCTAGACACCTAAGAGCTTCCAGGAAGTTACCCAAATCTTGGCTTGACTTTTCTCCATGCACATTTACCACTCAGACCTAGACTGAGGGCTACTCTGAGTGCTGGAATCATGCTTAGCGCTATTGTAGTAGTCAGTCCCAAGCATGTGGCATGGGACAATTCTTGTCCCCAGAGCTACTGAAATAATGTACAAATAGGTTACAAGGAATTTCATGAAAAGAAGGGGCTTTACTGGATTTTCCCTGAAATTATTCTTTCATGGTTGTTGACTTCTTTTTAAAGTAAGCTGATGGTTAATTCTTAACGTCATAGAATCATGGTATTAAAACCAGAAAGGACCATAGGAATACATTATCAAAGTCAGTGTCCTACCTTAAACATGAAGACATGAAGACAGAGAGAGGCCATGTGCTTTGCTGGAGGAAACAGCTGATCTGAGGGCACCTCTCTCCTAGTTCAAGGTTCTTGTAATATATATTCTGAATACTAGGCATGGTACACTATCAAAGTCTTAGAAATGGCACTCTATGCCTTCTTGACATACAGTGATTACTATGAAAATTACCAAATAAAACCAAACAACAAAAAATTATACCTGCATTCCCTTTTCTCTTATATAATTTTTCTATACCATATATACCTTTCAATATACCAAATCAATTACATATTTCATTACTTTCTCTTTCCCACTAGAGTGAAAACTCCAGAAGGGTAAGTATTTCTGTCTGTTGTACACTGACATATATATTCTAAGCACTTTAAACAGTATCTTATCATATGTTCCACATTCGTTTAGAGAAGATGTATATTTCCTTTTTTACACAAAACAATGGGATCATGCCGAGCCCCTCGGGTTTTGGCTGCCAGCTCCCTAAGTTGCAGAAGTTGTGCCATCTCTTCACCCACAAAGGGAAGTGGTCTAGACACAGGGACAGTTATACTCCTAGGAAGTCCTTTGAATTCCTGAAAAGGTCTTTCCTTCATCAAGGAACTCTTCACTTAATAAAGTATTCCACACAGAATGCATAAGGACTCTGGATTCAATAGAATGTCTGAAAACACACATGAATCATGGTTCCCTGTGTTGAGATGACGTCTTTAAGTTAAAACACAAACAGAATGCTGAGGAAGTATTACCTGTTCCCAATATCATCAAGATGAGTGACCACAAATATATGTGAGTCCAGGGGCAAATTTAGTCAGAGACTGGGCTTTGCATTTCTCTGTGTCTCAGCCACGTGACCACTTCATTTGTCAACTGGAGCACCATTATCCAAGTGACAGAGTCAGATTAACGATGTAAAATTTCTTTAGAGACCAAAGAAATTTTGCTAATTGTTCCCTTCATTGTTTCTGGTTTAGTATTATTTCATTTAGTAGGCCCGATGGCATCATGGTTAAAACGCTTGGCTGCTAACTGAAAGGCTAGAGGTTTGGACCTACCAGTCACTCTCCCCAACACATCATTTTGAAAATCTATAACAGTTTGGGTTCTCTGATATACAGTGCAGTCTTTTAAAAACAAACTAAAGCTACACTAAAAACATCTGTCTCCCTTATTTGGAAGAAGTTTAGTTAGTCTTCAGAATGCATGTTGGACCTCATGCCAACTATCTACCCTGTGATGCAACTTTAAAAAATATTGACAGGAAGCTCTAGAGTAGCACGTTTCAATATTCAACTTTAACCTCAAACTTAAAAAGCAAAAAAACTCAATCATAAATAAATAAAAATGTGATCACCCCATTTCTGGCAAATTACTATAGCCAACATTCTTCTTAATGGAGCCACAAATCTCTCTGCACCAACATTTTCCTCAAGGGTTAACTCTACTTTCTGGAGTGAGTGTTTCTGAATAGACTCCGTAGCTTTTGTTACCAATTTGGAACAAAGAATAATGAAGAATTTGATGTTAGCTAGCAGATAAGACTGTGAAATAAGAGTTGATGGCAAATCCTTGATTATTGTCTACTATTGTTGTTGTTGTTGTTAAGTGCCGTCGAGTTGGTTCCGACCCATAGTGACCCTGTACAGGGTTTCCGAGGGTGTAAATCTTTACGGGAGTAGAAAGCCTCCTCTTTCTCCTGCGGAGCGGCTGGTAGTTTCGAACCGCTGACCTTAAGGTTCGCAGCCCGATTTGTAACCACTATGCTACCAGAGCTCCTTATTGTCTACTATTAGTTGATTCAAAAGATCATCACTCCTTCCTTCATACCCAAGACAATACATTCAGCACAGTGCTAGGCCTGTAGAATAATGAAAGTTATTATAGATCAGTAAAGTTATCTAGACCAGAGGAAGGCAAATTACAACTACAGGCAAAATCCAAACCATAGCCTGTGTTTTTAAATAAAGTTTTATTGAAACACAGCTAGGCCCATTCATATGTCTTGTCTTTGGCTGCTTCCTTACAATAAAGTTAGAACTTGCATAGAGACCTTATCTGAACCACAATGGCAACAGCAATGAGAGCTGAAATAGCATTTAAGAGCTCTTAGTGGTGCTATAGGATAAGTACGGGGCTGTGAATCACAAAGTTGGAGATTCCAACCCACTAGCTTTTCCTCAGAAACCTTGCACAGTTGCTATGAGAGGGAACCGACTTTATGGTACTTAAAAACAAACAACAAGAACAGAGGTTATTTAGTATAAGAATGTTGTTGTACCCTTGGTTTTGACTGTGATGACCTTAACTCACCAACAGTGTTAAACTTGGTCAAAAACATCTGCTTAAGATGGCACAGAATAACACTGATATTATGATGATGATTTTTAAAAGTCTGGATCCTTTTAATAGTAATTTTCTCTTCTCTGGACAAATCGTATTTGCAGAGCTACTTGATGGTACAAATAGTTAAAAGCTCGCCTAATTGCCAGAAGGTTGGCCATTCAAAGCCTCAGAAAGTAGGCTTGGTTAACAGTTGCTTCTAAAAGGTCACAGCCCTGAAAAGCCTACAGAGCAGTTCTACTTTGCATACATGGGGTTGCCATGAGTTGGGATCAACTTGGGGCAACTAACTAAGAGCAAAGCTAATTTCTCAACATGATTGACTTTCTTTGATTAAATTAATGATTCTGCAATTCATATTTCTAGCCATACTTTGGATTATCAGAGCATAAAAATCCTAGTAAAAATTATTGTGACTTTTTAATAATCCAGAGGAACCAATTTACCAAAACCATGCATATGAAACATCTTCTATTTCTGTGCAGTTGTAATATTTTGTATTACAATTTCATAGTCAGGATAGAAAAGCTTAATAGTTGGAAGTTTTTAGGTCAAATGAAAAGCGTGAGTTCTCCCAGGAGAGCACAACTTTGGAACTCAGGTCTAAAGGCCCATGCTGTGACTCATAGAAGGTAGTGTACCTTTGTTCAGTCTCTTTCTCACTCTTTGTGCTGGCGGGGCTCTGTTGACTTCGAAGGGAGAGGCTCTGGCAGGTAGAAGAAGTGCTCCTTGAAGGATTAGAGTGAATGAGCTGATCAAACAGCCTACACTGGACCCTTTCCCACCAGAACAGTCCCATGCCAATGGGGAACATTTTGCTAGTTTTGAATAGCACAAATGCTTATAATAAGCATTCCAGTCAAACTCAGGGAGACCACAGGAGAGGTATTTGAAATAATATACAAGTATGAATTTAAATATAATCATATAAAATATGAGCATTTGTATATTTATATGTATTTTCACATTAAATTCATGTGACTGCAGAAAAAATTGCCCTACTATAAGAATCCTTAGCATTTTGACAAAATAATATAAAACATTCTGGAAAGAACTTTAGAACATGGGTGGGGCTGGTGCTAATTACATAGTCCCCCACAGAAAAGTCCTCAGTGGTTCTCAAGGGAGTTCATAATAAGATACAATGCGCCTCTAGGTTTTGAGCGGTCATAATGGACTAGGTTCTTCCTGAACACTGTTTCTTATCTTCACAGTAATCCTGAGAAGATAACTTTATGTGTGTGAAAAGAAAGGCTAAACCCTCTCCCAGTTTTACATTGTTAACAAGTAGTAGAGTTGGCACCTTTGCCCATTGCTTTATATTACCTCATTTTTTAACTCATGGAGGGATTTACAGAGGATATTTCTGAGAGTTCACATAAACTGCATGCAACAAAAATATGAGTTATTTAGGAAGGAAGGAACTATGTTGGAAAATATGTACGATATATAACAAATGCAAGTTACACAAAGAAAAATGTATGTGTGTGTGTATATATAAGTGTAAAATATCAAACTGCCTGGGATTGTTTATATATATTTGTTTGTTGTTGTTAAGTGCCATCAAGTCAGTGCTGACTCGTAGCGACCCTATGTAGGGTTTTCCAGGAGCAGCTAGTGAGTTTGAACCTCCAACCTCGTGATTCAACTCGACCTTGCGGTCCAGTGTTTCATTCTGCAGTGCCTTAAGAGGCACATGGGAGGTCTTCACTGCCAAAAGACCATGCATGCAATCATGCCTCTTTCAAAAGATCGCCTTCATCCCTCTCCAGAAGAGGAGAAGAAGAAACATAAGAAGAGCCTGGTGCAGAGCCCCAATTCCTACTTCATGGATGTGAAATGCCCAGAATGCTATAAAATCACCATGGTCTTTAGCAATGCACAAACTGTAGTTTTATGTGTTAATTGCTCCACTGTTCTCTGTCAGTCTACAAGAGGAAAATAAAAACTTACAGGGGATGTTCTTTCAGATAGAAGCAACACTATAAGCACCCTGAATCAACATGAGTGGGAAACCATCCCAATAAACACATTTTGGTTATTAAAAAAAAAAAAAAAAAAAAAATTCCACGTGGTGGCTTCAATTCTGGTTGTGTGCAGAATCACCTGAGACTCAGGCTCTACTACCCAACTTCTTGTTTCATTTGGTTTAAGAGGAAGCCCTTAGAAGTATCTCCCTGATGATTCTGTGCAGCCAGTATTGTTTTCAACATCTCCCTCTTGATTCTCTGCAGCCCAGATTGAGAAGCACAGATTTAGATGCCTTTGTATATACTACTGTTATATACAAAGTTAAATCTGAGTCATGAGTGTAAATTTTTTTTTTCAAAAACATGAAAATGAAAGAATATATAGGAAAGGTCTTCACAGACTGCAAACTGTTCTACATGTGGTGCTTTAATGAATTGATCAGAAAAGAACACAATTAATGAGAGTGGTAGGACATCTGATTCATCCACAGAACTTATCCCTCAGGTTTGTGAACAGAGACCTGCCGGAGAGAATTCAGGGCTCTGGATTGTCCCTCTAGAGAAGGATTTGAATTGATGTACAGGATGAAGAATTAAGGTTGGTCCTTTGGAAGAAGTGTTTGAGGGACTTTGAATGGAAAGTTGCTTTTCTACAATGGTCTGATGACAGTCTTCCCTGGTGACTTCTGTGTCACAGTCCATGCAGCCCCCAGCCTATGGGAAAGAAACTGGGATGATGAAAGGCCGGTGGTAGATAAAGATGAAAAGATAAAAAGGCCACCTGGGCCTTAGAATTGGCAGAACCAGAACGATTCCCTGGAATATTCAGGGCATCTATGTGAAAATCATTCTTGGCATATTTTTGGTATCAGATGCTATTATTTGTTAAATCAAATTGAAATTGACAATTTATTAAGAGACAGTCTTAGGATTTTCATTTTAAATAAGCCAGATTTTAAAAGGAATTCTCCCCAGAAGCGCATTACAAGCTCAAGGACATGGCCTAAATCTCTCAGAGTCTTAGATTGTCAATTAAAAATCTGTGGTTGAAGCAACAAAGAGAGTAGTAGTATATGGTGGTGGTGTCTCATGGAGTCGGTTCTGATTGATAGCGACCCTGCACAGGGTTTCCGAGGCTGTAAATCTTTACAGGAGCAGAAAGCCTCATCTTTCTCCCACAGAACCACTGGTAGTTTCGAACTGCTGACCTTGAGGTTAGCAGCCCAACTAGTAATCGCTACACTACCAGAGATCCTATAGGAATGTATTGTTGTTGGTACGTGCCATCGAGTCAGTTCCAACCCATAGTGACCCTCTAAAGGGTTTCCAAGGAGCGACTGGTGAGCTTGAATCACCAACCTTGCTGTTCAAACTGACTTTGCAGTCTAGTGCATTAACCCACTGTGCCACACTAGATGTGTGTATATGTGAATGTGTGTACATGGGCACACATGCTTAGATACACATATGTATGCACATGTTGTTTTTAGGTGCAGTCAAGTCACTTTCACCTCCTAGTGACTCTGTGTAGAACACAATGAAACACTGCCCAGTCCTGTACCAGCCTCACAATTGTTACGCTTGAGCCCATTGTTGCCTCACTGTGTCAGTGCATCTCATTGGGAGTCTGTATGCACACATAAACATGTGTATATAAGCTTATTGTTTCAACAGCACAAATGTACAACTTAGTTATTAAAGGGGAATACCCTAGAAACCACCATACATGGAAGGAATTAGACCTTCCTCGATACCTCAAGAAAGGAGCTCTGGTAGCATAGTGGTTACGAGTTGGGCTGCCAACCTCAAGGTCAGCAGTTCTAAACTACCAGCAGTTCCACAGAAGGAAGATGAGGCTTTCTGCTCCCTTAAAGATTTACAGCCTTGGAAACCCTGTGCAGGGTCACTGTGAGTTGGAACCGACAACTGGTGCAGTATTTATGGGGTAATGCACTGGACAGTAAGGTCGGTTAGAACCACAAATCAGGTTCACCAGCTGCTCCTTGGAAACCCTGCATAGGATCACTATGAGTCAGAGCCAACTTGATGGTACTTAACAACAAAACAACAACAGATACCTCAAGAACCCTCCACCTATTCTCTCCTAAACATAGTCCTTTCCTGCCAAGAAACCTTGACTTTTATGCTAATCAATTTTTAACTTTTCTGTAGAATTTTCACCCAAATATGCATCTCTAAGCACTGTAGTTAGCCTGTTTTACATCATGTCTGTCTATTTTAGAGTCGTGGTGTCTTAGGCAGTCCTGATATGGTGCCAGAGGATAAGCACCTGATCTCAAGGTCGATTCCAAGCCCCTCCTTGAAAACCTTTCATGTGGTCGCTATGAGTCGGAACTGACTCAATGGCACTTTACAACAACAACAGGAGTGTCTGTTTTAACTTATAGTTTTACCCTAAATCTCTTTTTGCCACATTGCAATGTATTTGTTAAAGAAACCAGCTCATCTCTTCATCCTTTCCCTTGTCTGAAATTTTAGTGATTGCATTTCCATGGCATAGTTTAACTTTTTTTTTTTTCTGCCTTCTGTATTTCCTTCCAAATTGGTGTTGGATCTAGAAGCTTAATCAGAGACAGATTTGATTATTGGAGGAAAGCAGCTTCTTACGGGATGAGGTGTGCTTCATCAAGAATTGAGTATTTTCCAGCTTTCTGTATTTTTGTCTTAGAAGCATTCACTGCTGCTCTGGGTTTACACCCTTAATACATTGCTCTCATGGTTGTCTGCCATTGAGCCAATTGGATTGCAAAATGGTGAAATTCCAACTGGATCATTCTTTCTCCACTGATTTGTAGGCATACTTCTATAAAGAGAAACCTCTTCGTGTACTCTTTGGTTACCTGATGGAACTGTTTATCGAGAAAGAACAGGTTAAATGCTTGAGTATTTCACTTCATTCAACCAGTCTTCAAAATTAAAGATTAGGTTCCATATATCTTCTGAATTAAATTTTTATGTGCCACTAGAAACTAGCACATTTGATTTGTTTCCATCTGGACTGCTAACTACAAGATTGGTGGTTCAAAACCACCAGCCACTCCTAGGAAATTCTATATAGGGTCGCTATGAGTTGAAAGTGACTGAAAGGTACTTAACAACATCATATTTGTGATTTATAATTTCTCTTAGGAGTATGTTTCTATGTCTTCATAATGGCCAAAATTATGCATGCATAGATTGCTGTTGTTATGTGCCGTTTAGTTGGTTCTGACTCATAGCAACCCTGTACAGGGTTTCTGAGGCCATAAATCTTTATGGGAGTAGAAAGGCTCCTCTTTCTCCCATGGAACAGCTGGTAGTTTTGAATTGCTGACCTTGTGGTTCACAGCCCAATTTGTAACCACTACACTACCAGAGCTTGTCCCTAAAATGATGGAGAGAGGATAAAAGGGACCTCGAAATTTCTACTCTTCCATTCTGACTCTTGAAAGGCATATGACCAATGAAGGCAGGTTGACAGGGTTGAGAGGAGGTTGTACGTTCCTAAACCTGAGACTCTGATTATTTATCTGTAAAGCTGAGAATATTAGCACTTTTATTACCTTGATACAAGTATTCACTAAAAATGTACACAAAACACCTAGCAAAGTGCCAATGCATAGGAGGTATTTGATCCAAGGTTCTTCTCTTTCCTGTCAGGTTCTGAAGACACACACTGAATCCTGGAAGTAGTAAGCCTTGGATCCAACTAGAACAAGCTTGTCTCCTCTTCCCAAAATGTAGAATGAGAAATGGAAGCACATACAGAATGGGGTCATTCACTGGGCAACCACTGTTGAAGGCCCATAAACCTATGTTCTCTTTTTTCCTCCTTCTGCTCATTTGCGTTTTAATCTAAAGGAAGTTTTCATTACTACCAGTCAATAAAGTTTATTTTCATTCCCTTTGTTTCTGAGGAAACTTAACTAGTATTTCCTAGAAGCCTTTTATTATAACAGAAACCAGCTTGTCCTCAACCTCTGAAAAGGATGTCCTTAGCTACAGCACCACAGGCATCTCAGGGGGCTGATAGGCACCCCTGCTTTTATCTCATTGAAGGACTCCAGCTGAGAGGAAGAGCAGTTTTCCCTGGCTGCATTTCAGAAATCCTGTGACAATATTCTCAGCTTTATACCCTCAGCACACACACAGCAAACACCCATAATCCCTTACTCCATACACTATACAACACACCCACATTGCGCACACACACACATACTACTTGTCATTTTTATCTCTGTTTTTTCTTGTCGGTGTATTTGCCTTTAAATATTCATTGTGCTGCTCTATATTTTCCCAAGTTGTTCTTTTTCACTTGTGAGACAGTATCATCATAAAATACAAACATACTTGGAAATTATCATTTATTTTCAAAGAAAAAGAAATTCTCCTCTCTGGAAAAACTGTAGATGAAACCAGCTGCAACTAGACAGCTCCCAACCAGTGGTTTCTCCAAGCTGGATGACCTCCACCTACCCAGGGAAAGAGGAGGATTCTGGGGCAGTCTGCCACAGTAACATAAAACTGTATAAACATGTGCATGTTTCTTCACAGGAGAAGCAGGAATTCATTTGCTATAGTTTTACAATGCTATAGGGTTTGACTGTATTTATGCAAAATCTTTCATGTACA
The DNA here is from genome assembly GCF_000296735.1 of Chrysochloris asiatica. Taxonomy (NCBI): domain Eukaryota; kingdom Metazoa; phylum Chordata; class Mammalia; order Afrosoricida; family Chrysochloridae; genus Chrysochloris; species Chrysochloris asiatica. The sequence goes on along the minus strand of NW_006408548.1, from coordinate 16,527,412 downwards.
CTGTATCCTATCATCCTTATAATCATTCTATGAGGAGGGCTAAGAACAGACTTCTAGTCTCACTTTTTAAAATTGAAAACTCATAGAGATGCCTCAGGGTCATAAAGCTGAGATGCCAGAGACAGAACCAGTACTCAGCTCTCCTTTCTTTCCAGCAGTCTGTGTGGTACCCCACCTTCTGTCTCTATATCAGAGCAGTGCAAGTTTCTACCTTTTCATGGTTCTCACTTTCCTGGTGAGATGGCTCGTGGCCTATTCACTTGAACTTCCAACTGTTTCTGGAATCTTACTACTTTCCTTTTCAGTCAAGTCATGATGAAGGGCTCTATTTATTTGACTATAAATATTTATCCAGCACTGTCTGTATGCCACATTGTGACAGGCATCTGTAGTATGGAACCAAATGCCCTCAAGAGGTTTATAGTCAAGCAGAATAAAGATTTTATATATACAAGGTTGAGTCAAAAATGATCTGCACTCTGGCTGTAAAATTTATTTTAATCAACTTTTAGAAAAGACAAATACATATTTTTGACATAATCTCTTTGCTCTCAATGCACTTTGTCTGTCTGTCTACAAACTTTCATATTCCCTTATTAAACACTGTTTTAGGCTGAGCTGCAAGCCACAAATGCACAGCTGTCTTCACTTCATCAGAGGTGAATCTTCAGCTTTGAATGGATGCTTTCAGGGGACCAAACAGGTGAAAGTCCAAAGGAACAAGATCAAAACTATAGGGGGGATACTTTAACACCTCAAAATGAAGTTTCTTGCACAGTGTCAATGGTGTGGGCAGAGGTGTGGGGATGTGTATTGCCCATGCAAGATCACAATGCCCTTGGATAGCAGAGTTCTCTGTTTATCCCCAAACTTAGGCTTCAGTTTTTCAGTGAGCATCCTGCTGTAACAAGCACTGTTGATTGTTAGTGGTCTAGTACTGGCCCTCGTGGCTCCCAGGAAATTGTAAGCATCAGTTTTCTAGTTGATAGTTGACTTTTGAAGTTGTTCTTGGTTGGCAATAGAGGATGTTTCTATTCCATACTCTGCTATTTACTCTCAGGCTCATAATAATGAATCTGTGTCTCGTCCCCAGTAACAATTATTTTAAAAGAAACTTTTACCCTCCTTTGAGTATCAGTCTAAATCTTGTGTATGGATATCCTAGCACTTCTGTTTATACTTTTCTTTGAGTTATTTCGGTACCATCTTGTCCAAACTTTTCAAAACCCAAGTCTGTCTTGGATTATTTCATAGGCAGAACCATGGCTGACTTGCAAACGATTTGCCACACAATCCAGTGTTACTCATCTATTCAACAGAATCATTTCACCTGCACTTAATATTGTCATCATCTGTGGACATAGATGGGCGTTTTAATATAACCAGAGTGTGTGTGCGCGCATGTGTGTGTATACATATAATACATAAAACATTATGTCTGAGGATTCCTATTAAGATCAACTTTTTGTGAACTCATTTAAATAGAAATTAATAAAGGAAATACCTCTAGATTAAAGAATAAATGTAGAATGGTACATTATCCTGGATGAACAAGTAAAAAAGTCTCAAGGTACCTCCTTCTCATTTTCTGCATACTACTGGAGTCCATGGGCTCCTGGTGTGGCGCTGAAGGATCACCACTGAACTTCAAGGGCAAGGTTATCAGTTCACTCCCACCAACTGCTTCTCAGAAACCCTACACAGGATCGTTATGAGTTGGAACCTACTTGATGGCACTGAACAAAAACAACAATTCGAGTGATGGCGGTGCCAACCATTAGTGTGCTCATCTGCTAACTAAAAGGTTGGAGGTTGAAATTTACCCATAGTCACCTTGGAAGAAAGACCTAAGAATCTACTTGTCAGAAGTCAGCCACTGAAAACACTATGGAGCACAGTTCTACTCTGACACACATGGGGTCATCATGAGTCACTATTGACTCTATGAAAACTGGTTTTTATTGTAAAAAAGAAGAGAATGTAGAAGGAGAAATTTGGTGAATAAGCATTTGAAAGGTCTGAGTTGTCTTTGGGCATGAGCCATCACAAGTCCTACAATTTGAAGGAACACTAATGTATTGTTTTGACTCTAAAATCAACAATCTGCTTTATAAAACCTAGTTCTTCTCTTGGTGCCAAGTGCAAATATCAGCAGGAGGGTTTATTCTTGTTGTTTTTACAAACTTGCCAATAGAGTACATACTGCTCTTCCTCCCTTGTTCACCATATCTAGCCCTCATTTTATCAGACTCTTCAAATAAAGCATGTGCTCACTCTTTTTGTTTTCAGAAATGATATTCTCTGGGAAATTGTATTAAATCATGAAATATAATGTTAAGAAACTCTGTTATATTTGTCAAACAGCTATACTCCTAGATGGTTTCAGAAGACAGGTTCCTATTCACTCATCCTGCCAGCTTTTTGGATTCATACAAAGAGAGTCAAGTGTGGTTCTTGAAATGGAAAAAGAACAAAATTTGTGAGTAAAAATAGAAATAAATCTATGTAATGTGACATACATATCTCATTTTCAAGCTATTATTATTATGCTCAAAGTAAGGCACTTGAGAAAAATGTGTTGAGTTGAATTCATTTTTTTTCTAAAGAAAATTACTGAATAGGGATATAGGTTTATCTTATAAAAAAGAATATATCTGCATCATCTTGCATAACAAGAGATTCACTATTTAACATGTTTCATAAAATGCTCACATGCAGCCATTGATTAAATATTGTAATTGAACTGCCTTTAGACTACTTCACCGTGACTCTAACTCAGCCAGTCAGTTTGACAGCTGTATTTCCCTAACTGCATGGTTCAGCAGAGACCAACTAATAAACAATTTTCTTCTGTTTAGAAACACAGAACAACAGTTTTTCTGTATGTGAGAATTCATCTTCTGATCGCTTAGATGTGCAGTATTTAACAGTTTTTAAAAGTCATTACATTAGTAATGGGATTCTTTTGGAAGAAGCATTATGTAAGCAAAAGAGAACTAACTGACCCTGGATTTAACAGATCCAGGTTCAAATGCTAACTCAACCACTTATTTTGCATGTGATACTGGGCACATTATCTATTATATGGTCGTGTATGGTCATGCTTAGAGGAAGACTCATTAACAACCTGCGATATGCAGATGATGCAACCTTGCTTGCTGAAAGTAAAGAGGACCTAAAACATTTACTGATGAAGATCACAGAGCACAGCCTTCAGTATGGATTACGTCTCAATGTAAAGAAAGCAAAATCCTCACCACTGGACCAATAATCAACATTCTTATCAATGGAGAAAAGATTGAAGTTTTCTAGGACTTCATTCTTCTTGGATCCACTATTAACACTCACAGAAGGAACAATCAAGAAATCAAATGACGTATTGCATTAGGCACATCTGCTGCACAAGACCTTTTTAAAGTATTGAGGAGCAAAGATGTCAGCTTGAGGACTAAGGTGTGCCTGACCCTAAGCCATGGTATCATATGCATGCAAAAGCTGAACAGTGAATAAGGATGACTGTAGAAGAATGGATGCTTTTGAGTTATGGCATTGGAGGAGAATATTGAAAGTGCCATGGGCTGCCAAAAGAACCAATAGATCCATTTTGGAAGAAGTGCAGCCAGAGTGCTCTTTGGAGGACAAGATGGCCAATCTTTGTCTCTCATACTTTGGACTTATTGTCAGGAGGGACCAGTCGCTGGAGAAGTATATCATGTTTGGTAAGGTGGAGGGCCAGAGAAAAAGAGGAAGACCCCCAACGAGATGGATTGGCCAGGTGGCCGCATCAATGGACTCAAGTGTGGCAGCAGTGGTGAGGTTGGCCCAGATTGGTCTGCTGTGCATAGAGTTGCTATGAGTTGGTGCTGACTCTATGGCACCTAACAACAATGACAACATATGGTCATGGCTATTTAATGGGAGCATCAATGTAGATCCATGAGGTGAATATAAATAAAAAGTATAAAGCAATGCCTAATTTAAGACAGGAGTCCTGGTGTGGTGCTGTAGGTAAATGTGCTGGACTGCAAAGTCGGTTTGAACTACAAGTCCAGCAATTCAAGCTCACCAGTCACTCCTCAGAAGCCTATACAGGGTCACTAAGGGGCAGAACTGAATCAACAACACTTAACAACAATGTAAGACATTACTATTCTTTTGATTTTGTTTATAGTCACACACACACACATACACACACACAAACACTGCTTTGCAAATCTACTCATTTTACTTTTAATTTATGCTCTACTTATTTCCAAAAATTGTATTTGAAGCGGCACATGATATGTGATGTTGATATAATAGAACCAATCAAACAAGGAAGTGTTAGCAGTTGACAGCTAAGGAAGGAAAGGGAAATTAGAAGGAACAAATAACACTGGAAAGGAGCCCTGATGGTTTAGTGGATTATGTGTTGGGCTGCTAATCTCAAATTCAGCAGTTCGAATCCACCAGGTGCTCCTTGAGAGAAAGAGGCCACTTTCTGCTCCCATAAAGATTTACAGCCTCAGGAAACCCTATGCCAGGTTATTATGAATCAAAAGCAGTTTGATGTTACACTACCAAGTGTAGAATTTCCTAAGCTCTGTATCAGTCAAGGGAAAAAGGAAAACACCATTTTTATATAGATTTCCCAGTATAATAAAAAAAGTTATTCCTTATTTGCACTTATATTTGATATAGCTCATAGCTGAGGGCTAATAAGGTAACTTTTATGAAGTCCTGATGTGGCACTGTAGGATAAGCACTGGACTGCAAGGTCAGTTTGAACCTCAAGGTAAGCAGTTCAAATTCACCAGTCACTACTTGGATATCCTATAAAGGTTGCTATGAGTCAGAACCAACTTGCTGGCACTTAACAACAATGAGGTAACTTTTTACATTAAAACAGGCTCCATAAATACAGAATTACCAAATATTCCTGTAAGAACCCAGAGCCTCTGTCAGTAAGGTACTTCGTGTAGGAAAGCACAGTTACTACATTTAAAATTTACTAATTTGCTGTGAATTGGTTTTTCTTAAATCTATTTTGGAGTATTGTTCAATAGAAACCACCTCTCCAGTGTTATGTCCAAGCTTTGAATGAGTGAGAAAAAGCCATGAAGAATTGAAGTCATGACTTTTTCTACATGTCTCTATCACATGAGGGTCACACATGTGCCTCTCAGGTCTGTATTTATATAATCCAGAAATAACTCTAGATGTGACTTGCACATTATGCTTCTTTAATTTTCCTGGATTTCCTTAATGGTACCCAAACATCATAAGGTGACACTTGTTCTTGTTAGGTGCCATCGAGTCAGCTCCAATTCATAATGACCTTATGCACAACAGAATGAAACACTGCCAGGTCCTGAGTCCTCCTAACAACCGTCATTATGCTTGAACCCCTTGCTGTTTCTGCCTTAGGCAGGTTACTTGATACAGGTTAACCTGACTTTCTCCATTTGCATAATGGAACCGCTAAATCCATCTCATTGTGTTACTCTATTAACAGTACAGTCTGAGATATATAGTTGGCAATCAATACATGATAGTGATTATAGTTTGGCTGTTTCTTATCTACAATAAAAGAATATGAATTGTTCTGAAATGTGAAATAGTTCCATAATTCTTTTGACAACAAACTCTGACATAAGCTAACATGAGGTTAGTTATGGTTTTCTGACTATAAGTAGAACTTGGAAACAGAAACAGTACTATTTCCATATTTGTTTATAAGGTGCTGCCTCATAACCCTCCTATGGCTAGTGCATAAAAAATAGCATATACACTAAATTATGTTTCTAAACTATGAAGAATTCTGAATTCCCAAACACATAAGGCCACCAACGTTTCAAATAAAGAACTGAGTCCAGGTGTGGCGTTAAAGAGTAAGCACTAGACTGCTGGCCACAAGGGCGTTGGCTCAAACCCACTAGCGGCTCCTCGAAAACCCTTTATAGGTTCACTAAGAGTCAGAACTGACTCAATGGCATTAAACAATAACATCTTATCTTTAGAGTTTGAAAGTTCGTTGTTGCTGTTAAATGCTTTAGACTCAGTTTTGACTCATAGCGACCCTGTATAGGGTTTTTGAGGAGTGGCTGGTGGGTTTGAACCACCGACCTCGTGGTTCAAACTGATTTTGTAGTCCAGTGTTATATCCTACAGCGCCACACCAGCACTCCATCTTATCAGAAGGTACACTGATATGTGGAAGTCGCTTCTATGGTATTCCTTAGTCACAGTAGCATCTCCTACACACACAAACCCTTTTCTGAACTCTGCCAACTTTGGAAAGTTCAATAGGGTGATTGCAGCCTAGCTTCCTGATGGCTTCAGTTCTTCCTTACACTAAACTAAACTCTATCTCCTAAGAAATTATCTACTGATCCCTGTTCTGGTAGCTGAGAAACCAGAGAATGGGCCTGCCTCTCTTTCAGGTGATTGCCCCTCAAATATTTTAAGAGAGTTACCCTTTCTTGAACCTTCTCTCATACAGGCAAAACAATCATACTTTCTAAAGGTAGTCTTTATGGGACCCATATGCAGGCCTCTTCCAAGCATGCTTTGTTTTGTTCATTTCCCACTTAACATGTGCTGCCTACTAGTTACCAACTGCCTTCAAGTTGACTTCAATTCATGGCAGCTCCATGTGTATCAGAGTAGAACTGTTCTTCATAGTGTTTCCATTGGCTGAGTTTTTTGGAAGAAGATCACCAGACATTTTTTACCTTTGAAGCCAGACTGCAAAGCTGTTTGAACTGCAAGGTCGGTGGTTCAAGCTCACCAGCTGCTCCTTAATAATCTTATACAGGGTCGCTATGGGTCAGAATCGACTTGACAGCACTTGACAACAACAACAAACCTTTGATATTTCAGTTAGCATATGAGCACATTTCATCACCCAGAGATTCTATGTTATCTAGAACCAAAATATGTGGTCTTTGTCTTACAAAAAAAAATCTGATTCATGTCATTCATGACCAACATTACCTCCTCTGATGCCAAACAGTGTTTAGTAGGGGCTGAAGTTTTTATATAATGTTTGAACTCTGAGTTATCTATTTAGCAGACTCTAGGCAAGGAGCTCTGGTAGCATAGTGGTTACGAACTGGGCTGCAAACTGCAGGGTCAGCAGTTTGAAACTACCAGCTGTTCTGCGGGAGAAAGATGAGGCGTTCTGCTCCTGTAAAGATTTACAGCTTCGGAAACCCTGTATAGGGTCTCTATGAGTCGGAACCAACTCCACGGCACACAGCCACCACCAGGCAACTTAAACTTCTGAGATCCTCAATGTTTTTACCCAGACAAAGGGAATAATAATGTGAGCTCCATGGTATTGCTATGAGATTTTAATTCCTTACATGAAAAGTGTCTAGTACAATGCTTGTCACACAGTAAGTACTTAATAGTGATGATTATTAAAAGTTTAATGTGTCATCACCATGTTTGATTTTGTTGTTTGTTTTTACATGGTTTCTTGGGTGATATCAGTACCATGCTTACTCCAAACAAGCCTAAGTTATAAGTGGGTTTATTAGTTTTTATTTTTTTAAATTTCTTATTGTGAAATATGTGATAGTTTACATGGGAAAACATCAGCCTTACCTTCATCCTATCTTATTTCATTTCATTGCAATGATTACAGTCGCTTGAATGCATCATCAAACCAGCAAAGGGTACACCCCGCAAACCTGCCCCCGGGCCACCAGCACACAGGGCCTCTCCCTCCCTAAGTCTAAAGTCCCTAGCCACTCCATCTCTCCATGTCATTGTCTCTGGCTCTATCTCTGGCATCATAAGTGGGTTTATCTTTTAAGTCTGGTATAGAAATGAACAGATTCTGATGTTGTGAAAATACAATTTATATAATAAACATTTTCTGCTAGTCTTAAAGGAAACTCATTTTATTTCTCTACACCTACACCACCCATCTCTTTTAAACTAAACGCAGCTTCAGGACAACTTGATTGGCACAAGAGTGTAAGCATGCATCTTTCAGGTACATATTTAGAGATCCACTGTGGGAATTTATTTGTTTCTCCAGTTTAAAAACCAAGTGGGTGTCTTGTTTCTGATCTGAGACTGCTCATCCTGTGTGAACATTTCCAAGTACACAAAGTGGAGCCATAAATTATATTTTGATCAGTGCCAAAAAATTAGTGCCAGAGAACATCTTGACGTTACTATTAGTGTATGTTGTGTCCTGTAATTAAGCAGAATTGGCTTGTAGAAGTGTTCTTCTGAAGATGGAGCCTGCCTTCCATGGGAGCATAATCAGAATGAGCTATTGCTCTCATTAAGTTACTTAGCAATACATCACTGGTGTGACCTGTCATTCTAATGATGCATTAGTGTAATTCATCAACAGGGTGAATCCCACTAATAAGGTGTTTCTCCAAAGGCAAAGCTATCCACTGAAGAAAGCTTCCAGGAGCAGATGTATGATGACTACAGGCAACTGTCTTTAATGAATTTCCTACCCTCTTTCATACTGTATAAAGTTTGACTTTTTTAAGCTATCCACATCAATGTCTATCGCTTTCTAAATTTTTCTGATTTCTGTGTGTGTGTGTGTGTGTGTGTGTGTGTGTGTGTGTGTGGTATGACTAACTTTCATTCTTTTTAGTGTGTAATTGAACTACTTGGCTCTTTCCTGAAGAGTTTTACTTTGAGAAAACTCCATTTCACAGCTGCCATTATCAAACTACCTCTGGATGTCTTTGTAATTAATACCATTTCTTGGTGTTAAATGCCATCGACTCAATTCCAGCTCTTATTGTTGTTGTTAAGTGCTGCTGTGTCAGTTTCGACTCACAGCAAACCTGTATAGGGTTTCCGAGGAGCGGCTTGGGGGTTGGAATCACTGACCTTGTGGTTAGCAGTCTAGTGCTTATCATACAGCGCCACACCAGGAGTTTTTCCAGTTCACAGGGACTCTGTGTAGAATTGCCCAGGCTTTAAAAAAAAAAATCTTTAGTCAGAGCAGAAAGCCTCTTATTTCTCCAGGGGAATCAGTGCTTTTTGTATGTAGCCACCACACTCCCCAATTTATACCATGCTGTTGTTATTATTAAGTGCTGTTGAGTCGGTTCTGGCTCACAGTGACCCTGTATATAGTTTTCCAGGAGTAACTGGTGAGTTTAAATCTCCAACATTGTGGTTCAAACCAACCTTGTGGTTGAGTGCTTATCTTATAGTGCTACACCAGGATTGCATTGTTCCTTTAATGCAATACATGATCCTAAAATAGATTTAAAAATAGATATTCTATGCAACTATACCACTCAAATCAAAAGGTAGGTGATAATGATACTAAAAAGAAAGATTATAGTAAAGTCAGTTGAGTATTACATTTACTGCTGAATTTCTTGGCATCAAAATCAAAGAGGGATAATGGATTGAAATGATAAAATATATTTTGTTTGAAAACTTTCTACATTAAATTATAAGGTTTGTTTTAAATTTGGACCTTTCTATAAAATAACTTTATATAAACTTACATAATGACAACTTGAAGAACTTAATGGAATTTACTTGCAATAGTAACTTTACTGTAGTAAATGAAGTCATATTCTTCAAACAGGGATTTCTTATTCTTAACCTTAGATAAAGCTAAGGGTACAGTATAATTAAAACAGTGTCTGTTGAAGGCATTTTCTATCAAGAGAAAAGATTATGTGGTTCAGATATATAACTTAATTTGGGAATGTTGTTTTAGTTGGGGCTGTTAAGTGCCATGGGTTGGTTCCAACTCATAGCAACCCTGTATAGGGTTTCCAAGGAGTGGCTGGTGAATTTGAATTGCCCACTGTGGTTCAAACTGACCTTGTGGTCCAGTACATTATCCCACAGTGTGTAACATTAGAAAAGCTATCGGAATCATTAGAACCATGTTTCTCAGTTGTTTTTCTATAATCTCCTCTTCCTCTGGACTTTTTTCAGGAGATGGGTAACAACAAATTAACTTCTTTTTCAATTCTGTTGAGGTATCACTTATAAATAATAAAATTTAGTATTTGTACTTCTACACTTTGATAGATTTTGTTAACTGTATAGAGTCAGGTAGGCACCACCACCATTAAGGTACTGAATAGTCCCATCACACTAAAGTGCCCTTGTGCCCATTGCAGTTTGTCCTCTCTCCAAACCCCCAGCCTTAAGCAGCTACTGATCTCTTGTCACAATAGTTTTGCATTTTCTAGAATTTTATATAAATGAGATTATACAACATAACATCTTTTGTTCCTGGTTTCTTTCAATTAGCACCCCTTTTGTGTATATTCATACTTTGTTTCTTTTTATTGTTGATTATAAATAAATCCATTTCATTAGGTTTTTTTGTTTTGTTTTGTTTTGAGGAAGTAAAAAGCTTACAGGATCTTAAGAGTAGTTGATAGAAGGAATATCTATGCAGATTTGATAACAAGCATGGTGTAACTGTTTGTTGCCTTGCTTAAATGGAAAACAGATGCCTTGTGTTTTTTCAATTCTTTATAAAGACAAGTTTGAAAGCTGAGTGATGGCAGTAACCATGTTCTCTACACAGCCATTAGATAGATCTACACTATCTAGCCCAATGTTTGCATTCACTAGGTGCTAAATAAATCATTGTTAAATGAATGAAGACATTAATAGATGCTCATCATCCATGTACAATAGTAGCATATGGAGAGTGTAGTCCCACAAAGAAAAGAGCAGTGAAATATAAAGAGAAAAATTACATTAGTTACCACTTACTAAGTACTTATCATACTCGTGCTTGTTAAGTGACTCCAGCACTCTTCATATATTTCAGGTTCCTTACAGATCTTTTAAAAATCTTTTTGGTCTAGTGGAGTTTATCCCAAAAGGCTTTAGGATAACTAAATACATTTACTAGACTCTTTCCATTTTATTTGCTCCAAAAGTACTTCTAAATATTTAGTAATTAACTGGATTATGCTTTTCTTAGTGTTTCTAAACATAGCTTTAAGAGTCATAGTTTTTAAGAGTTTTTCTAAACATAGCAAAGTATAACCAAGGAATAGTACACTTGGAAACAGAACACCAGAGAATGTTAACACTTAAAGATAGTTTAGTCTGTCTTTTTTTCAAAGAGGAAACTCTTTAAAATGAGCTTCTTCAACTCTGACTCACACAACATTTAGTGGCACATTTTGTGTAATGGAAGATCAATTTTTTTAATAGCCTATTAATCCCAACAAGAAAGCATTTAGTTTTCACAATTTAACCTGAAAACAAAAGGGAAATGTCTACATTGAGGTGTTTAGATCCAAGCTTCATTCAAGAGAATTGACAGTGGGCTTTCTATTGTGTTGAGTGGTATTTTAGAACATGTCAAGAAAATAATAATTTCCATAAGAAGTGGTAACATAACTTATGTTAGTATCTTGGTCAAGGCAAAAAACAATCAACAACAACAAAGAAAACCAGATAAATGAAAGAAGGCCAAATTGTATACTAGGAGACTCAATCGGACACCTCAGTGGATGGCAAAATCTATTACTTCATGCTTTAAACTAAACTGTTGTTTGGCCTTTAGGATACACTCTCTTTATAATATCAAGTAATCTAAAAATTAGGTTTTTACATGGAATGAAGCGTATCTGAAATTTCAGGAGATTAATTTTAACTCTTATTATATGCCATGTCTATGCAGTTTAGAATTCACAGAGGTTTTAATTTAGCAGGCAAAATGCCTTCAAATGTAAGACACTTTAAATATTTGGAATTTTATAGACTGAGTGAAGCATTAAGTGATTTAATGAAGTGAATTGTGTTGGTTTTACAAATCCCGCAAGATGATACCCAGATGGATGTTCTATTGCACTTGTTACTAAATAAAATTGGTTTGCTGTATTCATCCATTAACTCAAAGATTATTTGTCAAATGTTTGCAAAGTGCTTAAGTATTATAACAGGAATAAACAAAGTACTTTGATAGTGCAAGGGGAGAGCAGTGGAAGGATAATTCAAGAGAAGATGACTGGATGTGTCTATGGAGAAGCATTTTAGTAGATTGACACAATGAAGGTGGTAAGGAATTTTATGAAAAGGGCAAATTACAAGGATCTATTCTCTCTGGTGAAGGAGCTCTGGTAGCGTAGTGGTTATGAATTGGGCTGCCAACCTTAAGGTCAGCAGTTCGAAACTACCTGCTGCTCCACAGGAGAAAGATAAGGTGTTCTGCTCCCATAAAGATTTATAGACTCGGAAACCCCGTACAGGGTCGCTATGGGTCAGAACTGACTTGACGGCACTTAACAACAACAACAACAACAATCGTCCCTGGTGTGGTGTTGCAGGATAATGCACTGGACTGTAAGGTCAGTTTAAACCACAAGGTCGATGGTTCAAACCCTCCAGCCACTCCTCAGAAATCCAGTAAAGGGTCACTATGGGTTGGAATCGACTCTACGGCACTTAACAACAATGACAATTCTCCCTAGGTTCCATTTTGGAAAGATATTAATGCTCTCAAGAGGAACCATACATTATTAGAAAGGCAATGTCTTTCAGCCACATTTCAACACCAAAGAGATGAAATTCATGATCATAGTAAGATCCTACAGTGTCTAGAATCCTTAAGTTATAAAAATTCATTTCTGGTGTTTAGTTACTAATCAGTAAGTTCTAACTCATAGCAATGTATGTTTAACAAAATGAAACACTGTTTAGTCCTATGATGTCTTCATGGTCATTGGTAAAAGTTAATGCATCATAAATAAAAGTTGATGTCTCTTAAAATAAGGCATTCATAAGATAAAACAGCAAGGACTCCCTGATAGCATAGTGGATAATGAGTTGGGCTATTAACCATAAGATCAGCAGGATAAAGATGAGGCTTTCTGCTCCCATAAAGATGTACAGCCCTGGAAACCATATAAAGGTTCTATATGGATCAGAAATGACTCCATGGCACATCACAACCACCACCACAAGATAGCATGGCTTCACTTTTAAAAAGAATTATCTAGAATTTTATGATATAACGTTGTTGAAAGTCATAAAGAAATTTCATATGACGTGACTACTAGACCTAGATCCAGATACAAGTATAGATACAGATACACCTGCTCCCCTCACACACATACTTGTAATGGAGATAATAGTCATTTTTGGTCAATAGGCTATCTTTAAATTTTTCCAATTATATGATGATAACTTTGAATTTTTTTAAAGTGATATTTGAACAACCTCTGACACCTTACCCAATAGCCCAGCACCTGTAACAGACTTTTATGACACAAAATTTTGTTACCTTCCATAATAAAGATGCATTAATATCCCTCTAATCAGAAATATATACAGGTATCATGGCTAGCTTAGTGTCCATGATATGTTCTGTGAAACATGACAGTATTTGATGTGGACATTGTGAGAATGCCATATTAGGTGTACTCTGGTTATGCTTTTAATTTAAGCATCTTGAACAATCTTCATTCTTTGGCAGTTATCTTCTGTGTGCTGAGAGCAACTTGCTTTTGTGTTTGATCATGAGCAATTTCTCCATATCTAATATAGGTCCCTCTTACATTGTTATTAGTCCTGTAGTTTTCTTGGTAGACTTAATCATTCAACAGGCTGGAGAACTTTTTTTGGTTTTGAAGATCATTGTGGTTGTTGAGTGTGACATGCCTAAATCACAAGTAATGGCAGTCACTGATTTTCTTCCTTCATGTTGTTAACCTTTTGTTGCACTTCACATCAATACTTCTCCTTTGCCTCTTGCTGCTGCTCACTGGCATTGGTTTTGCTGCAATTGGGAGATACAATGTGCTTGATGGTAATATTTTCAAAAGAAAATTAAACAGAGAGATAATGCTTACTCAAGAGACACAAAGTATGCAATCAGATGCTGCTGCTTACTAGTTGAAGCATACAGTTACACAGTAAACTTTTAGATGAAAAGTACAGTACATAGTAAGCCAGTAACATAGTGTTATAACTATCAAGACCTATGCATTATAGGATAGGTGGAGTCTTGGTGTAGCACTGAGATAATGCACTGGACAGAAAGGTCAGTTTAAGCTGCAAGGTTGGTGTTTCAAATTCACTAGCTGCTCGTTAGAAACCATATATAGGGTTACTATGAGTCAGAACTGACTCTATGGTATGTAACAACAACAACAACATATATATTGTGCCATTATATTCCTGGCAATACAATTGGCTTGTATACAAGAGACATGAAATATACATGTCACATGTGGAAAGCTGTTACATTCACTAAGTCTCGTGCTCTGAATGGAATTCCTGAGCTCAGTCATAACCTTGGGGCACTATGATCACATAGGAAGTTGGACGTTGTCTAAACAGACATTATGTGGTGTTTGATTATAAGTCCCTTGTGCTTAAATATTCATTGTTGTTGTTGTTACATGCCATGGAGTCAGTTCTGACTCATAGCACCCCTCTACAGGGTTTCCGAGGCTGTAAATCTTTACTGGAGGAGAAAGCCTTATCTTCCTCCCGTGGAACAGCTGGTAGTTTCGAACTGCTGACCCTGAGGTTAGCAGCCCGATTCATAAATATTCATGGATAGCTATAATTGATAAAAACAACGGTGACCCTTTTTAAACAAACTATCTATATGACATTTTGTTCTGTTGTATACAAAGCCATCATGAGTAGGAGTTGATTCATTGGCAGCCATTTCTCTACTCATCTTTCTAGCTCATATAAAAATTCAGTTTTACAGAATGCATATGAAAAGAGTGAGTATCCACCTTTCTAAGAGATTTTCCAAAAGACTTATTTTTAGTGTGTATTTCTTGTTCACTTAGATATTCAGTAGAGTTACAAATAGCCACAATTAGACCATGTTTACCCTATTAAACGAGGCACAATTATTATAATACTTAAGTTTATTTTAGGAAGATTTACAAGAGCCTTTATTAAACAAACAATGCAGCTAGATTGAAATTACTTTGAAAAAGCAGTGAACTTGCTGTGACTTCTGTATAATTTAGTTTTACCCCCCAAATAGCTTGATTGCTATAATTCTCTTAGGGAGAAAGTACCATGACCAATTCCTTTAGAAAGGGAATTTAAAATCACATTTATGATTAATTTTTCTAGCATTTTACAGAGCCCTCAATGCAAGTTAGCCTGTTTTCTTGACTAAAACCTACAAACCTGCCAATCCTTATATCTGAATTTAATCTACACTACCTATATGACAGGTGAACAAGTATAACTTCTGCTACAGGACATGAATTTGACTTTACATTCAAATTGTCTTTGAGCAGGTTGGCTGCTGTCTGAACTGGTAGTGGGCACTCAATCAAAAATAGTATCTACCTTCACTTTCTGGCAGGTTCTCCCAGGCTCCATGTCCTTCCCTGTCAGGCAGATCTGTGAATCAAACACAAAGAGCCACACTAGAGACAGACCAAGGTATGACATGCTCAGGAGAGTTTGAATGTAGGGTCTTTGGAATGATCCACAGTTATCCATAACTGAACTCCAGGAAGACTTAACTCTGTGGTCTTTCTCACGATTTGGAACTTGACATGCTAGAGCAGACCAATTATATGATAGCCCGTGATGTTTAACCATAGCATGACTATTGTTGATTGCTTTAATTAGATGTTCTGCTTTCCTTGATGAGCCCAATTACTCTATTTTCTGTTTCAAGCTTTAGTCTCTTCTTTAAGAAGCTGACGGCTGGGCACTGCAAAGATGTTGCTTAAGAAGATTCACAGGACTACGAGTGAATCAATTTTAAAGATTGCCAGTCGATGGGTTCATGGACTCTAATGAAATAAGTATATCTGTTGAAAGTATATTAAAAAATGAAAGAAACGAGAGAAATCAATACAAGTTTGAGTATTTTACCTTTTCTTAAAACAAATAGAGGAAACATTTCTGGAAAATAAGCTATGCACTAAAATAATTTAAACTATCAGCTTGATATGTTTACTAAGCAAGAAAGATAAAACATGGATGCATTCAACAGGGAGGATTTATTTTATATTACTGTTAGTTTTTATTATAAAAACACTGCAGAAAATGCATATTGTTACAAGGTACTGGATGCTTGACAATCATAATCCCCAAAGTTCACATTACACACATCTTCTGTAGTATTTGTTTTTAGACTTCTCAAAATACAGATAAAGGAGCTCTGGTAGTGTAGTGGTTACAAGTCAGGATTCACAATGTCGGCACTTCAAAAATACCAGCAGTTCTGTGGGAGAAAGATGAGGCTTTCTGTTCCCATAAAAATTTATAACATTGGAAACTTATACAGGGTCACTACCACTCAGACCTGACTCCAAGGCAAACAGCCACCACCATAGTGGTGTTCTCTGATAGCACATATGTTGTTGTTAACTGCTGTTGAGTCGGTTCCAACCCATAGCAACCCTGTATAGGGTTTCCAAGGAGTGGCTAGTGAACTAGAACCACTGACCTTGAATTAACCCACAACACCACACCAGGACTCCAATGGCATATATTTGTTGTTGTTGTTAAGTGCCGTCGAGTCGGTTTCGACCCATAGCGACCCTGAATAGGGTTTCCGAGGCTGTACATCTTTACGGGAGCAGATCGCCTCATCTTTCTCCCGCGGAGCGGCTGGTAGTTTCAAACTGCTGACCTTCCGGTTCGCAGCCCGATTCGTAACCACTACGCTACCAGAACTCAGTAATGACATATATAGATAACTTAAAAAAAAAAAAAGCAATCTTTGAGAAGTTGCTATGGAAAATTTGAAAAGCGGCTCACTTACTTTTCTTCCCACCCCACCACAGCCAACTGTTGTTTGTTTTATTATCAGGTTTATACTGTGAAAATTTAGAACATTTACATTTTCTTTTGTAATCATAATTCTTATAATAATGTATCATTAAGCAGCTTCTAAATTTATGTGTATTCCAAAAAAAAAAAAAAAAACCCAGTAAATTATGTATTGTTGTTATGTGCCGTGGAGTCGGTTCCGACTCATAGCAACCCTGTACAGGGTTTCCAAAGTTATAAATCTTTACGGGAGCGGAAAGCCTCATCTTTCTCCTGCGGAATAGCTGGTAGTTTCAAACTGCTGACCTTGTGGTTTGCAGCCCGATTCGTAACCACTACGCTACCAGAGCTCCTTTAAAATATGTATGTTGTTGTTGTTAAGTGCCGTCGAGTCGGTTCCGACCCATAGCGACCCTGTACAGGGTTTC
>NW_006408548.1:16508943-16510156 GCF_000296735.1 Chrysochloris asiatica | reverse complement strand
CAGATGACCATATCTGCACATGTCCAGAAACAAGATAAAATGAATGAGGCAAATGAGCTGGAAGTAGACCTACACTCACTCCATACTGGAAGATGGACAGGCTTTGGAAATGCCTGAGAAGGAATTCCTAAAAGTGATTATAAAAGGTATCAAAACACTATACAGTGCAGTTGAGATAAATAAGGAAGAAGTCAGGAAAACACTACAGGAACAATCAAATAAGATAGAGCATTGGAAAAAATTCAAAACCTGCAGAAAGAGGTCCAAATGATTAATAATAGAATGTCAAAAATGGACAATACACTGAAAGGGCAAAGGAGTAGAATTGAAGAGATAGAGGCTAGAACTGGTGAGTTAGAAGATAAATCTCTCAACACTACTAAGATAGAAGAACAAATACAAAAAAGGATAAAAAAAAATCCTAAGATGGCCTGAGATTCATGTTGGATAACATGAAGAAGAATAACATAAGAATTATTGGCATTCCAGAACAGCAACAATCACTTAAGCCCACAGAGGAGATAGTTGAAGAGCTTCTGGAAGAAAATTTTCCTAACATCATGAAAAGTGAAAAGATAAGCATTCAAGAAGCTCAAAGAACCCCAAGATGGATAGACCCTAAAAGACAATCACCAAGACATGTAATAATCAAGCTCTCCAAAATCAAAGATAAAGACAGCATCTTGAAAGCAGCTAGGGAAAAGAGAAATAGAACATACAAAGGCAAGCAAATTAGATTAAGCTCAGATTTCTCAACAGAAACCATGCAGGCAAGAAGACAATGGGGAGAGATATAGAAAACCCTGAAAGAAAAAAACTGCCACCCAAGAATCCTCTGCCCAGTAAAGCTGTCAATCAAATACGATGGTGTAGTCAAAACATTCCAGGATAAGCAGAAGCTAAGGGATTTTGCCAAAGCCAACCCTGCTATGAAAAACATCCTAGGGGAGGTTCTGTGGACTGAGGACCAACAAGAACACATAACTACAGAATGACATACAAAGCAGCATCAACCTGAACTCAGTCGACAAATGAAAGAGTCAAGAACAGAATAAAATTATGGGAACAGAGGATCTGGGAGTTCAGTCTATGATCAAAACAATTACAATGTGAAAGACGGTAAACACAGAGGAACAGAGATCCAGGTGGTGGGAAGGTCAGGTAGATTACTGGATAAAGTGGACTGTCTTAAATGGAGGGAAGAACTAATGGA
>NW_006408548.1:16500693-16508843 GCF_000296735.1 Chrysochloris asiatica | reverse complement strand
TCTTTCTCCCGCGGAGCGGCTGGTAGTTTCGAACCGCTGACCTTAAGGTTCGCAGCCCGATTCGTAACCACTACGCTACCAGAGCTCCTTTAAAATATGTATACATATTTTTAAATTGATGATGTCAATTCTCACTGACTGTCTCTTCACTTGACAATTTTTTTCTTCCTAAAATGCATCTTCATTCATTCATTTCCAGGTCCCATTACCAGCTAAGTTTTTCTAAATATTCCTTTTTTTTTCTTTTTAAGATATATTTCTTTTTTCCTTAAATATTAACTCATATTGGATATATTGGTTTTGTCTTTTTCTTTAAAAAAAAAAAAAAAAAGTCTATTGAGTGCTTCATTGTCTCCTAAGAATAATGTTGCTATCAGAAAGTTTGAGGCCAGCCTGGTTGTTTTATATTATATGTAACATAATGCTTTTGTTTCAATGCCCCCAGATAGTTTTATCACTACAGTTCAATGATATCAACAGAATATATAATGCTACTTTTTATGTGTATACATATTTTTATGGAAAAAATGCAGGCTAATTTTGTCTGCAGATACAAGTTTCATTTTTCATAGGATATTTTCCTTCTATTATGACTTTGAGGTTTTGTGTTTGTTTGTTTTCTTTTGGCAATATGTTTTCTTGGTTCTATTGACCCAGTTCTTTACTTCAGGGATACTGATTGTCTTACTCTCTGTCTATGGTATCTGGTAGAACTTCCATTGATTTTCCTTTTCCCTTTGCATATCTGTCTCATGTTTTTCCTCATTTCATTGCTCCTTTTTTTTTTTTTTTTTTTTTTAACAGTATCATTCTACTTCTAGCTGTTTCTAATGCAGCTTCCTTTGATATTTTTTATGATTTTTACTGAATTTGGCCCAAGTTTCTTTTATCTCTTTGGCATGTGTCTTTTTTCATCTACTGTATTGACTCTTTGCTATCCCCCACTCACTCCATGTCTCCAACTATTAAAGAATATTGTTGTTGTTAAGTGCTGTCAAGTCGAAGCCGACCCATAGCATTCCTGTATGGGGTTTCCAAGGAGCAGCTGGTAAGCTTGAACCACTGACCTTGCAGTTCAAATGGTTTTGGAGTCTGATGCATTAGCCCACAGCGCCACACTTATTTATCTGTGGTGTTCTTCATTTCCAATCCCCTGAAATGTATGTATTGCCTCTTATATTCCTTTGTGACCTTTTTGGTGGGGCACAGGGAACTAAAATGATAACCATTAGCAAGTGTCATGTTGGATCTTTGCTGTTACAAGTCATCTACCTGTGGCTTTCAGTTTGTTCACCAGGAGTCTTGGTGTGGTGCCGTAGGATAAGCACTTAATCACAAGGTCGGTTTGAACCGCAAGGTTGGTGGTTCAAGTCTACCAGCCTCTCCTCAGAAACCCTATATAGAGTCAGTAGGAGTCGAAACTGACTCAATAGCACTAAGTAACAATAGTATAAGCAAAAGCATAATATGGAAGATATTGTTAAATATATTCATAAAGAGTCTGTGTACCTGCTTCTGAAAAATATTTTCTAGTTGGGAAGGTAAATCACAAATCACTGATACTAATAGTGAAGTTTCTTCCCTGAGTTGAAAAACGTTTACCTTCATTTATTTCTCTTGCTTTGTCTCTGCTCACCACCTTTCCAGTAAGTTTATGATATTCACAAGAAGTTGAAACTCTGCCAGGGTTTTTCCTTTCCCCAAATGCCCCACCCATTTACTGTCTTCTTTCTTCTAGGTAAACAACCATTACCTGTATTTTACGGGAACCTCTCTCTAGCTCACCATCCTGCTTAAGAAGTCTGAAAAGATTTATTGACTTTTTTTTTTTTTTTTAAATTTCAATTTGGAGCAAATGTCACCATCTTTAGCAAACTATTTTCATAGTTTATGGTTTGTGATCATAGCTATTTTCTAGCATAATTGTATATTATATTCTGTACTCTAGGTTTTTTTTTTTTTTAGTTTCTATTGTTCATTTCTATGAGTTCCAGGAAGGAGAATGTATGTACCTTCATGTCATCCTTTTTTACTGAATGAGTTTCATGTGACTTCCTGACCGTGTATAAAAATTCCTAAATTAATTTTGATAAATATAAAAATGTTTTAAAATCCACTGTCAAATTGAAGCTAGAAAATGATAGTTCTCTACAAATTACCACCATCTATGATGATTGTTTACAAGTAAGTATCCTTCAGTGAGTTTTATCCATTTTAATATGTAAGTAGCATCCTATATAGTATAATGTGTGGACCTTTTGGTACTAATTTTCTATCCAAGATAAGTGAGGAGGTATAATAAGTAAATAAACCTACTGGTAAATAAATCAATCAATTGAGTTGATTCTGACCTATAGTAACCTTATAGGGCATAATAAAACTGTCTCCTTAGGGTTTCTGAGATTGTAAATCTTTACAGGAGCAGACAGCCTCATCTTTCTCCTGTGGAGTGACTGGGAATTTGAACCACTAACCTTGTGGTCAGCAGCCCAACGCTAACCCACAACATCATCAGATCTCACTGATGGGTTATAGATCAGTAAAATTGAGTTTTGTGCTTTAATAGCTGCCCCACCCCTTTTTAAAATGC
This sequence comes from Chrysochloris asiatica, assembly GCF_000296735.1. Lineage (NCBI taxonomy): Eukaryota > Metazoa > Chordata > Mammalia > Afrosoricida > Chrysochloridae > Chrysochloris > Chrysochloris asiatica. Next base: position 16,506,253 of record NW_006408548.1, on the reverse strand, counting down.
AACTTTTCTCCCCTAGCAGTCATTGTTAAAAAGCATTAAATTGAGCATTCAAGATTAATTCCCTGCCAGGTCAAGAGGAGAACAGCATGTAACCAATCGCACCTCAGTGTTTCTTCTTAATGGCTTCAGCACAGTGTGAAAGAGTAAACAGTTGTGACAAGAGGTGTAATGGATGAGTTGGGTGTGATGGGTCATCCCAACTGAAGCTCCTCCTCTCTGTGAATGTAACTCTGTAATGAAGTGTGCTGTAGTTTGAGATCATCAAAGACTTACATTATAAACCATATTTCTAGAGTGGGGAAAGGTCTTGAGTAGATATATTTTGAGTGATAGTGTGTTGTAATACAAAAGGAATAAAAATATATTACGAGTAAAGAATGATTGTCTTAGCATTTTAGCCTGATAATCGCTATCCTATCTTCTTCATATCACTTTCTCTTCCTTATCCTACCCCCATTGTCTTTTGCCCACAAACAACCTATCCCAAGTGACTTTATTTCTGAGTAATTATGCAGAGCAGAATGATTTTATCATTATTAAGCCTAGTAAACTTCACAGTATTTTTATTCTTGGAAACTCAACATACATCATGTCCTTTTACATACTAAAACCCCATAGTACAGAAGAAGGGGACAGAGTTAGTGGTCAAGCTGACTGTCTCCATTTCATGAGATGATAAATAAAAACGAGATCCCGTCAGACATACATGAAGAGACTAGTGTTAATTGGTGTTACCAAGATGAGGAAAGGGGATCATGGATACTTACTGTTGTTGGTGCTGGGAAAAGTAGCACCAAACATGGGTTCAGTGAGAACAACATGGACAAAAGTAATGATGCCACTGAGAAGCACTCATGAGTAAAGGATGCCTGTACGAAAATATTGAGATATAGAAGAGGGCAAGAACTCCAACAGAGAACAAAAAAATGAATCTAAGATGGCATATGAACAGATATAGACACATGTGGCTACTGATAGGACAGGTGTGTGCATATGTGAGTACATGTAAATACAGATATATTGGACAGGAAAATACTCATCTTTTCACTGAAGACACACTACAGACATCCTCTGACATATAAATATCTTATGAGATCAGTTTTCTAGGTTTGAAAGCTTAGACCATAGTCTTAGGGGACACTCAGTCAATCGGCATAACAGCTCACAAAGTTCATGGGCTGTATCCTAGTGAAGTGAGTAGTGCCTGGGATCTTAAAAGCTTGGGAGTAGCTCTGGAAGATACCACTGTTTATCTCTATTTGTCTGGTATAAAAGACTTAGAAGGTAACCAAAGTCACAGAGGAGAAACAAGTAAACCTGGCTGATAGCCCACCAAAGCTGCCCTGGTTGCCACCACTGATTTGTATCGCTGGGGGTAAAATGGATGATCCCAGATAGAAGAAGGGAAAAAATCTGAAACAAAACTCAAATTCTTAAAAAAACAAATACCAGAATTTTGGAGCCACTTGAAACCAGAGACTAGCGCCTTGAGACGTCATTTAAACCTTGATCTCTCCTGCGATCACCTTTTAGCCAAAAAACATACAAAACAGAAAATATTAAATATTACCTGTTAGATTGGTGTTCTACAAAAAAAAAAAAAAAAATCCCGATATGAATCTAATAACTTGACATTTAATCCAAAGCACAGATGAGAAGATGAGGGAGTACAGAGACTAAAGTTTAGGAAATAGAGAGAGCAAACAGAGCCCAAAGAGAAGGTTGACTAAAACTACACCCAATTCACAATTAAAAGGTAAAAATAAATAAAGAGAATGCTAGCACATTATGAAACATATATCTATTCTTATTGATCAATTTGTATGGAAGTTGTAAAACAGGAACCTAACTTCTTATTATAACCTCAACCAAAAATAAAACTTTTTTTTTTTTTTTAAATGGGATAATTTCCCCTCTTCCACTCATCCCTAAATCTCCACCATAAACTTCAATATGGCAGTCAGCTTAGCTCCTAGGGTCAGCAAACCTAACTCCCCCATTTAAGTGCTTGGAGGCACCCCACTCTACAAGTAAGCTTCTTGCCCAAAGTGATTCAGCTTTACCTGTTCCATGGGCTGGGAGGTCCACTGCTCTGTGTCTTGCTCTGGTTCTTGGTTTTGTTGCTACAGCTCCTCTGCTGCTCCTGGTGTCAAAGCTTTCTGTCCCAGGATTGAGGAGGTTCAAAGAGCAGGGATTTACACAATTTTAGAATTGATTTTAAGGAGCTCTGGTAGTATAGTGGTTATGAATCGGGCTGTGAACCTCAAGATCAGCAGTTTGAAACTACCAGCTGTTCCGTGGGAGAAAGATGAGGCTTTCTGCTCCCATAAAGATTTATAGCCTCAGAAAAATTATACAGGGTCACTGTGAGTCAGAACCAACTCCACACAGCACATCACCAGCAGAGCTTATTTTAATATAAAAATGTCAGTCTGTGTATTTGAGTAACTATTTGGAATTATTTTTGGCATTGTTTATTCATGAGTAATATAGAACAAGCAAGAAATTTCTATTTTTATTTTAATGCAAAAATTTAAAAGTAAATGATTGTAAAAAGATCAATTAGTGTTTCTTTTGTTAGTCCTATTACCTGGGTGGTGGTGGTAGGATAAGTACTTGAATGCTAACCACAAGGTTAGAGGTTCAAACTCACCAGCTGCTCGTCTGAAACCCTATTCAGAGTCACTATGAACCAGAACTGACTCAAAGGCACTTAGCAGCTACAAAAACTATGTTGTACCCTTGCTTCAGGACTGTAATTAATAATACAAACATGGTTAGCCACATGAAACAGAAGACTTGCTTAATATGCCTTTGAAATGTCTTATCTGTCATTCTAATGAGTGAAATCATGATGACTATTACAGACCCAAAGACCAAAAGCACTTAAAATTTGTCCAAAATGAACAGAACTTGGAATACCTCCAAGTTCTCTTCAGGGAGCATGGTGGCTCTATAGGATCAACACTGAACTGTAAAACCACAAGGTCAGCAGTTAGAGCCTGCTAGCTGCTCCATGGGAAAAAGATGGAACTTTCTGCTCTTGTAAAGATTTGTAGCCTCGGGAACTCTAGAGTCACTATGGTTTGGAACTGATTTGACTATATGTAACAAAAACAGTAAGTTCTTTCTGGTGAGGAGAAAGATGATTCTTTTATACATTTGTATCCTAATTTACCTAAAAAGCATTTCTAAACTTTTGAATCTGCTGTTATTGTAAACTTAACTTCTGTAAGAAGCCTCTCTAGTCTTCAAAGGGAAAATTTTGCTCAGAAAATTTTATGGTGAGAATTTGAAGTTTCAGCCAAACTGGAGTAAGCCCACTAGAGAATATCTATCTTATATATTACAAGGAAAGAGTCTAGACAGAATACAAAAAGCAAATATCCACAGACTCAGAAAAGTAATAAATAGAAAGGCTGATAATGAAGAAAATAAAAATTTTTAGAATAAAGGAAATAAAAACTTTGAGAAATTGTCGTACTGCTGAGGTTCCTGTTTTACTAAGGGCAGCTCAGTGGCTACATTTATAGAACCACTGTATTTGTATGTAAATAACACACACTTTCTATGTTTGTTTACCAGTGGCTTGCTCCACCTGGGAGATATTTTCATAAATACCACTATTTTCCATGGTGCTGAAAAAATTATCATAACTCTAACAAAAATATCTCCTGGGGAGATGGAGTGGTGGGCAAAGAAACATAGAAAGTGCATGTTAGTTGTGTAAATACAGTAATAGTGGACTTGGCCAGCAAAAACTCAAAATACAACAACAGCAAGAAAACCTTATTTCTTGTCAGAGAACCAGGAAAAGGAACTCCTGTGAGCTGTAAGTTTCAGTGGGAATACCTGTTAACAGGTTGGCGGTTCAAGCTCACCAGCTGCTCTTTGGAAATCCTATACAGGATCACTATGGGTCAGAACCAACTTACGGTATTTAACAACAACAACAATCTCAATAGGGTGCCTTTAAAAAAATCTCACTTCTGCAATGGAATTTTCAGCCAAGCAGTAAATGGTATATGGGAGAATAACACTAGGTAGGTGTGCTCACTATGGGATGGTCATTCGATCAAGATCAAAAAGGCAACATTTAGCTAAGGACAAAGTTGAAAGATATGGAAAAGAGGATGAAATGGAATTAGGAAGAAAGTGGATAACTGTTTGCATCAAGGGGATTGCAATCATTGAGATGAAACAAAATGTTTGATTTGTTGAAAGTACAGCTGATGATCTGGTCTATAAGCCTTTGCTCAATTCACAATGGGAAAAAAAAGGGAAAAAAAAAGTTCTAATCAAAAGAGTAGCTTCTGTGGGGATTTGGTGGGTCAGTTCCATTCGAGGCAAAAAGGTCTGCTCAAAAGATTATGGTGACTGTTTTCTGGGCTTCCAAAAAAATAATCTTGATAGATTTTCTAGAAGTACACAGGATGATCACAGAGACATATTAGGAAGAAATTTTAAGGGAACTGAAGACTGCACTGGTGAGAAAAAGATCAGGAAATTTGCAGTGAGAATTTTTTTTCTCTTTCCATTAGGACAATGCACCTGCCCATTTTTGAGGGTAACAAGGGTTGTCTTATGTGAATTTCATTGTGAAACCTTACTGCATCCACCCTACAACCCTCATCTTTCCCCTGTAGATTTATTTTTGTTCTCTAAACTCAGAGAACTCTGTAAAAGTACATGATTAGAGTCCTTCAAGAATGCCCAAGTGAGATTTTGACATGGTGTAAATCGAAGAGTGCAGAATTCTTCAGGGAGTAGGTTAGAGAGATGGCAACACTGCCTTCAGAAGAATATAGTGTTTGCTGTAAGATACACTGAGAAGCAATAGTTTCACTATTTGATATATTTATTTAATAAAGGGATCTAAGATTTTTGTAGCAGTACTTTTTGACTTAGCATAGTATAACAATAAAGTGGAGTTTATCTCAGGATTGTGAGTCTCTCTCAACATTTAGAAATCAATTTCATCATGGAATTATCAGATTTGAAAGACAAACCATGTACTCTTCTCAATTGATATAGAAAAACTAACAAAATTTAATATGAAAAAACCTCTCTGGAAACTAATGATAAATATCATTAAATTATAAAATCTTATAATTTACATTATATTTTAGGGTAAAAGACTGAATTTTTTCCCCTAGGATTTGGAAGAAGATAATATGCCTACTTTAACTACTCCTATTTAGCCTTATTCTAGAATCCATAACTAATCATTTAAACAAGTAAAAGACATAGACATTCAAAGTAAAGAACAAAATGGTGTCTGTTCATATGAGATGATTGTCTACATAGAAAACCTCAAGGCATGTACATACACACACAAATCTTCTAGGACACATGAATTGAGGGAGATCACAGGATACAAGGTCAATATGCAAAAAAAATTCAATTTGTATTTCTTTATGCAAGCAATGCATACTTATAAATAAAAATTAAATTAAAAGTACCATTAACAATAGTACCAAAGAAATGTTGTTGTTGTTGTTAAGTGCCGTCGAGTCGGGTCCGACCCATAGCGACCCTGTACAGGGTTTCCGAGGGTGTA
>NW_006408548.1:16490841-16497097 GCF_000296735.1 Chrysochloris asiatica | reverse complement strand
CTGGTGGCCAGGAGCAGACTTGCAGAATGTGCCCTTTGGAGATGTAAATTATTACATATGCCTGAGTGGGGTTTTTTGTTTGTGTGTTTTTTTAAAATCTAAAGTGGATAGAGAGAAATACTTTTAACTGATGGTATATGGAGGGGATTATAATCATTGTAATGAAACAAGTTTTATGAATTGTTAAAAAAAAAAAAAAAGGTTTATAGTCTTGGAAACCGGTAGCAGTTCTACTCTGTCCTGAAGAGTCACTGTGAGTCCAAAGCTGCTCAATGTCTGTACTTTGGGGCTTGATTGGTATGTTGTTGTTAAGTGCCATCAAGTTGGTTCTGACTCACAGAGACCCTGTGTAGGGTTTCAGAGGCTTTAAATCTTCGCAGGTGCAGAAAGCTTCATCTTTCTTCTGTGGAGCACTTTGTAGGTTCGAACCACCGACACTTTGATTCACAGTCCATTGTTTATCATATGGAGCCACTGCCTTGGTATATGTTGAAAATAAAACCAAAACAGAATACCACACATACCTTAGAGGCCTAAATGTAAAACATACAACTTTTATACTTTTATAAGAAAGCTTAAGAGAAGATATTTGGTTTGGGGAAAGAAAAAAAAAAACTTGATAAATTGCATTTAAATTAAAAACTTCCCCTCTGTAAAAGACATTATTAAAAGAACAAAAAGACAGTCACAATCTGACAGAAAGTATTTACAAAGCACATATCCAACAAAGATTTGAAGAGAATATGTAAAGAACTCTTGAAATTCAACAATTAGAAAACAAGCAATCCAATTAAAAATTCACAAAAGAGTTGAGCATATAATTCATAGAAAATATATGGATGGCAAGTAAACACATGAATAGAAGCTAAACTTTATTAGTCATTTTGGAAATACAAACTTAAATATGTTGATATACCATTACACACCTGTTATAATCACTAATACTAAAAAAATATATAATACCAAGTGTTGGTAAGGAGTAGACTAAATGGAATTGATCATAGATTGATGGTCAGAATGCAAAATGGTTCAACTAGTTTGGAAAACAGTTTGATAGTGTCTTATGAAGTTAGGCATAGACCTACATGGACCAAGAATCCCACTTCTAAGTAATTTCCCAAGAAAAAAATGTAATCACATACAAAAACCCATAGGTGAATTTTTATAGCAGTATTGTTGCCAGAAGCCCAAAATGAAAATAGTGCATATGCCCTGTGACTAGTGAATTAATTAGCAAACTAGCAAAAAAGAATACTACAAAATCCTGAAAAATAATGAACTGTTGATATATAAGCCAACATGGATAAAATTCTAATGTAAAGTTAAAAGAACCCAACTCTAAGGTTATAGAATGCGTGTCTTACTTATATGGCATTCTGAAATAGAAACAACAACAGCATAGGGATGGAGAACAGATCAGTGGATGTTAGGGGCAAAGAGTAGCAGAAGAATTGACTGACTATAAAGCGGCAGAATGAGGGGATTTTTGTGTGTTTGATAGAACTACTCTGTATCTCTACTGTGCTAATGGCTATCCAACTGTGTGCATTTTCCAAGATTCAGAAAACGATATACCAAAAAAGTATGAAGTTTATTGCATAAAGCATTTTTATGAAGAATACAAAAACATTTTAGATATTTTAAGCATACATTCTTTTACTATTTATCTCTATGTTGTATCACTGTGCTGTTATTAAGTACCAGCAAGTTGGTGCCAACGCATAGCGACTCTGTATAGGATTTTTGAGGAGCATATGGTGGGTTTGAACTGTCAACCTTGTGTTTGCAGTCCAGTGTTGATCCTACAATGCCACATCAGAATGATTTAATTTAATTGCAGGAGGATTTAATTTTGCTATAAGACTTTTGGGCTTCATTAATGAAATATATACTTATACAATTCAGTAGTTCTGCTTCCATCACCAACTCCAGCTAACATCTGAGTGAATTGAGAATCCTGGGCATGGTAGCAAGCCTCCATCATGGCTCCAATGACCCCTACCTCCTTATATTATTCTCCTGTGTAAATTCCTCCCATATTATACCAAGATTGGTCTTTGTGACCAATGTAGTACAGGAGAATGATAGGTCATTTCTGAGATTAGGTGACTAAAACCTACACCTTCCACCTTGGGAAAGTCATATCACAAGCAGCAATATAGAGAGGCTTGTGTCATCAGGAACTGAAACTCCTAACCATCAAGTGGGTGACCCGGAAGTAGATCCTCCAGACCCATCTACCACAGATGACTGCAAAACCAGTCCACCACCTATTATAATTTCATGAGAGGTTTTAACCCAGAACTACCCAGCTTTTAGATTCCTAACACATAGAAACTGTAAAACAATGATTTTTTTTTTTGCCTTAAACTGTTAAGATTGAGGTGATTTGTTTTACAGCAATCCATTACCAATGGATTTATTATACAGCAATCCATTATTAACAAGAACAAAGATAGCTCTAAAATTCCTTTATCCTTAAAATCTTAAAACAATGAGAAAATTACTTTTTATTAAAATAAGTAATTTGTTGTACAAATATTAATTTCTAACTCTGAGGTCCTCTGAATACTCTCTCCTTCAAATAAATAAATTCATACACTAACAACAACAACAAAAACCTCAAATCTTTCACATTCAGTAACAAAGAATAAATCTATACTTTGCTGTTGATGTTTGAAAGATTAGTCCAAACAGACATTTTAAAGTAGGTATTCAACACTTCTAGAAAGCGTACTGTAAGATTGTTCACGAAGACAAAGGACAGCAAAACAATGTCTGCTTTTCTCGGAAAATAAAAGATTATTGTACCTTCCTTTAAAGTTAGCTTATTTGACATTGAATCTTCCTATTTAAAAGAATCAAAGGTGAGGTCATTTTCATTGTTGGATTGCCTCAAATTAGTTTTAATTCCTCAAATCCTGAGCAATACTCTTTGTTAGGAAGCAGCCAATGTCCTGAAACCATTTGGGCTATCACTCAGGAGAAGTTAAGCTATACCAATCAATATTTGAGAAAACAGAAAGGTGAATCTTATAAAAGACCAATTAGATCTCTGTTATCCAATATGATAACAATTAGTCTAATATGTTTATTTAAACTTAAATACAATTTTAAAAATCACTTCTCAGTCACAATAGTTACATTAGATACATATGACTTCTTGTTAAGTGCCATTGAGTCGGTTCCAACTCATTGCAATCTTATATAGGGTTTTCAAGAAGTGACTGGTGAGTTTGAACTACCAATCCTGTATTTCAAACTGACCTTGCAATGCACTGCTTTACTCTATAGCATTACACCAGGACCCCATATGACTGTTGCTGTTGTTGTTAAGTGTTGTTGAGTCGGTTCTGACCCATAGCAACCCTGTATAGGGTTTCCAAGGAGCAGTTGAAGTGAGCTTGAACTGCCGACCTTGTCCATCTGACTAGTGGTTACCATATTGGAGAGTTGTTTTACAGGACCAAAAGACTGTTGATCCTTGGGTCAGGAAAGTTTTCATCTTAACTGTATATCCTGGGGTAAACTTCAGCTTCCAGTAAAATGAACAAAAATCCTTCCTATCTGAGAAGATTAAAGTAGATAATGTGTGTAAAATGCCTATTCAGTGTACCTAGAACATTGCTGTGGTTGTTAGCTGCTGGTAAATCAATCCTGACTCATAACAACCCTGTGTACAACAGAACAAAACACTGTCTGGTCCTGTGGCACCCTCTCAATATTTGCTGTTTGAGTTCATTATTGTTGCCACTGTGTCAATCCATCTCATTGAGTCTTTCTCTTTGTTTTGCTGATCCTCTGCTTTACCAAGCATGATGTCCTTCTTCATGGACTAGGCCATCTATTTGTTTTTCTGGCCCCCATTGCCATAAAGTGAATTTCCACTCATCACAGCCCTATTGGACATAGTAGAAATGGTCCAAAGAGTTTCAAAGACATTTACAGTCTTTATAAAACCGGACTCCCACATCTCTCTTGTGCACGGTGGTTGGTTGGTTCAAACCACTCACTTTTCAATTAGCAGAACACTTAACTATTGCACCACCAGAAAAACTGCTTGTTTTCCTAGTCGTGCATGATATAGTGAGCATTTTTCACTAACACCACAATTGAAATGTATCAATTCTTCTTCAGTCTTCCTCATTCATTTTCCAGATTTCATATGTATATGAGGCTGTTAAAAATATCATGGCTTGGGTCAAGTACACTTCAGTTCTTTAAGTGGCATCTTTACTTTTTGACACTTAAAAGAGGTCATTTGCAGTAGATTTGCCCAATGCAATACATTGTTTGATTTCTTAGCTGCTGCTTCTGTGGGCATTAAGGGGATCTCAGTACCATGAAGAAGAAAGAACCAGAGTGGAGCACATCATCTGGACCCCAACCTCCCTGCATAATAAACCTTCTCGACGTAGGCACAGAAAACTGTGTTACTGAAGGAGTGGTAGAGAAGCAGGAGAACCAAAAACCAGAGCATGAGAGAGAACAGTGGGCTGCCCACTCCATGGAGGAAGTAAAGCTGAGTGACTTTAGGCAGCAGGCTTGCTTTGTAGAGTGGGGTGCTTCCAGGCATTTAAACGGGGGAGCTAGGTTTTCTGGCCCACATAGAGCTAGAGCCAAGTACCTTCAGGCTGAGGATTATAGTAGAGTGGTGTGTCCTATGGGCATTTATTAGCAGCTGACTGGAACATTTGTGTCCTGGATATTTTCTGGCCCTGAATTGTAACCTGTTAACTTTCCTAATTGGTGTGGCACTGGGCTAATACATTGGACTGCAAAGTTGGTTTGAACCACAAGGGTGGCAGTTCAAGCTTACCAGCTGCTCCTCAGAAATCCTATACAAGGTGTCTGTGGGTCAGAACCCACTCAACAGCACTTAAAACAACAACAAACAACTTTCCTAATAACTTTCCCCATAACTGAGTATGTTGTCTGAGTCTTGTGTGGCCCTTGCAATGAATTATCGAACCCAGTTGAGTAAGCGAGTAGTGTGGTGAGGAATGGTTGGTGTCATCAAATTTTTGAAGGTTTCAGCCCTTAAAACAAAAACTGGGGGGTGGGGGGAATGTTTTTAACTCTATAAATGACAATTACCTTTCTAATAAGAAAAGAAAGGAAGGATGGTATGAATTGGAAAAACAAATCTAGAATGGAGGGAGGAGAAGCTGAAAAGGAAAAATGAGAAAGAGAAAGGGGTAAAAAAGAAAGCATTCATTTTTCGATATACCATACACTTTAAAGCCTATCAGATGCTGGTGTTCTAAATGTGTGATAGAGAAAAGAGTGCTACAATTTACATTTGTTCTCTGCTGCTTTTGTTTCCCTGCTATAGCAGTTTATATTAGATTTGTTAGTTGTTAGGTAGAGGGTATCAGAAAGAGAGCATACTATTGCTTTCTTGATACTTAAAAAAAAAAAAAAAAAAATCTAGGACCTTTTTTTGCTTTATTGCTGCACTGGACATTATTATTTACCTGGAAGTTCTTGAATCTATTCTTATGGTTAATGTAGGTTTCTAAGATTATATTTTTCCTTTAAAACTCGAAATTTTAAGAACTTTCTAATCATTTCTTCCCTATTATCCTTCTATTTCTCTTTCTAACTTGAAACACAGGTTATAGGTCTCTCAGCATTGAGCCAATCAAGATATGAACTTCCCACATTTTATGTTCTTCTGTACTTTTGATATTGCTTGAAAGAGACTATCTTATGCTATTATTATAATTACCATATTTCCATTTAATAAAGTTCTTTTATCCTTTTATCTGAATAGATTTCTTTAAATAGATAAAAAGCTTTCATGAATTAATATCTCATAACAGAGGAATTCTGTATAGAACAATATTCAGCATACTTTGGGCAATCCATTTAGAGAATTTGGTTTAGTACCAAAATGATTTCATAATAAACTGGTATTACTTATTAGACAACTTCCCAGTGTGATTTCCTAAAATAGCATTATAAAATGATCTTAAAGTAACCAGAATATTATTTACTGGTTTTATTACTCTCTTTCTTTTCTCTATATGATTGCTTTCGTCATCTGTTTTCCTCTTTACATTTCAACATTCTAAATACCATATGCTCCTTGGAGGCCAGGATGGCTAAGCTTCGTCTCTCATACTTTGGACATATTGTCCGGAGGAAACAATCATTGGAGAAGGATGTTATGCTGGGTAGGGTGGAGGGTCAGAGAAAAAGAGGAAGACCCCCAACGAGATGGATCGGCCAGGTGGCATCATTGATGGACTCA
>NW_006408548.1:16489900-16490681 GCF_000296735.1 Chrysochloris asiatica | reverse complement strand
AAGTGCCGTCGAGTCGGGTCCGACCCATAGCGACCCTGTACAGGGTTTCCGAGGGTGTAAATCTTTACGGGAGTAGAAAGCCTCATCTTTCTCCCGCGGAGCAGCTGGTAGTTTCGAACCGCTGACCTTAAGGTTCGCAGCCCGATTCGTAACCACTACGCTACCAGAGCTCCTTACTTAGATAAAAATCTGAAAAATATAAGGTATGGTTTACATGGGGAAAATTATAAAACACTAGTTTCATAGTCAAAGAAGACTAAATAAGTAGAACAATATAATCTGTCCATGGATTGGAAGTAATATTTTTAAGATGCCTCCCCTAATTGGTCTATAAATTCAATGAAATTTCATTCAAAATCTGAGCAGGCTTGCTTATAGGCACCAAGACACTAACACTTCTAAAGAGAGTCAAAGGAACTAAAATAGGCAAAGCAATTTTGAAAAAAAAGATAAAATTGGAACAATCAAATTACCTGTTATCAGGATTTATGATAAAGTTAAAGCAATTTTGCTCCCCGCCAGCCCCCCCCATATAGATTCACACAAAATTGTCAATTATTTTTGTTACAAAGGTGCAAAGGTAGTTCAATGGAGAAATTATAGTCATTTCAACAAATCGTGCAAATCTATGTAAAAAGGAGCCCTGGGGTGCAGAGGGTTAAATAATGGGGGCTAACCTCAAGGTCAGAGATTTAAATCCACCAGCCATTCTGCAGGACAAAGATGAGAATGTGTGCTCCTGTAAAGATTTATAGTCTTGAGAACAAACAAGATGGCAGAT
>NW_006408548.1:16480652-16482684 GCF_000296735.1 Chrysochloris asiatica | reverse complement strand
GTTATAAATAATGTAAAAACTTTTTTATATTAATGATGTACAAAGTTTTGAGAAATGGCTCAAATATACTTTTTTTCAATAGTAGCTCTATTGAGATAAAATTCACCCTAAAAATGTATGGTGGTGGTGTTGTGTGCTGACTCTTAGTGACCCTAGATAGGGTTTCTGCTGTAAATTGTTATGGGAGCAGAAAATCTCATGTTTCTCCTCGGAGCAGCTGGTGGATTCAAACTACTGACCTTGCTGTTAGCAGCCAAACATGTAATCTACTATACCACAAGGGTTCCTTTTATGATTCAGTGAGGGTTTTTTGTTTTGTTTTGTTTTGTTTTGTTTTGTTTTACCAAATTCAGAGAGTTGTGCAACAGTCACTACTACATAATTCCAGAACATTTTCATCACTCTCAAAAGAAATCCCATTCACATTAACAGTCACTCTCTACTTCCCTCTTACCTAAACCCACAGAAGTCACTAATCTACTGTTTGTCTCCATAGATCTGCCAGTTCTATGAATGGAATCATATAATGTATGACCTTTTGTGACTAGCCTATTTTAACTAGCATACTGTTTTCAAGGTTCTTTAATTTTACAGCATTTATCAGTTCTTCATTCCTTTCAATGACCAAATATTGTTTTATTTTATGTATATAGCACATTTCCTTTATGCACTCCCCAGGTGATGGAAATGTGCGTTGTTTCTATATTTACACTACTACAAATAGTGCTGCTTTGAACACTTCTGTACAATTTTTGTTGTTGTCATTTGTTTTTATTTGCTTTGGGAATGTAGCTAGAAGTAAAATTGTGGGTTAGATAAATTGTCAAATTTTTTCCAGAAACAGCTGAAAACTTTTAATTTCCCACCATCAATATATGATAGTTGTAGTTCTTCTAAATTTTCACCAAAATTTCTTACTATACATCTTATTTTTTTCCATTATAGCCATCTGTCTTAGTTATCTGGTGCTGCTAACAAATACCAAAGTGGATGGCTCTAAGAAGCAGAAATTTATTCTCCCACAGCTTAGAGGCAAGAAGTCCATATTCAAAGCAACAACTATGGGAGAAAAGTCCTTGTCTCTGATCAGCATCTGTGGATCTCACCTTTCTGGGAGATTTCCCTGTGTCTTGATATCATTTTTTTTCCTGTATCACGAATCTTAACAAGTCCAAAAGGACGCACTACTCCTGAATCTTCTTTCTTGATGGTAGTATATCCCTCTGACGTCCACTTGCTTGTTTAATCTCTTTTATATCTCAAAAGAGATGGACACAAGACACAACCTAATCCTGCAAATTGCATCTGGTCTCATTAACATTGTAGATATAAGGATTTACAACACATAGGATAAACATATCAGATCACATCATTACACATAACTGTCAGACCACTGAGAATCATGACCCAGCCAAGTTGACACATATTTGGGGAGTGACACAATTCAATCCATGACATCAGTCTAGTAGATTATGAAGTGGTATGTTATAATCATTTGCATTTGCATTTCATAACGATTAATGAGGAGCCCTGGTGCGGCACCATAGGACAAGCACTGGACTTCAAGGCTGGCTTGAAACACAAGGTCAGCAGTTCAAAGTTACCAGCTGCAGGGTGGCTGAGTTAGAACCAACTCAACAGCACTTAACAACAACGATTAATGATGTTGAACAGTTTTTCATATTCTTGGTCATTTCTGTATCTCTTTGGAGAAATGCCTATTCAAATATTTCAATCATTTTTAAATTGTCTTAATGTATTTGCCTTTTGTTGTTGAGTTGTAAGAGTTCTTGTAGACTCTGAATACAAGCCCTTATCAGATATTATTTTGTAAATATTTTGTCCCAAATAGGGTTTTCTTTTTTACTTTCTTATCGGTGTTATTTGAAACGTAAGTTTTCAATTTTGATGAAATCAAGTATATCTGAGTTTATTTTATCTTTTTGATATACTTCTTGCTGTCACATATAGGAAACCATTACCTAAGAAACCATTTACCATTGAAAGAATTTGGCACCTTTATCAAAAACCA
>NW_006408548.1:16476833-16479542 GCF_000296735.1 Chrysochloris asiatica | reverse complement strand
CATATGAGGCTATTGAAAATACCATGGCTTGGGTCAGTTGCACCTTAGTCTACAGACTGACATCTTTTCTCTTGAACACTTTAAAGAGCTCTTGTGCAGCAGATTTGCCTAATACAGTTCAGTGTTTGGTTTCTTGACTGCTGCTTCTGTAAGTGATGATGGTTTATTGTTGTTGTTAAGTACCTTCGAATGGTTCTGACCATAGTGACCTTGTATAGGGTTTCCAAGGAGTGGCTAGTGAGCTTGAATTGCCAACCTTTCAATTCAGACTGACTTTGCAATCCAGTACATTAACCCACAGCGCCACACTAAGCAAAATAGTCTTTGACGGTTTCAATCTTTTCCGCATTTATCATGATCTATTTATTACTCCAGTGGTGAGAATTTTTGTTTTCTTTACACTGAGGTAAAACCCAAAGTCCTTTTCACTTTAAGCAAGCAAGATTATATCATCTGCATATCTCAGGTTGTTAATGAGTCTTCCTCAAATCCAGATGCCATATTCTTCTTCATATAATCCAGCTTCTCAGATTGTTTGCTCAGCATACAGATTAAATACATATGGTGGAAGAAAACGACCCTGGTGCACAGCTTTCCTGATATTAAACCATTCAGTGGCCCTTTGTTCTGTTCAAATGACTGCCTGTTAGTCTATGTACAGTTTCCTCATGAGCACAAGTAAGTGTTCTGGAACACTCATTCTCCACTATGTTGTCTATAGTTTGTCATGATCCACCCAGTAAAAAGATTTTGCATAGTCAATAAAGTGTAGGTAGATATTTTTCTGTTATTCTCTTCTTTCAGCCAAAATCCATCTGATGTCAGCAATGATATCCCTCATTCCACGTCATCATCTGAATCTGGTTTGGATTCTGGCCACTTTTTAAATTATCTTTAGCAAAATTTTACTTGCATGTGATATTACTGATATTGTCTGATGATTTCCATATTCCGTTGGGTGACCTCGCTTTGAAATGGGCACAAATACAGATCTCTTCCAATCAGTACACCAGATAGCTCTCTTCCAAATTTCTTGGCATAGATGAGTGCTGGATAGTTTTTTGAAAAAATTTTCAGTTTGTATTCCATCAGGTCCCAGATCCTTGTTCTTTTCCAATGCCTTCAGTGCAGCTTGGACATCTTCTTTCAGTATCAGTGATTGTTGATCATATTCTGCCTCTTGACATAAGTTGAACAACAACCATTTCTTTTTGGTATATTGACTCTGAGTATTCCTTTCATCTTCTTTTGATGCTTTCTGCATATTCAGTAGAGAGGTCTATACAGCAAACAATAACATCAGAGAAGTACACACTCCTTAGAACAATCAAGCATGTCAGATCTAAGGGGTTGCATTTACCTAAGGATAATGCTTAGAAGGTAGGAAGTGGTAAGAAACAAGGAGGAATGGAAAATAACACAAGGAGGAAGTAAGAAGAGTATTCTCATTTTGTGGGGATTGTACTCAATATCACAAAACAAAATGTTTATGAATTGTTGAATGCAAAACTTTTACCCAAAATGAATTAAAAAGAAATTCTTAACTTTTTTACTTTCAAATCATTGTTTTAAATATATGAATTTGTTTCTGGATTTTCAGTTCTGGTCCAATGACTTTAATATCTATCCTTAATTCAATACCACAGTGTGCCCATTACTGTTGCTTAGTAATACATTTTGAAATCAGAAAATGTAAGTCCTCCAATTTTATTTTTCAAGACTATTTTGGCTATTCTTTGTCCCTTGCATTTCCATATTAATTTGAGTTAGCATCTCAATTTCAGAAAGAAAGAGAGAAAACCAGTAAAGATTGGGTTCTGAATTTTGTTGAACCTGTAGGTCTGTCTTCACAGTATTGAGTTTTCCAATCCATGAAGATAGAGTCTTCATTTTCCTGTTGTTGTTTTCAGGTGCCATAGAGTCAGTATCAGCTCATAGAGACCCTATGCACAACAGAATAAAACACTGTGCCAACTTCACAATTGCTGCTACATTTGAGTCCATTGCTGCTGCCACTGTACCAATCCATTCGATTTGGTTCTTATTTTATTTCTTTTAGTGATGTTTTCTAGTTTCAAGTGTTTGTATCCTGAATTCGGAATGAATGCATTTACCAAGCATTTCATTATTTTTAATGGTGTTATAAATGGGATTGTTTTCTTAATTTCCAGAGAATTCCTTGTTAATCTAAAGAAATATGAGAAATCAAAAAGTATTGGTACAACATTATAGAAACTTTCATTAAGCAAATGTATCAAGATGTAAAGCTATTGGTTCTTGATATGTCCTCCATCTAGATTTTATACATGTCTGAAGGCAGTGTTTCTATCTCTCTAACTCTTTCATGAAGAATGTTGAACTCCTCAATTTATATCATGTCAAAACAGAAGTTGGACATCTTTGAGGAACTCAAATCTTGTTCCTTTTTCATGTTCTTTAAGTCTGGGGGTAAAAGTCAGAGCTGAAGGTAGATGGAGTAAGGTTCCCCAATGAATTTTCCATAGGACAGCCCTTGTTGCCCTTGAGGGATGAGCAGGTTCAGTGTTGTGATGAAAAATAAAAAATGCCGCAGTGCAGTCTTCCTGGCCATTTTTTCACCGATGCAATTTTCAGTTTTCTTAAAAATTTACAATATGTCCCATTGGTCATCCTATGTCCTTTGGGAAAACCACTTTGGAATTCCAAAAAACAATTGCCATGGTCTTCTGA
>NW_006408548.1:16474942-16476113 GCF_000296735.1 Chrysochloris asiatica | reverse complement strand
AACTTCACATGAGATCCAGCGTATTATCCTGCAGTACCACACCAGAACTATATATAGGACTCCTAGTGGTGTTATAGGATTAGCACTGGACTGCATACCACAAGGTCAGCAGTGTAAATCCACCAGCTACTCCTTGAAAACCCTTTGCAGGGCCACTATGAGTAGAAACTGACGTGATAGTACTTAATGACAACATATATCTATTCTCCTTTTAAATGTTTCCAGGAGAATAGTACAATCTAATATGATTGATGGGGGTCTAACACACAAAGAATGAACCAAGATTTACCATCTTTCTTCTGGACCATTTTCACTCAGTCACAGTGTGCTCTCAGTTTACATTCTCCTTAGCTTCCAGATTCTATTTGATAAAGTCCTCTGGGAGAAACACCATAAAGGAACAGGCAATTTATGTTATCTCCTTTTGCCAATTTCTGGCCTTGTGAATGGTACTCTAGGACAAGCTGAGCTCTCTCAGTAAACACAAGGATTGTAGAGTCTAGGTCACATGTGGACGGTTAAAGGTCTTATTTTCCCACTTTATAGCTTCTCTACTGTGCCTTCTAATGCTGCCAAAGATTTCAGGATTTAGAGCATGCTGATCATTGTTCAATCCTTAATAAAGATGAGACCTTGATTTGCTCCTTCATTTTTGTTTGTTCTCTCTCAATTAGTACCAACAGGAGAGATGACAGAGTCTTACCCTTTTCCATTGACAGGCATTTTACCTGTCTTAAGAAGTATAACCGTCCACAACTGGTATTGACAGGGAAATTTACTGTTTTAGGTAATCCCTTTACTTAACTAAGCTTTCTTTTTAAACATTTGGAAACTCCAGATAGTGTCTGGCCATCCCTTTACCCTCAAGGATCTATGAAATTTAATTCAAAGAAAGAATAAATGTCCAGGTAACAGATTTTCTAATGCAGCAGACCACTTTGTACAATAGGAATAGCCCTAAATACAATCTACATGTATATAGTCTCTGCATATAAATAATGAATTTTCAAAGACTAGCAGAGAAGAATAATAGAAAACCAAACAAAATCTGCACAAATAAACAATTCAGATAAGAGGAGAAAAGTACAACAGGTTACATATACTTTGGAAATTAAGTCAAAACTTATAGTCTAGATGATGACGTGGAGAGATGGAGCAGCTGGTAACTCTA
>NW_006408548.1:16473645-16474302 GCF_000296735.1 Chrysochloris asiatica | reverse complement strand
TTTTTTTTTTAATGTCATTGAGTCTGATTTGATTCATGGGAATCCCATGTGTTACAGCTTAGAACTACTCCATAGGATTTTCTTGGCTGCATTCCTTACAGAAGCAGATCTCCAAGACTTTCTTTCATCTTGCTGTTGGGTGGGTGCAAACCACCAACTTTAGGCTAGTATTTCAGCACAAATGGTAGTACACAGGGATTTTAAGAAGTTGTCAATTTACAAAAAGCCCACAAAAGTCATGTTAACTGAAGGCACTAAAAGACCTTTCTGGTTTTCAACCAACCCATAATGGTTTCTCAAACTGCCTATATTTTGTAGCCACACTTTTAGTTTAAGACTTTATCTCTAGTGATCTGCTAATGAATATAAACATGTTATCTTGGCAGGATAGAAATTTAGTAGAGAACCTTTTCTTAAAGGGGTGGAAACATTTCAATGGAAAATGTAATTGATACAGAAGGGTTCCTTTAAGGTGCCTCCCAGTATTCAGCTACAAAGTCAGGGAAAGATCATCTTCTGAAATTGAAAAATTAACACATAATCCATTGGCTTAACCACTACAGGTTAAATAGCCTAAGAGAAGAGTTGCAAACCTGCTTTTAGAATATCCTAAAGTGATGGTGGAATGATCTGAAGTAAAACATCTACCTGCTAAAT
>NW_006408548.1:16470190-16472986 GCF_000296735.1 Chrysochloris asiatica | reverse complement strand
ACTTTCAGTATTCTCCTCCAACACCACAACTCAAAAGCATCAATTCTTCTATGGTCTTCCTTATTCACTGTCCAGCTTTTGCATGCATATGAGGTTATTAGCGATTATATAATTTATAAGGAACATCCAACACAGGACATGACACCTGATACAGTCCCATCAAATGTCATCATCCTTCTAGTTCTTTTTCAGTCTAAGCTAGGGGCTAGACTGTCTTCAGTTTGGACAGGAGGTCATTTTCTGACTGGATTAAGTGTGGATTTAGTTTCTATCACCAGACATTAGCATTAAGTGAGTTCTCTCATGGCCTGGCCATATCTTTCAGACAACCCTCCAACTACCTTCAGAGACAGATTATATCAAGTGGAATTTTCTTTGGAGATTTGGGCCAGGGCATTTATTCTGTGGCCTTAACACAAGGTAAGTCCTTAGATCTACAGTCATATCAGCAATGACTTACAGTGAGTAATCGAAGATTATCTTTCATGACAAAAACAATTTTCTTCATACTTTGAACATCATTATGAATTCTTCATGGGGCTCAGCTATTATCTGCTTTGTGTCAGTTTTGTGAATTTCTTCCCCTGCCTTCTTCATCCCTCAGAAAGGGTGCAATTATACATTCACTAAACAATTGAATCAACATTTCACCCTTGGCAACCAGAATCCTTAGTCATTATGTACCTTATAAGTAAAAAGCTAATATGTTATCTTGATGAATTAGAGTCAGCATTTGCCACATAGATCTCTGAAAGAGCTGATAATATGGGTGAAAAACCTACAATTTTAGATTTTGGTTGCTTGGTGACTTTATATCATATTAGAGTGGTTTATGCCATGCAATTTCATTTATTTATTTATTGAACAGCTAAATTCCAAATATAACCAGAACATAAGCTTGCTAAATATTATATGTAACATGTTTTAAATGGGTGGAAAATGATAACTTTTATACATGTGGTATAATAAATAATGGCCACTGTGAAAGTAAATATTTATGAGTGTGCTGATAAATACATTTGTATAATTTGTTTCACATAGATTTACTGATTTTTTTTTTTCTTATTGAGGTTTCTTAGAGGTTAATTATTCCTACTAAACTTTGTTGTGTTTTTTTTTTTTTTTTTATTGTATTTTCATCTGTGTTTGCCAACCTTCCTTTGAGGGGATGGTGTTCCATGTAGAACCAATCTCTAGTTTATTGGCTTCTAACCAGTGAGTGAAAATCTTGATGTGGTGCTTTAGAATAAGCACTCAACCACAAGGCTGGTTTGAACCACAGAGGTGGTGGTTCAAACCCAACAGTTGCATTTTGGAAACCTCATACTGGGTTGCTATGGTTGGTAACTGACTCAGCAGCACCTAACAACAACAACCAGTGAGTGAATGTATGTTCATTTTCTGTGTTGTTCTTGTGGTGAGATATAAAATGTATCTATTTATTAAATATAGCCTATTTTGCTCAGCTATGCATGCCTTTCTTTTGAAATAGAAATAAAAGGGCCAATGTAACAGGAAAGATGTGCTCCCTTCCATTGAATTGAATCAATGGAAGACTGAATTGGTGAGTTTGAAGTCATATTCACCTGCTAGAGGAGCAGTCCACCAGTCATCTGTCAGTTTGTCGTACTGTCGTAGCTTGCATGTTGCTGTGACTCTAGAAGCTGTGCCACAAGTATTTTAAATACTAGCAGTGTCAGCCATTGTGGACAGGCTTCAGATGAGCTTCCAGACAAATAGATTAGGAAGAAGGAGAGACAGACTAGTTCTGAATATTCAGTCACTGAAAACCTTACAAATAGCAATGGGACACAGTCAACATTAGAATATTGAATATTGAAACATGAAGAAGAGTGCCAGAATACTGTCAGCTATAGTGCCAGAAGATGAGCCTCGCAGGTTGGAAGGCACTCAAAATAAGACTGGGGAAGAGCTGCTTCCTCAAAGTAGAGCCTGTGGGAGTAAATCCCATGGAACCTTCATTTGATGGTGGGGCACAAGTAAAAATGAAGAGAAACAGCTGTAAGCATCCATTAATAATCAGAATATGGAATGTATGAAGTATGAATCTGGGACATTTCAGAATTGTCCAAAATAATATGGAAGGCATAAATATCAATATCCTAGGCATTAGTGAGCTGAAATTCACTGGTATTGTTCACTTTGAATCTGACAATCCATGGTTTACTATGCCAGGAATGACAAGTTAAAAAGGCCTGATGTCTTTCTCATTCATCATCCAAAAGAATGTTTCAAGATCTATCTTGAAGTACAATGCTTTCTTTGATAGGATAATTTCCATATGCCTTCAAGGAAAACCAGTTATTCAAATTTATGCACCAACCACAAGAGCCAGTAATGATAAAATTAAAGAATTCTATCAATTTCTTCTGTCTGAAATTTATCAAACATAAAATCAAGATTTATTGATAATTACTGGTTATTGGATTGCAAAGATTGGAAACAAAGAGGACAGATCAGTCCTCGGAAAATATTACCTCGGTGATAGAAATGATGCTGGAGATTGCATGATAGAATTTTGTAAGACCAATGAATTCTTCATTGCAACAACATAGACAATTTTAAACAACAATTTTAAAACAACAACATAGACAAATATACACATGTACCTCACCATATGGGATACACAGAAATCAAATTGACTGCATCTGTGGGAAAAGATAACAGAAAAGCTCCATATAATCTGCTGAAACAAGGCCAGAGGCAGACTGTGGAACAGATCATCAATTGTTCATATGCAAGTTCATGCTGAAGCTGAATAAAATTAAAACAAGT
>NW_006408548.1:16461129-16469520 GCF_000296735.1 Chrysochloris asiatica | reverse complement strand
GCGCTGGAGGCACTCAATCATCTATGCCAAGAAATTTGGAAGACAACTGTTTGACTAACTGGCTGAAAGAGATCCATATTTGTGCCCATTTCAAAGAGAGGTGATGCAATGGAATGTGGAAATCTTTGGACAATATCATTGAGATCCCATCCAAGTAAAATTTTGCTAAAGATAAATACAAAAGTGGCTGCAATCATACATTGACAGGGAACTTCCAGAGGTTCAAACCATTTTCAGATGATGATGTAGGCTGATGGGTATCTTTGCTGACATCAGATGGATCTTGACTGAAAGCAAAGAATACCAGAAAGATGTTTACATGTGCTTTATTAACAACACATAGACTTTCGATTGTGTAGATCATGACAAGCTATGGACAATATTGCAGAGAATGAGTATTCTGGAGCACTTAATTGTGCTCGTGAGCAAACTGTACGTAGACCAAGAGGCAGTTGTTCAAGCAGAACAAGGGAACATCAAATGGTTTAAAATTAGGAAAGGTGTGCACAAGGGTTGTTTTCTTTCGCCATATTTATTCAATTTGTATGCTGAGCAAATAGTCTCAGAAGCTAGATTATATGAAGAAAAACTTGGCATCAGGATTAGAGGAACATTCATTAACAACATGTGATATGCAGATGATACAACCTTGCTTGCTGAAGCAAAGAGGACATAAAATACTTACTGATGAAGATCAAAGACCACAGTCTTCAGTATGGGTTACACCTCAATATAAAGAAAATAAAAATCTTCACCACTGGATCAATAAACAACATGCACATAAATGGAGAAAAGAAAGACTTCATTTTGCTTGGATTCACCATCAACACTCATGGTAGCAGCAGTCAAGAAATCAAACAATGTATTACATTGGGAAAATCTGCGCAAGACCTCTTTAAAGTGTTGAAGAGCAAAGACGTCAGTTTGAGGACTAAGGTATGCCAGACACGTGCCATGAATTTTCAATAACTTCATATGCATGTGGAAGTTCACATTGAATAAGGAAGACTTAGAAGAATTGATGCATTTGAGTTATGGTGTTGGAGGAGAATATTAAAAGTGTGCCACTGACTGCCAAAATAACAAAGAGATATGTTGAAAGAAGTAGACCTAGAATACGCATGGAAGCCAGGATTGCCAGATTTTGTCTTTCATACTTCAGACATATTATTGCCAGGAGTGTCAAGTCCTAGCAAGAAGACTATCATGTTTGATATTGTGGAGGGTCAGAGAAAAAGAGGAAGACCCCAAACAAAATGGATTGGCACAGTGACAGAAGTGATGGTCTCAGGCTTAAGCAAGGATTGTGAGGTTGGTGTAGGACTGGGTGGTGTTTCAGTCTGTTGTGCATAGGTTACAGTGAATTGGTATCAACTCAATGACACTCAACAACAAAAGCAACAACACAGGAGCAGTCACAAAAAAGAACAAAGTAATTTGAAGAAAGCTTAAGAATTATGTGGAACAACATCAAGAGTAATAACTTACATGTGATGGGATTTCCAGAACAAGAAGAGATTTTTAAAAATACATAAAATTATTGAAGAGTCATTGGAGGAAAACTTCCCTAACATCATGAAAAATGTGAAGGTATACTTTCAAGAAGCTGGATTAACTACTAAGAGTGTAGACTCTGAAAGAAAATCACCAAACTCTCCAAAACCAAAGACAGGGAAAGAATCCCGAGAGTGGCTTGGGAAGAAAAAAAAGTCATCTACAAAGAACTAATAAGACTAAACTCTAATTTCTCACCAGAAACCGTACAGGCAAGAATACAATGGGATGACATATATAAAATGCTGAAATAATATTTTTTTTAATGCCAAGTAAGAATCATCTATCCAGCAAAATGTCCCCTCAAATATGAGAGCACAGTTAGGACATTTCAAGATAAATAGAAATTAAAAGAATTTGTAAAAACCAGACCAACCTTACAAAAAAACACTATAGGGAGTTCTTTGGACAAAGAACCAACAACAGTAGACAACAAAGTGAGATTCACATATATGACAACATTAACCAGAGCTCAAATACATATATAGCAGTATCCAAAGTAAAACAAATCTATGACTGAAAATAGAAAAACAGAGTTATCAGTTTGCAACAACAACTTCAACAAAACCAATAAGTAAAAAGAGGGAATAATGAATGTAGTTACAGAACTTTCAAGTGAAGATGGAATCAAATAGATTTCAAGAAAACATTAAAAAAATAAACCAATCTGCAATCCAAACAATACTTCTTGCCCTAGCCAAACTCTAACATAACCCTAACACTACCTGAAACCTGTTGTTAAGTGCTGTCTAGTCAGCTCTGACCCATAGTGACCCTGTATAGAGTTTCCAAGGAGCAGCTTGTGAGTTTGAATCGCAGACCTTGTGGTTCAAACTGAACTTGCAATCAAGTGCTTATCCTATGGCTTCTCACCAGGAAACCCATGCCTAGCCTAAACCTACCAATTGTCTGAATTCTAACCCTAAGTCCTTACTCCTGCTGTTGTTATCAACTTGGTTCTGCTTCATAGTGACCTGGTATTGGGATTCCAAGAAGCAACTCTTGGATTCAGAACCACCAACCATGTAGTTAGCAGTTCAGAGCTTAGCCTACAATTCCACAATGGAAAATGCATTTTCTTTTCTTTTTTTCTTTTTGAAAGAAGAAATTTTTCTTTATTTATTGGGAGTAGGGTAGTTAAGAGTAAGAAGTAAGTTACTCCTTATGGCGGTTGTGGTATGTTTTGGAGTCCTACTCATAGAGACCCTGTATAGGGTTTCCAAGGCTGTAAATATTTACGGGAGCAGAAAGCCTCATCTTTCTTTCATAGAATAGCTGGTAGTTTCAAACTGCTGATATTGAGGTTAACAGCCCAACTTATAACCACAACGCTACCAGAGCTCCTCTTACTCCGTATCCTCCCTGCAAAAAATTAATAAAAGTTTTTTTCTTAAAGAAAATGCATTAGTTTTTGCTGAGCCATTCTTGTTGAAATCATATCTAAAATTAACATATTCTAGAATGCAAGAGTAACAAAGAGGGAAACTTATTTGATCACTAAGAAGGAATTGCTTAAAGAAGAAGGTAGAATTGATGGTACTTTCAAGGGCACACATGTTTTCTTAAAATTCATAAGGAAACAACAAAAGTTTGTGATATAGAAATGGCATGTAATAAGACAGATAACCATGATTCCAGAGTTTTACACATATTTCAGTAGATATAAGTAAAAATTTCTCACTACCAACTTAAAGAACAGTCTGCTCAAAAGGATGAAAGGATGTCAAAAAAGAAATTCTAACTATGGAATTAGTGCAGAAGAAAAAAAGAAAAAGTGGAGACTCAAAAAGTGTCAGTGTGACTACTTATGAAAGTAAGTTCCCTAATGATTCCAAATCCAAAAATGTTGTTGTTTTTGTTAGATGCTGTTGAGTCGATTCTGACTAATAGTGATCCTATGAACAACAAAATGAAACACGACATGGTCCTCACTCATCCTTACAATTCTAATTGCGTTAGAACCACTTTTGCTGCCAGTGTGCCAATCCATCTCATTTGGAGTTTTCCTCTTTTTTTTTTTTAATTTTCCCTCCACTTTATCAAGCATGATGTCCTTCTCCAGGGAGTGATCCCTCCTAGTAACATGTCCAAAGTATGAGATACAAAATCTTGTTAACCTGGCTTCTAAAGGGCCTTCTGGCTGTGCTTCTTCCAGCACAGATTTTTTTTTTTCCTTCTGGTAGTCCATGGTATTTTTAATATTCTTCTCCAATACCATAACTCAAATCCAAAAATAGAAAAGTTTAAAATATTTTCTGCCACAGCTAAAATATTGAACTGCCACAAGGTCAGCAGTTCAAACCCACCAAACTCCACTCCTTGGAAACCCTATACAGGGTCACTAGGAGTCAGAACTGACTTGATGGCACTTAACAACAACAACAATTCAAATATGAAAATACATGGTGGCACGTAAAGTTTAGTCTTGAGAAGTTCTTGATGTGAATTTACAGAGTTCCAGGACCTGGCAGTGTTTGGTTTTGTTGCACATAGGGTTGCTATGAGTCAGTACCGACTCAATGGCACCTAAAAGCAACATATTATGGAATACCTAAAATAGGGCTACAACGTGCCCAGTGAAGGAGGCTTCCTGTGGAACCTCTGCATTACATAAGACCATAGGTGAAATCCTGATCAGCATCCAGAATCTTCTGAGGTGGGAAATTTCCACTTGAAAGGACAAGCAGACCACCCTGGAGCAGCTAGAAGAACAGAAGATACTTCTTGAAAGAAAGACCGACAGGAAAAATACAAAATATTGTAGGCAGTCTGACTGATTACTATAAGAACAAGCAAGTTGCTCGCCCAGGAGACAACAAGGCAAGTGTTTGGGTCCCCTCAGGATAAACCCCCTTCCAAGACTAAGACTCAATGGGAATACACACTGATTGGTGACCACGTTGGTCACTGATAAGGGGAAGGGAGAGAAAAACAGCAATGAAGCTGTGAGCTAAGCCTCACAAAGTTCAATAGACTCTTGTGAACCTGGGTGAAGACCTGGTCAGCCAGCAGTGTGGCAAGACCTGGGGACTCTTGGGCCCAGAGTCAGTGACATAGCCACAGAAGACTAGAGTGGAGAGTGAAGCATCCTGCTGATAAGAAGAGAGGACCTATGCATAAGAACACCCACACTTGTCCTGTCTTCAATGACTGGATGATCAGAACTCAGCTAGAAGAGGAAAGAAAGAGTATTCTGATACAATTTGATGAACTGGACCTACACCTATGGATGCAATAGTTCAAAAAAGGGAACAAATTTTTACAGCGAGGATCATTCCCACCCCCTCCACACATAAAGTAGACAGGAATGGGCAACTTGGACATTGGCTACCCAAAATGTGAGGGGGTGGCAAGAAATGACTGGCTTACAAGCTTTCAAGAGGAAGCCTAGATCAAGAGGTATCCTAGATCCAGAGGATACGGAGGAAGGCAGAATCTCCACTGAGTTGTATCCAATCTGTCTGGGCATGGCTAATGAAAAGGAGATAGGGTTAGGTTCCCTGTAGTACAATGGTGAATAATTGTTATCAAGACTGACTGCTAGTGTTGGAAATGTAAAGGTGGACATTTTGTAGCAAAGGGATGTGAGTGATTGACTTTGCAGTCCAGTAGTGGAGGTCTCCGGAACCATCAAGGGAGAAGAGCAGAGTATAGGACCATACCCAAAGAAGCAGTGATGCCAGAGATGGAGGCAGAGACAACAACGTGGAAAGATGGAGCGGCCGGGGACTCTAGACCCAGAGAGGGAGAGGGACTGTGTGCTGACAATTAGGGGGCAGGCTTGCAGGGTATACCCTTTGGTTGGTTGAGGATGCATGGAGGGGATTGTAACCATGGCAATGAAATTATATACGATAGGATGAATGTAAAGCTAATGTTCTCCAATGTAAAATATCGTATAATTCACAATAAAATATTTTTAAAAAATAAGAGAACAAAATAAAAAGTATCCTAGTTTGCACACTTGAAAAAACTCAACATATTAACCTTGGGCTACTGGTGTAGTACTGTAGGATAAGCACTGGACTGTGACCCACAAAGTTGTCAGTTGATACTCACAAGTTGCTCTCTGTAAACCCTATACAGGGTCGCTTTGAGTCAGAACTGACTCAACAGCACTTATCAATAACAACAAGATATTAACTTGGAGTCCTGGTATGGTGCTACAGGAAAATGCACTGGACCACAAGGTCAGTTTGAACCTCAAGGTCAGAAGTTCAAACTTCACCATCTACTCCTCTGAAATCCTATACTGGGTCTCTATGAGTTAGAACTGATTCAATGACACTTAAAAACAACAACATGTTAACATTGAAGTCCTCATGTGGCACTGTAGCATAAGCACTGGGCCACAAGGTCAGTTTGAATTGCCAGGTCAGCAGTTCAAACTCATCAGCCCCTCAGCTTTGAGTTGGAAATGATTTGACAGCATTTCACAACAACAACAACACAGTAACCTTTTCTCATGATATATCATTTAAAGAACTTGGAATAGGACAATGGCTTCATGCTTTCCCTAATTTCAGAGAAGACATATTAAAACTAGAAGATCTATTCTAAAAGCTCATAACAGTTTGCAGAAATAGATTATACATGGACAGGGCAAATACTTCAATGGATCAATGTAAAGCTATATACTCACATTCTAAAAACATCTGTCCCTAGACAAACTAGGGAATGAGCTTCCCAGCAGCACACATGGTAGGTGACGGTAAGTTCAGCATGAGTCAATAGTGTGGTATGTCTGCTTGGTAACTTAATTTGATGCTTGAGTGCAGATCAAAGACTGGGATGGTAAACCACATTTGGAATAGTGTGTTTCATTCCAGGTACCAAATTTAAAGGGGAATGTTAACCAAACGGAATTAGTCCAGCACTGAAGATTGAGCTGAGAATGAGAAGACGAACACATGGTACAGAAAAACACATGTAAAGAAAGCACTGAGCTGGGAGAAGAGATATTTATGGTGACCTAATCGCTGTGGGTCGGAACCTGACTCGACGGTACTTCACAACAACAATTTGTTGTTGTTGTTGTTATGTGCCGTCGAGTCGGTTCCGACCCATAGCGACCCTGTATAAGGTTTCCGAGGGTGTAAATCTTTACGGGAGTAGAAAGCCTCATCTTTCTCCCACGGAGCAGCTGGTAGTTTTGAACCGCTGACCTTAAGATTTGCAGCCCGATTCGTAACCACTACGTTACAACAACAATAGCTGTTTCCAATTCTGCAAGGGTTGATCTGTGAAATACTAATTATGCTCTGTGTAGTTAAGTAGAAGAGTAAAAACAGAGCAGAAGGGCAACAACTAAAGTAGAGCATGTTTTGGCTACATATTGAAAGATCTTTCAAACCTATAAAATGGCCCAAATAGGGAGTTGGTTTCATCAGGAGATGTCTCTCATTAGAGAAGTTTAAACAGTATGCTCTTTCTTCAAGCCCCTCCAAGTCTTGCACTCTGCTCTCTGTCACCACTTCTCCTAGGCTGTTTGCCCTACTGTTTCATACAACTCCTCCCAGAGCTTTCATTTCTATCCAAATTCGCCTTATCCATCCATTCACATCCAACTTTCCCATACCCCTCACTACTTCCCAAATGTTCTAGGCTTCCTTCACTCCTTAATACCTCGAGTCTCCCCAAGCCCACCCTTAATGATATCCATCCACTGATTGGGATTTACATAAACAAACTACGGAGTCTCTATCTGGAAAACTTAACTTTTTTCGTCCAAAGGCAAATCAAATATCATCTCTTGAAGGAACTCTGTGTTATCTTCCTGCCTCAGCTGTGACATTTGCCTAGTTGTGTTAGAATGATCCATCTACATACCAGTCTCTCTTATTAAATTATGAGATCAGGGACTCAGCTATTTATCACTGCACTGTCCACAGCTTCAAGGGTGTGCTTCAGGACACACACTGGATAAATGAATGAAGATTGAAGAACAGCTGGCTGAGGCATGTTAGAAAATGGATGAAGCATTAGATAAAATGCTGAACTAAGAGTTCTGACCTGAGAATTCCCTCCAGCTCAAAAAGCGTATGATTCTGTGTAGCACTATCTGAAGATAATTCCAAAAGCAGAGTTCCTAAAACATTTTAAGAAATGGCAACCTAACCATAATGAGTGGCTTGTCCCCCAAGGTGACTGTTTTAATTAACAATCTTCTGTGCTGTTTACAGTGGAGGCAGGCACATAATTTTATGTTTACACTTCATATAACAAGTAGATAGAATACTTTGTTGTTGGTGATGTTTCCTGACATAGGTGTTTGTTTTTTGTATTTTTCCCCTTGACTATAATTTATATGGAAGCAGGTCCCTAAGCTTTTCTTCTGTGAAGCCACTGGATGGGCTCAAACCACAAATCTTTTGATTAACAGTCTATAACCAAGGGGACTGTTAAGCAAAGCAGAGGCCATCAAGGAGGTTTGGTTGATGAGATGCTTCTAATAACCTCATACAATGAGATTTAAGAATTAGCTGATACCTGGTAAAGCGGAGTATTTGTGGTTTTCAGTAAAGGAAGTACCAATCTGAGAGGAACTGTATGGTAATTTGGTTATCCTGGTACCTGGCAATTTAGTGAGCAGAGACCAGGGCTATAAACATGTAACAATGTAAGAAGCAAACCAACAAACAACTTTCTTACCCAAAATGACAGTATCACTGTAACGTAACTTGTTAAATTGGTGTTATTACATCTTCTATTTCTCTTTTCTTACTCAAACTAGTACAGTAAATGCAAATGACAAGTAATATAAAGTCCATTGTGGTCAAGACTTCTTGCTTCCTTCCACCAATGGTTTGTCTTCTCTCGCTCTCTCTCTTTTTTTTT
>NW_006408548.1:16449991-16451267 GCF_000296735.1 Chrysochloris asiatica | reverse complement strand
CTTTGCTGGATAAAGGATTCTTGGTTGACAGTTTTTTTTTTTTCTTTCTTTCTTTCAGGGTTTTATATATGTCTCCCCATTGCCTTCTTGCCTGCTTATGGTTTCTAATGAGAGATCTGAGCTTAATCTGACTTGCTTGCCTTTATATGTAACACTTCTCTTTTCCGTAGCTGCTTTCAGGATGGTCTCCTTATCTTTGATTTTGGAGATCTTGATTATTATGTGTCTCAGTGATTTTCTTTTGGGGTCTATCCTCCCTGGGATTTATTGAGCTTCTTGAATGATTATCTTTTCACTTTTCAGGATGTTAGAGAAATTTTCTTCCAGCAGTTCTTCAACTATTTCCTCTGTGTGCTTGTGTGATTCTTCTTTTTCTGGAATGCCGATAATTCTTAAATTATTCCTCTTCATGTTGTCCAACATGAATCCTAAACCTTCTTCAGATTTTTTTCATCCTTTTTTCTGCTTGCTCTTCTATTTTAGTAGTATTGAGAGATTTGTGTTCCAGCTCACTAGTACTACCTTCCATCTCTTCTATTCTATTCCTTTGTTCTTTTAATGTTTTATCTATTTCTGATATTCTATTATTGATCATTTGGATCTCTTTCTGTAGGTTTTGAAATGCTTCCAATGCTGTATCTATCTTATTTGATTGTTCCTGTAGCACTTTCCTGACTTCTTCCTTATTTTTCTCAACTCCATTGTAATGTGTTTTACAATATTTTATAATTATTTTCTAAATTCCCTCTCAGGCAATTCCAAGGCTTGCCCTCCTTCCAGAATGGAGTCCAGGTCGACCTCCAGGTCATTTGTCTCAGGCAGTTTATGTTGTTTATGGACATGTGCTGATATGACCATCTGCTTTTGCTTCTTGGACATGTTTAGTGTTTATTTGTACTTAATTAAGTGTGTGTTTTGGTATTTTTAATGCTTTCTGATTGCCTACAGGTAGAGGTGATCAAGATATGGGCTTCCCTTTCCACTCTTCTTATTGCTCAAATCAGAGTAACTTTCGCAGGTGTTGTCTGCCTCCCTGGTATATGGCAGTTGGTATTGGTTCTTGACTGGATTGTGGAGTTTTATAGGGTGTGATTTTAGCTTGACTATATGGCAGCAATTGCTGTCTCTTCTTGGGTAATATAGGGATAGAAAGATTCCCCCAAAGATAAAAGGGGGAATAAAAAACAACAAAACAACAACAGCAGAAAAAATTTTTGAAAGAGAAAGAAAAGTAAATAAAACAACCAAAAAACAACAACAACACAAAAAAAAACTA
>NW_006408548.1:16432438-16449509 GCF_000296735.1 Chrysochloris asiatica | reverse complement strand
TTTGTCTACCTTTGCTCTTTGGTTCCTGTGCCATTACTCCATGGTAGATCTGCTTGCTCCTCCACTTGGTCTTGCCGTTTGGTCTCACCCACATTGTTGGCTCTGGGCCTCTGTGCCTGGCAGTTTCTAAAGTACTGGAGTTCTTACTTCCACTACAAGTTCCACTAGGTATAAGCCTTCAAACTTTTTAAATATTCCTAGATATGTTGTTCAGAGTTTTGGAGCTCTGCCCTGAACCCGCTTTGTCTGGTATTCTGTGGTATTGCTGACAAAAAAACTTCACTGCATCTCTGCCCTATCCCCCATCAAGCCCTGCCTCCAGTTTTCTCTTTTTTTAACATGGAGTTCTTGCTGAGAAGTGCTACCCAGGCAGACACTTCATCTCTCAGCACACCTTGCATTTAGGTGAGACCATGTGACTGAATTCTGGCCAGTGATATGTGGACAAAAGTATCTGAGGTCTCTGATGATGTGATGAATAAAAATCTTCCAATCCTATGCTCTATTCCCTTGTCTGCCTACTGAGTATCGATGTCCAGGACAGCCTAAGAAACCACACGTTGCCAATGCCAGAGCCACCTTTAGCTTAAGTGGCTGATAGACTTCCAGGAGCAGAGCACCACACCACCTCCTTCATCCACTGACTGGACTTGACATGCACAAAAACTAAACTTTCATTGTGCTAAGCCACCAGCTTTCAGGTTAATCTATTACATCAGCTAACATTAAACTAATTTTACTCCATACATTTTCAAATAAATGCTTCAGTTGGTCTGGTCTCTACATATAAATGACTTGGAAGATGCTAAAGCATTTTACTTTTTAAGCAAAACTCATTTTCTTTTATGCTTGAACCAGTGCCATCTCTTTTTGCAGTAAAGCCAGAGCGCTTGGTCTCTATCTCTGCTTTTCTAATAAGTCAAGGGATTAGAGCTTCTTTCCACAGGAAGTCTAGGGAAGCTTTTCTTTCTCAGGCTTTGTCTCTCAGGCATTTATGTGGGGCCAGTCTGTGTGGAGCCAGATTCTCAGCCTGGCTTTTACTCTGCTCAGTTTGTTTTTGGAGCTCCCCACCCTCACTTACTTTTTCTCCCATGGTGTGAGTTCGTGTGTGGCTGGTTTTCTTGGGCATGAGGCCCAGCTGAGTTTCAGTTTTGTTTGTTGTTTGTACTGACTCAGTTCTGAGATCTGCCTCAGATACCCAGTGGTCAATGTTTCTCTGGAATGGGGGTCCCTGATTAGATGCCTTTAAGTCTGGTTGGAAGATAGTGAGTGCAAGAGCACCAGTGCTTTCCAAGGCTTTGTAGAGAAAGAGACAACAGCATTTTGTATAGAATAAGAAATACATAAGAAACAAATAGGTATGTGATTTGAAACCTCCATATTCTGTTTTCAGACAGTGAAGAATTCATAGTCTTAAAATGAACCATCACAGATTTTATTTGCCCGCCATTTATCCAAAAACCAAGTTATCAAAGTTCAATTATTTAATATTTACTCATCTCCTTTTGAATGAGAACAAGAAGGAATGAACCTCTGAAGGGCAGCACTGAACAGGAGACAGAGCACCACAGGCTTTTAATCTAAAGTCTGGGGGGCCACACCTAAGAGACACAGGCTTTTAATCTAAAGTCTGGGGGGCCACACCTAAGAGACACAGGCTTTTAATCTAAAATCTGGGGGGCCACACCTAAGAGACAGTGACAAACCAGAATTGAACCAAGTCTTAAAAATTACAGGTCATCCTCAAAGCAGATTAATCTTAAGGTTGCCTTACAGGGGAAAGGAAAAGACTTCACTTGTGGGTGATGCCATCTGGAGCTTCCTCTGTTCTGTTATACTAATGTTGATTCGTTTAAATAAGCAGAACCATAAGTTGGCGGTTCAAATTCACCAGCAGCTCCTCAGAAACCATATACAGGGTCTCTATGAGTTGGAACTGACTTGGTGGCACTTACCAACAACAGTTCAATCAGCCTGTCACCTGTCTGGGTCTCTCACTGAGGCTGACTGAACTTTGTTAAGTGGTTGCCATTACTGATCTTTGGTTACTTTATCTTTCAAGTTAGGATGATATTGTTGTTGTTAGGTGCCATCGACATGGTACTGACCCATAGTGATCTTAATGCATAGCAGAATGAAACACTGCCCGATCCTGGTCCAACCTCACTACTGTTGCTATGCTTGAGTCCGTAGGATGATGGCAGTGCCTAAATATTTGTTTATGTATGTTGTTATACTGTTGTTAAGTGTCATCAAGTCAGTTCTGAATCATAATGACCCTGTTTAGGGTTTCTAAGGAGTTGGTGATGGGTTTGAAACTTGCAGTTAGCAGTCCAGTGCTTATTCTGGTTTATGTATGGTTGATAGTTATGTGTCTTTAAGTCAGTTCTGCCTCACAGCAACCCTGTACAGTGTTTCCAAAATTATAAATCTTTATGGGAGCAGAAGCCTCGTCTTTCACCCACAGAGCCAACTGGTAGATTCAAACTGCTGATCTTGCAGTGAACAGCCCAGGTTATAATCCACTACACTACCAGGTTTCCTTTGGTGCTGTTGAGTTGGTTCTGACTCATAGTGACACTGTAAAGGGTTTCCCAGGAGTGGCTGGTGGAGTCCTGGTGTGGCTCTGTGAGTTAACATGCTGGATTTCAGAGTCAGTTTGAACCACAAGGTTAGCAGTTCAAGCTCACCAGCCTCTTTTCAACAGCACTTAACAACACTAAGAACCACAAGTAAATTTAAATCAGATATGATGGTGATGATGATGATAATGGCCTCTACTACATTAGATCGTATGGCTCCTATTTCACAGTCCCTATTCTTTTGACTTCTGGGGTGCACATTTTCTAGACCTCCAGGGTGTTCGTGGTTATTCCTCCTCTGTCTTTCTCATGAGTACCTTTATATACTTTCTGTTGCTGTTAAGTTGTTGAGTCAGTTCCGACCCATAGCAACCCTGTATAGGGTTTCCAAGGAGTGACTGGTGAGCTTGAACCACCGACTTTGTAGTGCAAATGGCTTTGCAGTCTGGAGCATTAACCCACAGCGCTGATGATGCAGTGGATTAAGCATTGCCCTGATAACAAAAAGGTCAGCTGTTTGGACCCACCAGCCACTCCACCAGAGAAAGATGAAGCAGTGTGCTTCCATAAAGATTGGCAGCCTGGGAAACTATGTCGAGCAGCCCTAGTTTCTCCTATAAAGTTGCTGTGAGTCAGAGTCAGCTCAATGGCAGTGGGTTTTTCTTAGATACTGCTATTTTCAGGTCTACCTTCAACATTGTCTTCCCATACTAGAGAGATGTTATAGCTAGTCAAATTATCCCTTCTATGCTTATGCATGTATTGGACTGCCAGCTATATATATATATATATATATATATATGTCTCCAGCTAGTCATCTCAGATTATCAAAAGGAGAATGCATCATTTCCCCTTAAATCAAGTTCTCTTTCTCTGTTCTATATCTCATTTGAGAACATATCTGCTCCCCAGTCACCTAACCTCAAAACACAGAGGTCTTCTTGATTCCACTTGTGCCCTATGTCTCGCATCCTCTGACATTACTAATGCCAGAAATTTTTTCTGGCCACTATTTCCCATATGTGGTACTTTCTTCTGATTTCCCTATTTAGGCTCCACCAACTCTCATCTGGGCCTCTTATGCAGTCTCATTTGTCTTGACTTGCTCTCTTCAAGCCTATTGTCTGTCTTGCTACCCCAAAGAAAATTTCAAAACACAAAACTGATCATATTATTCTCTGGATTAAAACTTCTCTAAGGAGTCTTGGTATTGAGCTGTGGGTTAATGTGCTGGACTGCAAATTCGATTTGAACTGCAAAGTTAATGGTTCAAGCTCATCAGCCACTCCTCAGAAACCCTGTACAGGGTTGCTATGGGTCAAAACTGACTCAAGTGGCACTTAACAACAACAGCAATAGGGTCACTTTTGTTATAGGCTAAGGATCAATCTCCCTATCATGGCAAATTCTTATGGCCAGATTATTGTATTTCTACTCAGTCCAGTTTTCAACCACTCCATTCCTCAAACATGGTCCACTGAATCAGTGGAACTGTCACCCTTTTATCTTTAGTGTTGCTGGAGCCTTTGCCCAGAATGTATTCACTACAAATAACTTCTACATATATTCTAATACTCACTCTGACATGACCTTTCCCAGAAGTTTCTCTCCTCTCCTTCACTCTTCTCCTTTCCAGATACCCGTTGGTATTTCTATCTGTATTCATTTTCTATGACTATTACAATAGATTACCACAAATTTCAGTGGTTCAAACAATACAAATTTATCATCCTACAGTTCTGTA
Source organism: Chrysochloris asiatica (assembly GCF_000296735.1). Lineage (NCBI taxonomy): Eukaryota > Metazoa > Chordata > Mammalia > Afrosoricida > Chrysochloridae > Chrysochloris > Chrysochloris asiatica. Next base: position 16,445,183 of record NW_006408548.1, on the reverse strand, counting down.
AGCCAAAAGTTAATCCAGGTCTCAGTTGGCTAAAATCAAAGTGCCAGTAGTGTTGTTCCTCTCTTTAGGATTTCTGTAGGACCCCATTCATTGCCTTTTCCAATTTCTACAACCTGCCCACATTCCTTAACTCCTACACACATTCCTCCTCCATTTTCAAAGCCTGTAATGGCAGGTCAAGTCCTCCTCACACTGCATAATTCTGAAATGTTCTTGTATCTCCCTCTTCTACTTTTAAGGAATCCTGTGGCAGGGCCCACCTAGATGTTCCAGGATGAATTCCCTATTTGAAGGTAAACTGATTGGTAAACTTAATACCCCTTTGCTATATACCGTAGCATATTTAAACATTCTGGGGAGTAGATGTCATCATCTTTACAAGAGAAGAGCATCATATGCTCTACCATAATGTTCCTTTCCATGGTCCAACTGAATTCTGTGTTCATTTCTCTCATTCTACAAAATAAATATTGTCATAAGTATTTGAATATTTGGAAGTTTCCCCAACTTAACTTTGACCTTTTGAAGTTCTTACTCATTTTTTTAATTCCTATATTAAGAAGAAAAGTTGTTGTTAGATACCATCAAGTTGTTTCTGACTCATAGTGACCCTGTGTAGGGTTTTCAGTGAGTGACTGGTAAGTTTGAACCACTGACCTTGTGCTTCAAACTGACTTTTCAGTCCAATGCTTATCCTATAGTGCCATACCAGGGCTCCTTAAGAAGAAATAGAACTGCTTAATATTTTTGAAAGAATGTAGCTCATTCAAATCCTAAGTGGCAATCTTTGTTGTTATTGTTGTTAAGTGCTATCGAGTTGGTTCCAACCCATAGCAACCCTGTATAAGGTTTCCAAGTAGCTGCTCGTGAGGTTGCAGTTCAAACTAATCTTGCATTCCATCCAGTGCATGAACCCACAGCGCCATATCAGAACTAATCTAGAACCCTCTAAATATCAGCATAGAAGAGACACTAACCTGTGCCAGTGATTAGAAATTGTTCATGTTAATAATTCAACTGTTTTAAAATTGGTCTTCCATTGTATATGATTGTATTTTAAGTTGTGCTGCTCTGATCATTATTACTAATATTTATAGAGTCTCATTTTAAATTTATCAGACATTGTTCCTAGTGCTTTTCATACATAAATTCGCTCCATTTTTACAACAATCCTCTGGTGTAGATACAATTACTATTGCCCATTTATAAATATGAAAACCAAGTCATGAGCAGTTTAAAAACTTGTCTAATGTCACCCTGCTTCATATACAGTCACTCTATGTTAATTACACTCTTTTGCCAATCCAAACAATCCCTTCTGTAGTCATCCTTCATAAATGGGAGATCAGTGTAGTTAATTTGAATTTTTGTTTATTTCTCATGAAACTCAATCGCCTTTACCCTCATGAATTTAAAAAAAGAACCAACTGAATTAGCTGACTCCATCTGAGATTTTCAGCCAGCCAACTTCTAAAACACATAGGCTATGAGCCTCAACTGTAAAAATGAGCTGTGTATTATCTTGCAAAGCCAGCTCGGTCTTTGGGAAAATCTTTGGGCCTAACGGTGAGTCCACGTGTGATCATTTTGTCAGTTTGATGAGAGTCCATCCCAGGGGAAGGCTTGCTTGCCAGGGAGGAAAGATGGGGGGAAAAAGCACATTAAATCTGTGGTTGCTTATAGCATCTGCCTTTGATGCTGTCTCTAGGGGACACACTGATCACCTCCTCTCAGTCAACAAATTCTATGTCTTCTCAGCAGTTCTGAAGGGGAAGAGCCCTTTAAGGCATTTTGCACTGACAAGCTTATTTCTCTTAGAGCTCTAGAATGTAATAGAAGCCATCAAAGGCAAGGGATATTAGGAGGTTGTTTTGCGTGACGGCAACAGAATTTATGCATTTTCAGGCAATTCTCTCACTTACATCAGCAGTTCAATTAGTGGCAGAGTAAACTAACAATATGTATTTGTTACTTTAGGCATTATTCCATTTTTTAAGAGCTTGATTATGCTTTGTAACAAACAACTTTGTTTAGAAAACACGTGATATTTTCACAGAATTCAGAGATTTTGCTTAACTATAACCTGGTTGATGCATGATCTGAGAAAGGGGAGAAGCAAATGTGAACATTAAGGGGATACCATCATCCCAGTATGCCCCCAAGAACCCTGAGGTGAAATGGAAAGCTGTTTTCCTCCACTCTGAAGATGTGGTGTGCAAGACCCAATGTTTTATTTTCTTATGTGAGGGAAGGGCTGAGGCACGACTTGCTACAAAAAGCTTGAACAGGGGCATGAGATTTCAGTCTTTCAGCATTTTCAAATAGTCTGAGGAAACCAACTGAATAACTTATTCTTCATAATTTTGAAGTCAAAATTGCAAATATTTTTGTTTTATATTAGTATGATCCAATGTATGTTGTCTTTTTGAAAAATTGGGAACTAACATACATTAATATTTTAACAGTTTAAACATTATAAAAATATGTAACTAGGGAAGAAAGTTCCATTCCCTTGTTAGTCTCACCCACAAGAATACAAATAAAAATTGGGGATATACATCCTTCCAGATTCTTTTCTTTCTGCATGTGTTTGTTTGTTTATTTATTTATTTACCAGCTGCTCCTCATCATAGCAACCCTGTATAGAGTTTCCAAAGAGTGGCTGTTCGGAACTGTTGTAGTTCAGTCCAGTGTTTATTTTATAGCACCACACCAGGATTCCATATATATATGTACATATTTATAAATATCTTTAATATATGTATATAAAAAGTGTATATATGTATATTTTAAAATGTATATATATATATGTGTGTGTGTGTGTGTGTATTCAATTTTTCTTTTTTTTTTTTTTTTTCAAAAATGGAACCAATGTGAGCACACTTTTCTCCAATATATTCAGTAGAAAGCTTTTACTGTTTGAACACCTATAGGCTTTTCTCATTCTTAGTAATCACTCTGTAATATTCTATAGTTATGGTGGGAACTACTTGGATTGTTTTTAGTTTTTCTCTATTTGAAGGAAAAGTGAAAAAAACACCATTTCTTCCATATGTGTCTTTGCACACTTGCTTATTTTTTTCGTGGAGTCAATTCCTGAAAGTCAAAATTTCTAACTAAAACAGTACTCGTATTTTAAATGTTGGTAAATAATTGCCCTCCAAAAATATCTAACAATTTACACTTTCACCGACAATTTTCCCATTTCCCCATAATGTTAGATTCCTGCTGTTGCTGTAACAATTTCCCACAAACTTAGTAGTTCAAACACAAATCATATATTCTGTTTTATATCTCTGGAGGTCACAAGTCTGAAATGAGTCTCATGGGACTAAAATCAAGGTATCAGGAGGAGTGTGTCCTTTGGGATGCTCTTGGTGTGGCATCACAGGATAAGCTCTTGACCTCAAGGTCAGCTCGAACTGCAAGGTCAGCAGTTCAAACTTACCAGCAGCTCCTCAGAAACCCTATACCTGGTCACTGTGAGTTGGAACCAACTTGATGGCACTTAACAACAACAACAACAGGGGAGAATTTTAGCAGCTACCTGCACTCCTTTGTTGCTTCTAGCTTTAAAGCAACTCCTAGGACTAGATCTTTCTCATGCTACCATGTCTCTGGTTCTCCCTTTTGAAACCCATTCCTATCTTTAAAAATTCTGTGCTTACGCTGAATCTACCTAGATAATCCAAAATCATCTCTGTATTTTAAAATCAGTTTATTGTGATCTGAATTGCATTTGGTACCTAATTTCAACACCACATTTATGATCTCTACAGGTTAGGACATAGAGATCTCTGATGGCTAATATTCTGCCTACCACACTCATCAGCACTAATGGTTCTATGCCATCTGACTTTAAAGAGAAAATTATTTATGTCACTTTTAATTTAAGATTTTGATTATGTGAGTTTGTACATTCATTCATGTGTTTACTGTTCTTTTGTTTGTTTGTTTGTTTTAAGTATTTTGTTGGTAAGAATTTGTTTTTGTTGTTAAATGTCATCAAGTTGGTTCTAACCCATAGAAGCCCTGTATAGGGTTTCTGAGGAACAGCTGGTAAGCTTAAACTGCCGATCTTGCTGTTCAAAATGACCTTGTAGTCCAATGCATTAACCCACGATGCCACACTGGGATGAAAAAAAAGACATTGTCCATTGTTGAGAATATACATAGCAAAACATATATCCATTCCACATTTTTCACAATGGCATTGATTATGTGCATTGTACAACCATTCTCGCCCGCCTCTTCTTAGTTGCTCTTCTTCCATTAACATAAACTCACTACTAGATGAAGTTCCTATCTAGTTTGATGAATGGATTATTTACACCCTTTGTACTTATTTATTAGTCTTTGTATATTGAAAATAGTGAATGTAAACAGGGGCTTCAAAAAATCCATGAAAAAAATTCCACTGCCTTTTCATTCCATGTTTCCATATATTTATGTCCTCATATGTGTATCCTATATTTTTTTCAATTTTACATTTTTAAAGTTTACTTATGATCTTGGGACAGAAGTGTTAAATGTGCATATAACCACACTCCTTGTTCCTTTCTTTCTGATTTTGTTATTATATCTTTAAATGTAAATCACCACCAACTTGGAAACAGATAGCAGTATTTTTGTTGTTGTTGTTATGTGCTGTGGAGTCGGTTCCAACTCATAGCGACCCTGTACAGGGTTTCCGAGGCTGTCAATCTTTACAGGAGTGGAAAGCTTCATCTTTCTCCAGTGCAACAGCAGGTAGTTTCGAACTGCTGACCGTGAGATTAGCAGCACGATTCACAACCACTACGCTACCAGAGCTCGTTTTTTCCTTCTTTCAATGTCCTATGATTCTGGCTCCTTCCTTCATGCTCACTGTTGCTGTTATTGTTAAATGTTGCTGAGTCGGTTCTAACACACAGAGGTCTGGTGTAGTATTTCCAAGGAGCAGTTCTTGAATTTGAACTGCTGACATTGTGGTTAGCAGTCCAGCTCATCCTACAGCTCCACACCAGGACTCCTTTAAGATATAAGTTTGTAAAGAAGCCTCCTGCAGTTGGTTTGATGCAATACAGTCTTCAGCCAATCACATTGTATTGTGTTCAGTATCCCACCATCAAAGTTCCCAAGCTGAATGACTGATCTGGCACTGATTTAATATTTATTAAACACCCGTGTCTTACTAGAACTTTGTTTACAGAATTTTGTAAACACCCGTGGCTTGCTAGAACTTTGGGCTGCGAAACTACCAGCTGCTCCGCGGGAGAAAGATGAGGCGTTCTGCTCCCGTAAAGATTTACAGCCTTGGAAACCCTGTTCAGGGTCGCTATGGGTCGGAACCAACTCAACGGCACTTAACAACAATAACCTTTGATTTATCTTCATTTCTTTATTACAGCTTCAGTATTTTGTTGTTATTAAGTTTAAATTCTGTGCTTAACAGTGGTGTTTGGAGGCTAGAATCATACAGAACTCTTCAATCCCTACATTTTAATGAACAATTTTTATTCTGGGCAGTCATTCCTTGAGTGGCACAAATGGTTAACGAGTCCAGCTGCTAACGAAAAGGCTGGCTATTCCAATCCACCCACAGGTGTCTGGGAAGAAAGTCGTGGCAATCTACTTCAGGAAATCAGCCAATGAAAGTTCTGTTCATTACAGTTGTACTCTGACTCACAAGACGTCGCCGTGAGTCAGAATTCACTAGATGGCAACTACTTTTCAATTTGTATTCTGTAATAAATTTAACTGGTTCATTTTGGCAAGATATTTTTACTATTTTGATATTATTCTAAAATACAAAGTCATTGAAACTATTCATATCCGGGAGTTACCTAAGATGAGTTCGTTTTATCTGATTGTCGTTGTTGGAATCTGTTCTGACTCATAGCCACCCTGTATGGTGTTTCTGAGGCTCTAAATCTCCGAGGCAGCAGAAAGCCTCATCTTTCTCCAACAGAGGGGCTGGCAGGTTCTAACTGCAGATTTCATGGTTTGTAGTCCAGTGCTTATCGTACAGAACCACTACACTCCGATTATTGTTGCGTGCCATCAAATTGATTCTGACTTACAGCAACACAAGTGATAGAATAGAAACCATAGGGTTTTCTTGGCTGTAATCGTTACATAAGCACATCACTGAGTCTTTATGTTAGCAGCAAAATACTTAACCCAAATACTTGTGCCACCAGGGCTCCTTTCTATATACCTAAAAAACTATCATTTATAGCTGCTCCAGTATTTGCTTGAATATGTGGTAAAACTCAGGACAGCTTTTATAATAATGATATCTTAGTCTGGATGTCAGATAGTATAGTGGTTATGAATTGGGCTGCTAACCTCAAAGTCAGCAGTTTGAAACTACTAGCTGTTTCATGGGAAAAGATGAGAAGTGCTGCTCCCGTAAAGATTTACAGCCATGGAAACACTACACAGGGTCATTATGAGTTGGAACCCACTCCATGGCATACCACCACCAGTCTGGATGTTACAGAAGCAAAACTAGTAACAGTGAGACTTATAGATGTATGCATAGAGGTTTACATTAAGGGAATGGCTCACACAGTTGTGAAGTGCCGTCAAGTCCATTCCAACCAATAGCAACCATATGTAGGGTTTCGAGGTTTGTAAATCTTCACAGGAGCAGAAAGCCTCATCTTTATTCAGTGGAGCAGCTTGTGGACTCAAAACTGGCCTTGTGGTCAGTCTAGGGCTTATCCCCACACCACTGTAGAAGTGAGCAAGTCCCAAATCCGTGGATCGGTTGTCATACTGGAAATTTCTGACTCATGTAGCGGTAAGGCTGATGAACAAAGATGAGCAGGTCAGATGGAGATGGCAGGTAAGATGGCAGGCTGCTGAGGACTCCCAAATTGGTAGGCATTAGAGCAGTTCACTGGCTCAAGTCCAAAGAACCAGAGGTCATAGGACAAGCCAGATGCAAGATTCAGACTCAGCAGAGAGCAAGCAAATTTTACCTGAATATCTGATATATTGTAAGCAGGTCACACGTCCAAGGAGATTTCCTTTAAATTGATCAGCTGTTAATAATAGATAGCATCAAGGGGAGTTATTGCATCTTAATGGCCAAAGCACTAACAATCTTGGTCTAGTTAGGTTGGCACAAAGCCTTAGCTGTCACAAATGGCATCGAATTAAGAACTCTTAATTTCAAGTTTTTATGAATTGACATATTCAGAAATAAGAACCATAGAGTTCTTACAAAGAAAATTGGCATTATTTATAGCTATAATCCTAAATCTAATCTATCTTCTTAATTGTGATAATTTATCAAAGTTTTTTTTTTTTTTTATCATAGGCCAGGGCAAACATTATACTTTTCTTAAAAGATCAGTGATTCTAATATCAATGTTTTTGGAACATATATTTGAATGGTAACTTTTTTTAAGTAAAATTATACAATTCTGGCAAAAAAAAAAAAAAGTCTTCTTGAACTCACAGTCAAACATGAACCTACTTCTTTTCATCTTACATCAAATCTTAACTGTAGTTATTTTCCCCTTTTTCCATTTGGGAAGATTTGGTGATCATCACTGTTTTCTTAAAACAGCAGATAGAGCCACCGTTATGGATCACTTGATGAAGAATCAATCAATCTTTTTTTAGTGTGATAAAATATACGTAACAGAAATTTTACCATTTTAACCATTTTTTAAGTGTATGGTGGTCCAGGGGCATTAGCTATATACATCCACAATGTTGTAAAATGCTCACCACTGTCTATTTCCAAAATTTTTCATCACCTCAAACAGACACTTCAATAATAATCCCTCATTTCCTCTCCCCACAACCCCTGGTAACTCCTAATCAGTTTTCTTTATCTGTGCTTTTTTGCTTATTCTAGATACTTCATTTAAGTAGGATTTTTGTAGTATTTGTCCTCTTACATCTGATTTATTTCTTTCAGCATAATGTTTTCACGGTTTATCTGCATAGTATCATATCATGTGTCAGAATGTTGTTTCTCTTTATGCAGGAATAGTATTTCATTGTATGTTGTTGTTAAATGCTGTTGAATCAGTCCCGACTCATAGCAACCCTATATAAGGTTCCCAAGGAGCAGTTGGTGAGTTTGAACCAATGACCATGCAGTTCAAACCAATGTTGAGGTCTAGTGCTTATCATGCTGTGCCACACATTATATGTATATACCACATTTTGTTTATCCTTCATCTATTGATGGATACCTGGGCTGTTTCCACTTTATGGCTGTTGTGAATAATGCTGCATTGAACATTTGTGTACAATATCTATTTGTGTCCCTGCCTTCAAGTCTTTGGGTTATACAAATATACCCAGAGATGGAACTGCTGGGTCAGATGGTAACTCCATGTTTATCTTTTGGAGGAACTGCCCAACTGTTTACTATAGTGGCTCTACCATTATGTCCCCATCAGCAATTTATGAGGGTTCAATTTATCCACATTCTCAATGAAGCCTGTTATTTTCCATTTTTATGATGATAGCTATCCTAGTAGATATAAGGAGTCCTGGCATGGCTCTGTAGGATAAACACTCGACCATAGATCTGTCTGAACCGAAAGGTTGGTGGTTCAAACACACCAGCCCCACTTCAGAACCCCTATTCAGGGTCACTATGAGTCAGAACCAACTTCATGGCACTTAACAGCAACAGCAACAACAGTAGTTATAAAGTAGAATTTCATTGTGGTTTTGATCTTAATCTCTCTATGAAGAAATAAATCTTAACTTACTTTTGGGCTCAGATATTCACAGGTAAATATGCACATAGTATCTTTAATCCAGACAAAGAACTGCTTCAGCCCTGGATTTTTTTTTTTTTTAATTCATAGAACTTCTGATTCACAGTCCTCCATAAAACAGACAAATATTTTAGGTGCCATGTACTCTACCTAAAGAATATCTGTATTTTCATATTGTTTCCTCCAACCCAGATCTTGAATATGGTTGGTATATTTCAACCGTAGGCCCGACAGGGCTCACTGCCATTTTATAAATTTCATTGTTTACCAAGGAGAATTTAAGAAACAAAAATAAAATAAAAACAAGTCAAACCAATTGCTGTTGAGTAGATTTCACACATACCAATCCTATGTGTGACTGAACAGAATTGTCCCACAGAGTTTTCTTGGTTGTAATATTTGTGGGAGTCCTGGTTTGGTGATGTGGGCTAATGCGTCAGATTGCAAAGTCATTTGAACTATAAGGTTGGTGGTTCATGCTCACCAGCTTTTCCTTGGAAACCCTATACAGGATCACTATGGGTCAGAATCAACTCGATGGTACTTAACAACAATCTTTATGGGAGCAGATCACCAGGACTTTCTTTTGTCATGCCCTGAATGGAGCTACCAACCTATTGAGGCAAACTGTCTCTGCCACCTAGAAACTGTAGAATCAACAGAATTAATGAGTATCACCCCCTCCTTTACTCTGTTCCATTCACTTTTGTTGTTACACAAATATTCTAGGGAGACCCAGGCCTAGGCCCAGGGCCTTTGCCCTAGTTGTTCCCTTTGTCTGAGATGTTCTTTCCCCATTGTTTGGTTTCTCATTTAATTCTTTCTCCAACATCATCTTATCAAAGAGGCCTTCCCTGACAGCCCTGTCTAAAATGTTAGCCCATTCCTACCCTTTAGAATTTCTCTTTCGCATTATCCCACTTGATTCTTCTTTCTCCTCTCTAACATTTGTTGTTGTTGTTGTTAGGTGCCATCGAGTCAGTACCGACCTTATGCACAGCAGAATGAAACACTGCCAGGTCCTGGGCCAACCTCACTATTGTTGCCACGCTTGAGTCCATCTATGCTGCCACTTGACCAATCCATCTCATTGGGAGGTCTACCTCTTTTTCTCTGACCCACCACCTTACCAAACATGATAACCTTCTCCAGCGACTGGTCCCTCGTGTTAATATGTCCTAAGTATGAGAGACAAAGTTTGGCTATCCTGGCCTCCAAGGAGCACTCTAACAGTTATTGTTGTTGTTGTTAAGTGCCATAGAGTTGGTTCTGACCCATAGCGACCCTGTACAGGGTTTCTGAAGCTGTAAATATTTACGGGAGCAGAAAGCCTCATCTTTCTCCCGCAGAGTAGCTGGCAGTTTCGAACTGCTGACCTTAAGGTTCGCAGCCCGATTCATAACCACTACGCTACCAGAGCTCTTCCAATACCTTACCAGGCATTTATGTAATAATGTGCTCATATCCTGCCATTGGAACCAGGCAGGGCTTTATCTGTTTGTATCACTGAAACCTAGCATAGTGCCTAACACATGATTTAAAAAAAAAAATGTTGACATCAGTTCATTTCCAACCAGGAGCACATGATAGGTCCTCAGTAAAATTTGAGGGATAAATGAAAGATAATATTCTTTTCCACTAGTATATAAAAATGTTAAATACTAAAAGCTGTTAGGATCTTACCTTTACCCTCTGTTAAACTGTCAAGCCAAGACAGTATGACGTGGCAGAATATAATTTTTCAATTATGGGTCAAAATATATCTTAACATTGGGCTATTAAATAATGGCAAATGAATAGCTGTACTGCTGGCTCACTTCAGAAGCACATAGAATAGTCATAGAGATAACTCCATGAATCTCCTTAAGTAATCTGAACTGAAGGATCATGAGCAATAACCTATTATTTATTGTTCCTCTAACATGCGTGCCCCATAAGATCTGCCAATGGATCATTGAGCAGCATCTATCTTAGAGAGGCGAGGATGTTTGAGAACAAGGATTCTGGAGTTCAACTGCTTGGTTCTGAGCTTACTTCTTCCATTTATTGGCTGTATGTCCTTGGGCAAGTTACTTAGCTTCTTGATATCTCAGTTTATGTGACTTCAAAATGGGAATACTAAAAGATTTGCTTCACAGACTAGGTATGGATATTCAATGAGTTAATACATTTGCACTCCTTAGTACAATGCCAGAACACGACTTATTCAATCATGTGAGTTATGACTTAAAGGACAAAAATAGCAGTTACAATAGTAACAATATAGACATTTAATAGTTACTTTTATGGGCATTAAGACTTCGCTGTTATATCTTAAACTTTTTATAGCAAAAATTTATATACACATTGGCATTAAGAATGTCATGTTTGAGGCACACGAAATATATGCATACTGGCTCAGATCCACTATAGATAGAGCTAGAAAATGAAGGGAGGGTTATGCACTGATGAACTGGGGAAGGAATTGGCCATATTACCCCCTAGTAATAATTGTTGTTAAGTACCATCGAGTTGATTCCAACCCATAGCGACCCTGTGTAGGGTTTCTGAAGAATGACTGATGAACTACCAGACTTGTGGGTCAAACTGACATTCCAGTCTAACACATTAACACACAGCGCCACACCAGGACTCCTAATAGTTAACACCGCAACAATAATTTTCAGTTTTTAGATCATGTAAGAGTACACTTTCTTATGATCTTAAAATTCTTCTGTGAGGGAGGTAATAAATGATGTAGGCACAGCCTTGGAACAACAGGGCTCTGGGATACAGAGACTCAGACGTGGTTGGAATGGGGAAAAGGAGGGGATAATGTTGAGATGCTTGGCTGACTCTTGAACCTTGGTTTTCCATGCACTATATTATGAAACAGTCACGGGAGAGTAGAGGAAGGAATAGCCAGAAATACCACCATAGAAAGCTTGTAAGTCCGTCTTCTGCCTGGAACTGATTGGAATACCTAAAAAGGGGCTACAATATATCCAGTATAGGGATGGGCAACTTGAACATTGACTACCCAAAATGGGGGGAGGGATACAAAGGTAAGAAGTGACTGGCTTACAAGCTTTCAAGAGGGAACCTGGATCAACAGGGCGGGGAGGAGGGTAGAGTCTCAAGTGAGTAATAGCCAACCTGTCTAGGAAGGGCTGATGAAAAGAAATGTGGATGGGTCTCTTGTGATGCAAGGGCAAATAATTGTTATCAGGATGGATTGTGAGGACTGGAAAGGTAAAGGTGGATATTTTATAGCAAGGAGGGATGTGATTAACCTTTCAGTCTAGGAGCGAAGGCCCCTGGGACCATCACTGGAAAAGAGCAGAGATCGGGACCCCACCCAGAGAAGCAGTGAGGCCTGAGATGAACACAGAGAGGATGACATGAAGAGATGGAGTGGCTGAGGACTTGAGATCCAGGGAGGGAAGGGAGCTGTATGCTGAGGACCGTGGGGGGAGGGGGGCCTGCAGGGGTATAACCTTTGGTTGGGTGATGATGCATGAATGGGATGGTAACTATGACAATGAAACAATGTATGATAGAATGAGTGAAAAACTAATGTTCCCCCATGTAAACTATCACACAATTAAAAAATTAAAAAAACAAAAATTCTTCTGTGAGGTCATGTTATGCTTATCCCTACTATGCACGAATGGGGAAAATAGATGGCAGAAAAATTAAGTGACATTATGTCCAAAGTTACATTACTGGGAAGCATGGAATCAAGCCTGGAATTCCCCTAGGCTTCAGACACATACTCCTGTGCGCTCTCCTCTAAATCCTGCCGCCACCACTCTTTGACCAGATCTTTTCTGGCTTCATAAGTGTACTCTAAGGTAGCGTAGTGATTACAAATCAGGCTGCAAACCTTAAGGTTAGCGGTTCGAAACTACCAGCCGCTCCGCGGGAGAAAGATGAGGCTTTCTACTCCCGTAAAGATTTACACCCTTGGAAACCCTGTACAGGATTGCTGTGGGTCGGAACTGACTCAACGGCACTTAACAACAACAACA
>NW_006408548.1:16425063-16432338 GCF_000296735.1 Chrysochloris asiatica | reverse complement strand
ACTCCCGTAAAGATTTACACCCTTGGAAACCCTGTACAGGGTCGCTATGGGTCGGAACCGACTCGACGGCACTTAACAACAACAACAACAACCTTTCAGTGAAACATAAGTAATACTTATATCCCAGTTAGCAAAGAGATCTTGAATAGTAAAGTGAGGCTGGTGAACAGTATTAGAATCAGCAAACATAATGGAATAGGACTTCAATGTATTTTCCTCCAATTTTTTTTTTTTTTTCTAATGAGTTATATTTCAAGAAACACTGTCAAGTGTTTAAGAATGAGATAAAATAGCAACATAAAAATGGCAGCAAATTGCACTTCCATGAGCATGATATGGTTGTTTATACAGAAATTAAAGTGCTAACCCCAAATAACTAATTGTTGGAATTTCATATAGGATTAACATACTAACACCTTAAGACTCTCATCTTCATACAAGAAATAAAACAGAATGCCTCGTTCTTTAACTTAAAGAAACAGCCAGAAAGGTTTGGTCATGTTCTTTGGCCAAGGTCTGTTGTATTAGGTGAACTTGGTGCTTTCTGTGTTTCCGGAAGAAGAAGTTGATATTGGCCCACAATTAGTTTGCTTTTAGGAGAGATTCCATGGAAAGAAAGGTGGTCATTAAATGAAACAATAGCTCCATCATTCCTGCAATGTGATTCACTGAAGCATCTGAGAGGAAGGCAGTGGCTCTGAAATACTTGCTATTCCTAAAACTTATCACCATATTTAATATTCCAAGGTAATAGTCTTCTTGTTCAATTCAAATTGTTTATAATGGTAAACCAGATAAACAAAAGCACTTTGAAAAAAATTAATGTTACTTGTACCCACGTTGTCACAAACCACTGCCTAAATGAGATTTTTTTTTTTTTTTTTTAATGTCCAAACTTTCTGAATAATAGCATGCATTGAGTAAGTGGAAATAGCAGTTTAAAATTAAAATGAAAAATATCTCTCTTTGTATCTGCAAATTCTGTCTCCTGCCTGGTTGGAGCAGTTCTTACATCTTCCTTATGTTCCATACAGTGGTCACTAACCACATATGGCTATCTAAATATAAATATAAAATAATATAATTGATATTTAATCTAAAATTCTGTTTCTTAATCATACTTAAAACATTTTGCATGCTCAATAGTCTCATGTGTTAGATAATGTAGATATAGACTGTTTCTATGATTGCAGAAAGTGCTGTTGGTTAGTGTAATTATGAAACTTACAAAGCTGAATGTGCTTGCCTTTAAAATGTATTCATCTCAGGTTATCAGTATACCATGATGGCCACATGAGGGTAGGAGTCAGGAACCCGCTGTTGTAACAGTGGAGAACCCAGCTGATCTGAGGTCATAGTGCCAGGGAGCAATAATGTAACTTTGCAGCTCACCTATGTCTTACAAGCTAACAATAACAACAAAAAAGTCTTAAGATCAAGATAACATCATTGGTTCAATTTCTACACTTTCTGTTGTTACAGAGACCTATAGACTGACCAGGACATGCCAGTCATCTCAGACAGAGAACCTCCTGCCTCAGAAAGTCAGGTTTTTCCTCAAGACCACTCTTTTTACCAGTCGCTCCGCGGGAGAAAGATGAGGCTTTCTACTCCCATAAAGATTTACACCCTTGGAAACCCTGTACAGGGTCGCTATGGGTCGGAACCGACTCGACGGCACTTAACAACTTAACAACAACAACTCTCTTAGGCAGTAATGCTCAACTGCATATTAACAGAATCACACAGGAAGTTTTTTAAAATGCAAATTCCTGGATCCCAACCCCAGAGATTCTGAATTAATTGTTCTAGTATATGACCAGGATTTTTCCAAAATTCCTTCAGATATTCTGATGTGCAGCCAGGGTTGAAAGAGATCCTGTCTCTCTCTCTTTTTTTTAAATTGTGAGTTAGTAAAATTTACAGAGCAGGTCATCAATTTTACATCCAACAAATCACACACTGTGTTTCATCCCATAGGTTGCTTGTTGTTGGTGTTAAGTGCTGTCTAGTCAGTTTCAACTCATAGAGACCTTGTATAGGGTTTCCAAGGAGTGACTGGTGAGCTTGAACCGCTGACCTTGCAGTCCAGCATATTATCCTGCAGCACCGCACCAGGACTTCATAGGTTGCTATTACGTCCATGTAACAACAGCTATCCCACTTCCTCCCTGTGGTTCCTATTTCCATTCCACCCTCCTTGCCAACCCCTGTGAACCTTGTCTCTGGGTAAATGCTGCCCTTTTGGTCTTGAAAGATTGATCATTAAACAGTGTTGTTGTCACTCCTGTAAACCTAACTACCACTTGATTGAAAATTAGATCGCAAAGGTGAGATCTGTGCCAAACCTGAAGCCTGGCCAAGGGCCATAGTCTAAGATTCCTCCAATCTCTTTCTGACCAGTAAGTCTGGTTTTCTTTATAATTTTGAGTTTTATTCCATAATGTTTCCCACTATATCTGGACCTTCTAATGTGACCCTTTCCAGAACAGTTGGCAGTGGCAGTCAGTTGTCATCTCGTTCTTCTGGTTTCTGAGTTGTGGAGACTGATGCTTTCATGCTCCAACAGTCCATCAGACTAATTGATTCAAAGCATCTTCAGTTTTCATCACTCTTATTTCCTCTACACATGGAGAGACCAATAGTTACATCATAGATGGCCACTCATGAATTTTTAAAATCCTAGTCACTACTCACCTTAGTAGTATGTAGAATGTTGCCTTTGTGGACTATATAATGCCAACTGACCATGGTGTGTCCTGACACTATGGTCCTGACACCCCAGGCCCAGCAACTTATTGCCTCCGGTGTTTGGTCATGTTTAAGAAGTTTTCTTCAATTCATCCCCCGTATGCTCCATCACATTCATATGTGTCTTGACAGCAAAGGTAAACACATGTGTACAAATATCCTCTGTCAAACCTGTATGTATTGTAAGTATATTCCCACTCTCCCTCCCATAATTGCTCAGTCTCTGTGTGTCTCCTGTAGAACACTGTTGGTTCCGAATTGTATATATAATATGTTTGCTTCTATCTCCTTTAACCCTCTATTGTCAACTGTCTTCATCATTTTTCTGCCAACCTCCCTCTTGTTGTAAATTGTCTTCCCTGTCACCCAAGTTAGCACATGTCTACCCTCTAGCCAGTGAATTACTCTCCCTTCCTTCCTGATAACCATCAAAGAATATTTCTTTTAGCATGAAAACTTTTTCTTGAGTTTTTACAATAGTGATCTCAATCTTTTTCCTGTTATGATTGACTGATTTCATTCAGCAACATGTCCTCTAGGTTCATTCATGTTATGAGGTGTTTCACAGATTCATTGTTATCCTTCAGTGTTGCATAGGATTCTATTGAGTGTTTGTACCAAAGTTTGTTTATCTACTCTTTCAGTGATGGGCATTTAGGCTGTCTCCATCTTTTTTCTAGAGTTAATAGTACTGTGATGAACATGCATGTACATATATTTACTCATGTCCTGGCTCTTATTTCTTGTGGATATATACCAAGTTTCTGGGTTGTATGGTATTGCTATTTCCAATTTTTCGAGGACATGTCATACTGTTTGCCATGGTGGTTGCACAATTTTACAGTCTCACCAGCAATGTCCCAGTTTCTCAACACCCTCTCCAGAATTTGTTGTTTCTTTTGAGCTTTGCTATTAATGCTTAAGTGAGATGGTATCTCTATCTTTTTTTTTTTGCATCTAATAGCTAAGGTAGCATAATGGTTATGAGTTGGGCTGCCAACCTCAAGGTCAACAGTTCGAAACTACCAGTGGTTCCGCAGGAGAAAGATGAGGCATTCTGCTCCCATAAAGATTGACAGCCTCAGAAACTCTGTGCAGGGTCACTATGAGTTGGAACCGACTCCACGGTACTTAACAACAACAATAACAATAGCTGTAGAGTCCTGGTATAGTGCTGCAGGATAATGTTCTGGACTGCAAGGTTGGTGGCTCAAACTTACCAGGCACTCCTTGGAAACCTTATACAGGGTCAGTAGGAGTTGGAACCAACTCAACAGCACTTAACAATAGCAAAAAATGGCTACTGATCATGAACATCTGTTCATATGTTTGTTGGCCACTTGAATGTCATCTCTGGTGAAAACTCTGGTCATGTCCTTATTTGTCTTTTTCTTGTTGCAGGTGTTGTAGTCCTCTGTACATTTTAGAGATGAGTATCTTGTCTGATATGTCACTGCAAAAACAATTTCCTAGGTTTTTTGTGTGTGTTTTTTTACTCTTTTGGTGAAATCTTTTGATGCATATAAGTGTCTAATGTTTAGGCGGTCCCAATTACCTATCTTGTTTTCTACTATTTATGTGTTTTCAGTTGTGTTTAATAGTAGATTTATGCCATGTATAAGGGCCCCTAAGTTTGTCCTATTTTTTCATTGATGATCTTTATAGTCCTATGTTTTGCATTTAGGTCTTTAGTCCATGTTGAGGTTGTTTTTGTATATGGTATGAGATATGAGTCTTGTTTGACCAACATCTATCAACCTATGAAATTTTAGTTCCTAATTAACATGAGTAAATAGAAACATTCACATAAAATTGGAAAATATCTAATTTTTTTTTGACATCCCAACTAGTTCATTTGCATTTTACATTCCATATAAACTTGGCTATACAAGTCTCAAGTAGCTCTGATCTTACTCAAATAGCCTTAAGCTAGCTCTGTATATTTGAGGAACAGCCAACACTAACCAGTATCAAATACGAGCTTTGGAACCCAGAAAATATTAAGTGGCTTCTATGTAGATCCAAGAGTGGTATTAAGTATACAACCATCACTGATGTTTACATATCAAATAAAGGAAATCTAACTGGCCTCTGCTATTGTGCATGATAAGCTAGTGGTTTTGTTTACATCCCATGTATTTCCTGTTACTCACTTGTGCAACCCTTTCATTTTTCTCTCCAGAAATTTTTACAACTAGCCTCTAAAATCATCATTTAATAGACACAAAGGTGAACATTCTATTTATCACGACATTCTAAGCCAGTTATGACTTAAGATTCTTCCTTCCTGCCTTCTGCCAATGCATACTGGGCTTCTTAGAGGCTAATATGTCTCCAAATAGGCCCATAGCTCATGGTGCTGTTAGAAGTGACATCCTCCTGCTCAGCCCGTCAGAGACAGTGATGGGATAACACCTTTCAAGGTGACAGTGTGTGTGACAGCAGGCAGAGGGGAAACAGAGCTCACTGGTGAAGATAAGGGATGTGATATCATTTAGTCTATATGTTTCATCACAGAAACTGCTTATGGTTTCAAATTGCCCATGAATCAACCTGTAAGTGCCTGAGAATAGGAAAGCAGTTACTAGCCGGCACTTGACTTCACTACTACAAATATTTCACCTCTTCAATATCTGCCAGTCTCCTCTTATAATCTACCACTGAGTGTCTAGAATGTGTCACATACTGCTTTTTGAAAGATCTCATTCAAGGGCTTCCAGAATATTCCTGCAGCCTCTAGCACGGTGTTCTGGGCATGAGAGCCTGGCCCCTGGGCATCTTCCTGGCCCACCACCCCTGTACTGCTGGTGCCATATGCCTCAGCTCATCTACAAGGAATAACCCATCCCATTCCACAATGTTTCTCACTTTGGTCTTTGCTCATGTTGTCTCACTGGCCTGGAAAACTCTCTAGCCTAGGGCTGCTCAGTAGAATAGAGTCTGAGCCACATACACAATTGTAAATTTTCCAGTTGCCACAATTTTAAAAAAGTAAAACTAAACAGGTAAATTAATTTGAATGATCTATTTCATTTCAACCACCTGTCTGTCAATTTCTTGTACTGTTGTGATTTGAATGTTGCTATGAGTTGGAAGCAATGCCACTACTATTTCAAATACCAGCAAAATGGCCTATGGTGGACAGCTGCTGTGGAAAACAGAGCTTCCAGATTGAAACAGGAAAAAGTTGTGGCAATATACTTCTGAAAATTAGCCAATGAGAATCTTACGGATCCTAAGTGCTCAGTGGCCACATGTGGCTACAAGGTCTTGGCCAGTATAGATCTAACCCCAACCTGTCTTCTCTACCAGGCGCTCCCAGCCCATCTCTTAAGACTCTGTTTTGTCACCTTTAAGACACCCTGTCTGAACTCACCCTTCAACGCCGTCATTGCTCAGTGGTCCTAAACTTCAGCTGCCCACAGGGAGTTTTTCAAAAGCCCAATGGGAAGCTGCTATAAAAAGCAGTTTGACAGTTCTTCAAAAATTAAACATAGAATTAGCATGTGACCCAGCAATTCCACTGTTCAATATATGCCTAGAAGACTTGAAAGCGGAGACAAAAACAGATGCTATACACCCATGGTCACCGAAGCATTATTCTGTAGCCAAAAAGTGAAAAGAATCCGATATTCACCAATAAATAAATAAATGTGATATATTCATACAGCAAAATACTGTCCAACCATAAAAATAAATGATGTTCTGATGCATGCTACACTATGGGTGAACCTTAAAAACATTATGCTGTGAGCTAAGTCAGGCACAAGAAGACAATATTGTACAGTCATACTTATATGAAATACTTGGAATTAAGCAATTTCATAGAAACCAAAGTTTTTTAGTGGTTACTGGGGGGACAGTTATGGCATATTAGATAATGAGTTTTTATTTAGGAGAATAAAAAATTTTGAAGATAGTATTGATAGTTGTACAACATAGTAGATGAATTAAGGTCATTGAATTAAAATTGTTAAAATGGTAAATATTATCACAATAAAATAATACACATATATATACTTATATCACAATAAAACTATATACATATATGTATTTAATTTTATAAATATATAATATGTATTCCTGGTGTGGCACCACAGAATAAGTGCTCGACCTCAAGGTCGGTTTGAGCTGCATGGTTGGTGGTTCAAACTCACAAGCTGCTTCTTGGAAACCCTATAAAGGGTTGCTATGAGTCAGAACCAACTCGGCAGCACTTAACAATGACAACAACAAACCCACAGTCCATTGGCTGAAATAAGTTACATGGCCAAGCCCCACACAGCCATGGGGTAGAGGTGTCTCCTACACCTGTAGTGAACCACCATGGCAAGGACAGGAAAGGAAAGGAAATACAAAAAAGTTCATGAAAAAATGACATTACCTTTAGTTCAATTTTTCCACAAACCTTTTGAAACCCCCTCAGAATGTTGTTGTCAGGTGCCATCAAGTCGGAACCGACTCATAGCGACCCCATGCACAGCAGAACGAAACAATGTCCGATCCTGGGCCAACCTCACTACC
>NW_006408548.1:16400054-16424308 GCF_000296735.1 Chrysochloris asiatica | reverse complement strand
AATACAACCCTGTCTCACACCTTTCCCAATTTTAAAACATTCAGTGTTCCCATGTTCTGTTCGAACAACGGCTTCTTGATCTAGGTACAGATTTCTTAGAAGTACAATTAAGTGTTCCGGAATACTCATACTTCTCAATGTTGTCCATAGCTTGTCATGATCCACACAATCGAAATGTAGACAAATAATATACTCTTTATATCACATAAGGATTCTTCACTAGCAAGCTTTGCTTACAAGCTTGAAAACATTTGTTGTTTAATTTTTATGAAGTCCTATAACCTCTCTTGCTCTCTCACTGTTATATGTTACTCCAGTGCCCTCCAAGGCTCCTGCATACTTCTCAGTCATAGAAATTACACCTTTTACTCACAGGCTCTCTATGCAACGCTCCTATGAACTCAAAGTACAAACTTGTTCTGCCTTGTATTCTTAGCAACTGGCTCGTTGTCTGAAGCATCCAGCAACTTTACCCCCTTATACTGGCAACCACAGGGGTACACGGTGCTCTCTTCCCTTCAATAATGTATACTATCCTCAGAGGGCAGCATGGTGACTCTGTAGGATAAGCACTGGGCCGCAAACCACAAGGTCAGCAGTTCAAGCCAACCAGCTGCTTCATAGGAGAAAAATGAGACTGTCTGCTCCTGCAAAGATTTACAGACTTGCAAACTCTATGCAGGGTCACTATGAGTCCCAACTAAATTTACAGCAAATAACAACAAGTAAAAACAACAATTCTCAGAATTATATATATGTTGTAGCCATCTGTGCTCTAGCCTAGAAGCCCCATGAGGGCAAGAAATTGTTATTGTTGTTAGCTGCTGTTGAGTGACTTCTGACTCATAGCAACCCTGTGTACAACAGAACACAACATTGCCCAGTCCAGCCCCATACTCACAATAGTTGTTACACTCTAACCCATCACTGCTGCCTCTCTGTCAGTCCCTCTCGTTGGAGAGCTTTCCCTTTTTCAGTGATCCTACACTTTACCAAGAATGATGTCCTTCTTCTGGGACTGGTCCCTCCTGATAATATGTCCAGAGTATGAAAGATTAAGTCTCCCCATCCTGACTTCTAAGGAGCATTCTGGCAGTCCATGATTCTTTTAATATTCTTCTCCAATACTATAACTAAAATACATCAGTTCTTCTATGGTCTTCTTTATTTATTGTCCAACTTTCACATGAATATGAGGCTATTAAAAGTACCATGATTTGGGTCAGGTGCACCTTAATCCTCAGACTGACATCTTTGCTCTAGAACACTTTAAAGAGATCGTGTGCAGCAGGTTTGCCTAATGCAATATGTTGTTTTATTTCTTGACTGCTGTTGCCATGAGTGTTGATAGTAGATCCAAACAAAATGAAGTCTTTGACAACTTCGATCTTTTCTCCATTTATCTTTATGCTATTTATTAGTCCAGTTGTGAACAGTTTTATTTTCATTACACTGAGGTGCAGCCCAGACTGAAGGCTGTGGTGTTTGATCTTCATCAGTATTTTTAAGTCCTCTTTACTTTCAGTAAGTATGGTTTTATCATCTGCATATTACAGATTTTTAATGAGCATTTCTCCATATCTGATGCCACATTCTTCTTCATATAATCCAGTTTCTTGGATTATTTGCTCAGTATACAGGTTGAATAAATATGGTGAAAAATACAACATTGGTGCTCACTTTTCCTGATTTTAAACTCTTCAGTATCCCCTTGTTCTATTTGAAAAATTGCCTCTTGGTATATGAGCAGGTTCCATGTAAGCACAATTAAGTGAACTTTCAGCTTGAGAAATGCTCAGAGTGTTCTTCCTTTTTGATTTTGCACATTTCATTATACTTGATTTTGTCTTCTGGAGCTGCCCTTTGAAATTTCTGTTCAGCTCTTTTACCTCCTCATGTCTTCCATTTACTTTAGTTTCTCTATGCTGTTGAGCAATTTTTAGAGTCTCTTCTGACACCCATTTTGGTCTTTTTCTTTCTTTTCTTGTTAATCACCTTTTGCTTTCTTCCTTATGATGTTCTTGATGTCATCTCACAACTCTTCTGATCTTAGATCCTTAGCTTCTAATGTATCAAGTCTGTTTTTGAGATGATCTCTAAATTCAGGTAGGATGCAGGATAAATTCAGGTGGGTCATATTTTGACTCTCATGGATTTTTTTCATTTTTTCACCTTCAGCCTGAACATACACATAAGCAATCCATGGTCTGTTCCACAGTCTACCCATGGCCTGGTTTTGGCTGATAAGGAGCTTTTCCACTGTCTCCTATCACAGATGTAGTCAGTTTGATTTCTGTGTATGGCATTTTGTGAGGTAAGTGTGTATAGGCAACTTTTATGTTCTTTAAAAAAGGTATTTGTAATGACAAGTAATTCGTCTTACAAAATTCTATCATGAGAGCTTAAGCATCATTTATATCACCAAGGTCATATTTTCCAACTACTGATCTTTTCTCTTTGTTTCCAATCTTTATATTCCAATCACCAGTCACTATCAATCCATTTTGATTGCTTTTTATCAATTCAAACTCAGTAAGTTGAGAGAATTCTTCAATTTTTAATCACTGGGTTTGCTGGTTGGTGCGTACATTTAAGTAGTAGTAGTATTAACTAGTCTTCCTTGCAGGTGTATGGGTATTAGCCTATCACAAACAACACTGTACTTCAGGGCAGAGCTTTAATTGTTCTTTTTGACTGTGAATGCAATGCTATTTCTCTTCAATTTCTCAGTCACGGCATAGTAGACCATATATGATTGTCAGGTTCAAGATGGCCAATTCATCTCACTAATTCTTAGGATATTGAGGTTTATGCATTCCATTTCATTTTTGACAACTTAAATTTTTCTTAGAGTTGTACTTCATACACTGCATGTTCTGATTATCAGTGGATATTTACAGTTGCTTTTCTTCACATTGAGTTGTACCCCATTAGCAAATGAAGGTCTGAAAAACTTGACTCCATTTATGTTATCATAGTCAGCTCACGTTGAGGAGGCATCTCTTCTCCAGTCATTTTTTGAGTACCTTCCAACCTGAGGGGCTATCTTCTGGCACTGTATCTTCCAGTATTCTGGTGTTAACCATAATATTTCAATATTCTGGTGTTGACAGTCTGTCACTACTATTCAGAATTAGTCTGCCTCTCCTTCTTCCTAATCTGTCTTAGTCTGGAAGCTCAACTGACACCTGTCCACCGTGGGTGACTCTGCTGGTATTTAAAATACCAGGGGCATAGCTTCCAGCATCACAGCAACATGCAAACCACCACAGTATGACTAACTGACAGACGTGTGGTGAGGGAAGAACTAGACTCATCTCATTCATAATCAAATCCCCAATGCTACTCTTGACATAGTTATAAACTTTTGTCATAATGAATGGGATTACCCTGGAATGGGCTGCATGGAAGAAACCATATAATAACAATAAGCCTGTGTCCCAATATATTTTTTTAAACAGGGTTTCTGAGCCTCTAAATCTTTATTTTTTTTAAGTTTTTATTGTAAATTTAATGATAGTTTACATGGGAGAACGTCAGTTTTACACCATTGTTTCATTGCAATGATTACACTCTCTTCTGTGTATCAACATTCAACAGTATTTGCTTCTATTCTCTCCATTTTTGGGTTTTTATTTTGGGGGTGGGGGGATATACACAAAAACACTCAGGAATATATAATCATTTAAACAACCAAAGGGCACATTCTGCAAGTCTGTCTCCAGGCTGCCAGCACTCAGTCTTTCTCTTTCCATGAGTCTACAGTCCTCAGCTGCTCTATTTCTTATGGTCTCATCATTGCCTCCATCTGTGATGTCGCTGCTTCTCTAGATAGGGTCCTACATTCCACTTGTGCTCTTCTCCCTTGGTGGTCCTAGAGCCCTCTGTTAATGAACTGTAAGATTAACTACTCCCCTGTTTTTGTTACAGAACATCTACCTTTACAGTTGTGACCACCGCAATTAGTCATGATAACAATTAGTCATTATCGGATTATAAGAATCTTATCCCCATCTCTTTTCACCAGACAAAATGAGAACTATTCGGTGGGGACTATACCTCCCCCCCCCACCACCACTCTTAAATTAAACTCAGTCTTGAAAACTTGTAAACGAGTCACTTCATGATTTTATTGCCCCCTCATTTTAGGTAGCCCATGTTTTAGCTGTCTGTTCCTATCTACCATGTACACAGAGAGGATAGGATTGATACTTGATATGAAGAATCCTTCTCTGTCAGTTGCTATTTTGAGCTACTACATCCATAAGTATAGGTCAAATTCATCAAATTGTAGCAATTTACACTTATTTCCTTTATCAAAAATTATTTTTTTATCTTCCTCTAGTCGAGTTCTGATTATCAAGCAAGCCATCAATGCTAGGTCAAATGGGTACTATCTGCAAATTTGGGTGTTCCTGTGAGTCTTCCCTCGCTTCATATCAGCTGGATGCTTCACTCTCAGCAATAGCCCTCTGTGGCTATGTCCTTGTCCATGGGCTCTGGAGTCCCCAGGTCTCACCACACTTTGGACCAACCAACACTTCCTCTTCTTTCTCTCATCTCCAGGTGAACGGCAGTCTATGTAATGTGGTTGAACTCAGCCCATTTCTTCATTGCTGCCTTTCTCCCTCCTCCACTTACCAGTAGACCTACATGGTCACCAGCAAGCTTAGATTCCTGCTCATGTATTCCCTTTGAGTTTCACTCTTGGAGGGGGGTTTGTCCTGAAGGGACTTGATTCCTTGCCTAGATGACTTTCCAGCGAACAACTTATTTGTTCTTGTAGTAGCCAATCTGACTGCCAGTTCTGTTGTGGATTTTTCTTGCTCATCTGTCTTTTAAGAAGTATCTTTTGTTTCTCTAGTGCCTGTATCCAGATTTTACAAGGAAAGGAAACAAATACTGAAAAGTTAACTAATCCTGGTTCAAGGAGCAGGGAAAACACTCGGAACTACAAACTATAATTTAAGGTGCCATGAAAGGTGGGAGAGATAAGGAAGAATTCCATAGAGGTGTCAAAGAGTGGAAAGATGGCATTGTGGAAACCAGATGACATTGTGGAAACTTTTATTTTAGCAAAATAAAAGTTGTAGATGACAGTCAGGCAGTCTGGGGAATGGGGTACAGAGCCTGCTTACTCACACCTAGTGGCATCATAGCCTATTCACATGGTTTCCCTGTGGGTCACTATCAATGTAAGCTACTCTTAGATTCATTTAGTAGAAATGAAGATAAAAAACACCAACGAATCAAAAATAAGAAGGAAATTCTCTATCCAGCTGGTTTTAACCAAGTCTTTAAAAACAGCAATTTTCAAGTGCTAGTTTGCCAACCAGGGTTTGTCTAGGAATAGTATTTCACAAGCCTAGAGTAAGACAACATATGGCTAATGCATAAATGGTGAGTTTTTCATAGAGTTAACTTATACCGTGTAAAAGATTATATGTCTTTTTTTCTTCCTAGTGCTAGTGTAGTCTTTCTTCAAATGTTTAGACTGTGATGTTGTTGTTGTTGCTGTTGTTAAGTGCTGTTGAGTCAGTTCTGATCTATAGTGACCCTATAGAGGGTTTCCAAGGAGCTGCTGGTAAGCTTGAACCACCGGCCTTGTGGTCCAAACCAACTTTGTAGTCTAGTGCATTAACCCACAGAGCCACACCAGGACTCCTTAGACTGTGCTAATGGGTGGTAATTGGTGGTTGGTTTATTTTTTTAATGCCCTTACTTAGCAAAATAAAAGTTGGTAACTCTATGTGGATCCCTCTGCCTTTTTAACACATAAGTTTAATATGTAAGTGTACAGCTTGATTAAATTTTACAAAGTGAGTACATGCAGTTGGCCAGAAACCCAGGTCAAGAAACAAAACATATCCTGTACTTCAAAAGCATTCTGTGTGCCTTTCTAGGTACTATACTCCCTCACACACAGCCCCTGCGACTCTGGACAACCTGCTTTTTTATTCATGTGAATGGAATTATACAGTTTGTTCTGTTTTGTGTCTGCCTTCTTTCACTCAATGTAACCTTTGAGAGATTCATCCCTGTTTTTAAGTTGTTGTGGTTGGCTTGTTTATATTACTGCAAGGATACTCTGTCCCACTTGTATGCATTTATTCATCCTACTAAGTATGAATATTTGGGCTGTCTCCAAATTGGAGCCATTATGAATATTGTCATTACAGGCTATCTTGTAGGTGTCTTTTGGGGTGTGTATATATCAATTTCTGTACACTTACCTCTCTAAGCATCTGTTCCTAGAGATGGGAAATGAAATCTATGATATGAACATCACAGATTGCTTGTAAAGATTAAAAGAGGTGATGTTGGTGAAACTTTTTGAATCTTAAATGTGATACAAATATGTATGAGGTCATTCTCTAGAAAATGTTCCACCATTTCACTCTACTAATCTAAAAGACCAACATCTTTATTGAAATATTTTCTAACCACTCTCAAGCCTTCCAAAGCCATATAGTACATAAGGTCTATGATAGTATTTCTCAACTGTCACCCAAGGAAAACAGATACACTGAAGTCTGGAAGCTCTGTGGTTCTGTAGGATAAGCAGTGGACTACTAACCACAAGGTTAGTGGTTCAAGCTCACCAGTAGCAACTGACTCAAAGGCATTTGACAATACAAGAACAAAGTTGTCCACACAAGGACACTATCAAATATTTGCTGATATATAGATTGTATTTTTTACTGCAGCTGATAATCAAGTAGGTAATAACATCCTCTATCAAAGACATACTGAACAAATCATCTATAAAGGCGATGTCTTAGTTTCCCGGGGCCACGAAAGCAAAATAGCACAAGTGGGTGGGTTTAAATAATAGAAATTTATTGTCTAACAGTGCTGGAGGCCAAAAAGTCCAAATTTAGGGTGTCAGTCATATCTATTTCTTCTGAAGGCACAGAGAGAAGTATTCATGCTTCTCTCCTGGTTTCCAGTTGTAACTGATAATATCAGCTTGGAAAACCCAGTCAAGATCAGATTTACCAGAGCAGAGGCTGTTGTTATTGTTTTGTACTGTTGAGTCAATTTCAATTCATAGAGACCCTATGTATAGTTTTCATGGAGCAGCTGGTGAGTGTGAACCACTGACCTCACAGCAGTTCAGTGCTTATCCTACATTTGGGACTTTAGTGTATTACTTTGATGTACACAATACAATCCATAACAGGTATAAACTAAGACTAAGCTAACTGGAGATAAGACGAAGGAGACACAGCAAAGTATCAGTGTAGCTACAAAGGAAATTTGCATATTTGATGGATTGTATGAGAACTTGGCCTTGAGAGCATAAGAGAATACACAGATGGGACAGTTAGCATTCTACCCAATCAGAGATACAACTAAAGGACCCTCACAAATGGAAGGGAAGAATTCTCCTGCAGATTTGGGGAAATATTGAGGTACATGATGTCATAGCAAACGATGCCTGACATGTTCAGTGTTTTGAGCCCTTAGTGACACCAACATTTTTAGTGTATTAACCCCAAAAATTATGCACAAATGGGGAGTTGCACTTACATTATTGCATGTTATTTTCCACATGACTATCCTAGCAACCCTGTACACTGTAACATGGTTCATGTCATTGGGATAAGCTCTATGAGTTCAGAATTGCTCATAGACAAAAACGGGCACTCTAGATTGAGAAAACCATCTAATACCCATCGTCACCACAGAAAGTTTCTCACTGGCCTTAGTTCTGCATTGGCTCTGGCCTTTCACCATTTTCTCATCTCCTTCCTTTTGATCCCAGCCTTCCTCTCTGCTGGCAGGAAACAAATCTACCCTTCTTTTCATTGCTGTTGTTGTTGCTTAATAATAATAATAATAATAAATACATTTAAAAAATATTAACTTTTAGGCATTTCTTAGTCTGCCTTGTGCTGTAGGACAATACTACAAATTTCAGTAAGATTCTATGATTCCCAATAGTTCCCTGTTTGAGCACTTTGGTCTAAGTGGTAAAGAGAGAAGACAGGTGTCCCAGGTGGGAAGGCAGGAAAAGGTGGTTGAGAGAGGGGCATCCAGAGCCTGAGTGCTGAGTGGAAATAATCTGGAAAATGCAAGCCTCCTAAGCAATACCCAGAATACTAAATAATGTTGGGAAGGCCACTGGACTTCCCACAGAACATAGGATATTGCAGTATGAAACTTCCAATCATTCTGTGACTATTCAAAAGAGCAGTGATGCCAGGTAGCTGGAGGACTTGAAGACATAGAGGAAGATTAAGAATACTTACTGAATAGTTCAAATTAAGACCCATGTACCCCATCATTGGAAAGGTCACAGAATTACATTTTTATATTTGTTCCACCTTCTATTTTATTCTTATAGTTAGCCTTTGCTTTTATTCTACAACGAAGTGAGTTATTTTAGCACTCTTTGCTTACTTGCTTGCTTGATCAGTCAAGGACATGTGCAAAAGCAAAACCCTAGTGGAATGGGATCTTTCTGTATACTATCCCACCCTGGGTCTCAGAATAAGGTGTGTGTGTCTGTGTGTGTATATATATAAACAGGGTCATGGAAAGAAGGAAGATCACCTACCAGCATAAGGACAAACTTGTTTACCCTTAAATATATTTTTTCTCCAGAGTCAGCAAAACCACCATCATCATGTCTATGAAACATCATTTGCATTTATAGTACAAATAAGAAAAATGAATTCTAACTAGAGCATGTCCTTAAAGAGACTGTAAATCCACTCTCTGGACTAGAATACTGGGCAGTATTTTGAGTGGTATATGAGGATGCATGTTGCACTTGAAATTTAAGGGAAGCAAGAAATTTGGGAAAGGAGCCAATGTGGACAATTTACTATGGGAACAATTTCGTAACAGAAAGCCATCTCTTCCATTGAAAACCACTTATGCCTTGCTAGCCTTGTAGACTTTTATTTCACAGAGAAGTTTGGCTTATGGTGGGTTAATAATTAGATACTCTTTGTGTATAGTTCAAGTGAAGGCCACTAGCTATGACTTCACTTTGGCTGGGGTTTCCCTGTAATCCATTTAGCAAATTAAAGAGATTACTTTGATTGGTGCCATTATCTCCTATTCTCTTGCGGGTGAACCACTTAACCTGTGCTTAATTGAAAGAGATAGAGAGGGTACAGTAACAAATACAATCAAAAGGAAGGGGCAATAGGATCTGTAGGCCAAACAAATGATCAGCACTGGGCTAACAATAGCAGATTAGAGGTGAGATCAATTAATTAGAAGCTATTGTAGGTGTTGGGTGGTTGCCAAGCTTTCTAATAGCCTAAGCCATCATGACTCTCTGTTTAGGAGGATTTTAATGACTGGGAGTTGATGTGGTTATTTCAATAATTACTTACTTTTATAATTACTTCATTAGAATACTAAATGTATTGCTTCACAAAGCTCAATGAAGGAGATCTTTATTCCCCCACACTTCCAGCCATGTTGGAGGCTACCTCCTCCCCCAGAAAATGTCTCCTGTTTGGAAGAGGCTGTGGTTTAGAAATAGCTGTACTCATGTTATATCAATAATCATATATTAAGACCTGTTCTACAAGGCACTGTGCTAGTTCACAGTACAGAAATAAATGAGGCACTGTCTTTGGGGAGGGCAAACACAAAAGCATAATTTCAATGTAATTTGATACACATTAGGATAAAATTGTGCAAAGGATATACATTGGTCACAGTTTGGTAGAGGAAAGAGATATCCTTCTAGTAGTTTCAAGCAGAATGGAATTTAATACAGGGACTTGAGTACCAGATCTAGTTTGGGAATTATGTACAAATGAGGCACCCCATTATCTGACTCATCTCATTTCCTACTACCCCTCTTGCCATGCTTGACCTCTTAGCTATTCCTTGAATATCCAAGTCAGACTCCTACCTACTTATGTACCAGCTATTCCCTCAGTCTGGGGTCCTGATGTGGCATTGTAGAATAAGCACTTCACTGCTAACTGCAAGGTCAGTGGTTTAAGCCAACCCACCACTGCTTGAAAACCCTGTACAGGTTTACTATGAGTCAGAATTGACTCGACACAAACAACAACCATAATTTCCTCTTTCTAGAATCCTCTTCCCTTAGATATGCATGTGGCTAACCCCTCTCCTTTCAAACTGTATTCAAATGTCACCTTTTTAGTGAGGTTTATCCCATGCACCCTTTTTAAAATTACTACTCACTCCCACTTTCAATACTTCAATCCCCTTTATACTGTTTAACTTTTTCTCTTTTTCATAGCACTTATACATTTTTAACATAGAAGGTATTTACTTATCATGTTTATTATTTATTCTCCTTCACACACTGGGATATAAGCTCCCCAAGGCAGGATTTTGTGTCTCTTTTGTTCCTTAATGAGGCCCCAACAACCTAAAATGGTTCCTAGACTGTAGAAAGTAACTATTTACTGAATGAATTTGGAGCTTTTAACATCACTAGAGTGAGATCAATGTTGTTAGAATATTTCCTTTCATTATAGGGGATCCAGGTTTGATTCCTGGCCAGTTCACCACATGCATAGCCACCAGCTGCCTGTCACTAGAGTTTGCATGTTGCTATGATGCTGAACAGGTTTCAGCAGAACCAAGACTAAGATAGACTA
Source organism: Chrysochloris asiatica (assembly GCF_000296735.1). NCBI lineage: Eukaryota > Metazoa > Chordata > Mammalia > Afrosoricida > Chrysochloridae > Chrysochloris > Chrysochloris asiatica. Next base: position 16,413,704 of record NW_006408548.1, on the reverse strand, counting down.
GGAAGAAAAACCTGGCAATCTACTTCCAAACATCAGCCAATAAAAACTTCCTAGATCACAGTGGTCCAACCTGCAACCAATCTGGTGATAGTGCCGGATCAGGCAGCATTTCATTTCATTGTGCATAGGAATGGCATGAGTCGGGGCTGATCTGCACCTTCAGGATCACAGGAAGATAGTCTCTACTTCACTTCCACCTCCCAAACCTCAAGTAATCTGTGAAATGTACTATGAATGTTTTCCATCTCTCCAAATGGAAGGAAGGTGGAATGAAGGATGGAAGAGCCTACCTGCACAGGAATCCAGGAAATAGAGGTTGTTTTATTTAGCTTTTCAACTGCTCTAAATAGAAAGAGAATGAAGTGTCGATTGGGGAAGCCAATCCGGTTATATATCATAGAACCTTATGGGAATATGAAGGAGAGATACTGTTTCTCCCTTTCAGATGATAACCCTGAGGCGCAAAGTGATTACATAACTTGCTTTATTGCTGTTGTTTTTAAGTACTTTTGAGTTGGTTCATACTCATTGAGACTCTGTGTGGGGTTTTTGATGAGTGACTGGTGAGTTTGAATCTCCAACCTTGAGGTTCAAACCAACCTTGTAGTCCAATGCATATCCTACAGTGCCACACCAGGACTCTCACAATACATAAGGTGCTGAGCCAGGCTCACTTAGGTCTCCTGAGTCTGAAGTTCTTCTTTTACCCCACATCATCTCTATTGGCTACTCACAATATAGTGCTACCAAAACTAATTGTCATCAAGTCAATTCTGACTTGTAGCAGCCTTACAAGAAAGTCTACCAATCTTCATGGAAGCAGACTGCCACTCTTTCTTCCATGGACTAGCTGGTAGGTTGGAACCAACAACCTTTCAGTTAGCAGCTGAGTACTTTACCCATTATGCCATCAGAGTCTCAACATAAGTACAAATCATGCATTTATATTCCCAGGAAGCCTTTTCTGTACTTCTAGAATGATGGCAAAGTAAAGAGGACTTGAAATACTTACTGATGAAGATCAAAGACCACAGCCTTCAGTGTGGATTGCATCTCAATGTAAAGAAACAAAAATCCTCACCACTGGACCGGTAAACAACATCTATATAAATGGGGGAAAGACTGAAGTTGTTAAAGAAGTCATTTTGCTCAGATCAACCATCAACACTCATGGAAGCAGCAGTCAAGAAATCAAGCAGCATAGTGCATTAGGCAAATCTGCTGCACAAGTCCTCTTTAAAGTGTTGAAGAGCAAACATGTCAGTTTGAGGACTAAGGTGCATCTGATCCAAGCCATGGTATTTTGTATAACCTCTATGTGTGTGAAAGTTAGACAGTGAATAAGGAAGACCATAGAAGAATTGATGCATTTGAGTTATGGTGTTAGACGAGAATATTAAAAGTACCGTGGACTGTAAAAATAATAAACCAATCTGTATTAGAAGAAGTACAGCCAGAATGTTCCTTAGAAGCCAGGATGGCCAGACTTTGTTTCTCCTACTTCAGACATATTATCAGGAGAAGCCAGTCCCTGGAGAAAGATAGCATGTTTGGTGAAGTGGAGGCTCTGAGAAAGAGGAAGCCCCCTAGTGAGGTAGATTACCACTGTGGTGGCAGCAATAAACTCCGGTTTCCCATCTAATGTGAGGTTGGCAAGGGACCAGACAGTGTTTCGTTCTGTTATGCATAGGGTCGCTATGAGTTGGTGCTGACTCAATGACACCTAACAAAACAACAGAATGATGGCAATGACCCCTAACTTTTGACAGCAGGACTAGACAAGTGCAGCCAGGCCTGTGTAAGAAAACCAGAACTAGACCACCTCAAAACTTGAGTCTTTGCTGTGGCAGTTTGTCATTGCTATCAGACCCAGTCTGCTGAGGTTTAAGAACATTAAATGACTTCTCTCTGTATTTTGGGCTTGACCCCAAGTGGAAATTTCTTTGGTTCCTCTGTATCTCAATACCAATGCCACATCAATCTGACAGGAGGCCACATAATTGCTGAAATTAAAGAGTAATACCTGACACCTTAGAGGTGGCTCGCTGAAGTCTGTGAATATTTATTTAATGAAAATGGAGTAAGCATGACCTTGTTGGGTCAGGTTGACTGTTTCTCTCCCTGACACACCTTGTGAAGAAACAGAGACATTGTAAGCTACAGATCAATAAGGTCACCTGCTGTGGACTGCCGTATGGGCTGTAATAGTCCATCATCAGGAGGAGACACAAGAATTTCTAAGGGACCAATTTGTGAATGGCACTACATTAGGTCTAGCCAAGTAGGACTGAGGTCACGTTCTGTAAGTAACTGTAACTTTGGACATTTGTACGAGTATGGCAGGCACTCTTCTGAAATGGCTCCCAGTGACCCCCACCATCCAGTATTTGCTGTTTGTGCAACCCCACACCCCTCTTGTTTATGTAAACTGCACCTAGTGACTTTCTTCTAAAAAATACATGAAAAAACTTATGGGATGTTGTTTCCAAGATCAGGTTACCAAAAACCCTGAATTCCATCTTGCTGGCACCAGCTTGCTGGCTCTTGCTTTCTCTCCTTCTCATAATGCTTGCTTTGACGAAGCAAGCTGCCAAGTTCATGTGGCAAGGAACTGAGGTTGACAGAGAGCCAAGAACTGAATCCTCTGTCCAACAACCTGCAAGGAACTAAATCTTACCAACAACCAATGAGTGAGCATATCCTTCCCTACTTGAGTATTTAAATGACTGTATTCATGACCACTATCTTGACTGAAGCCTGAAAAATACTGAAGGCAGGCCTCGATTCCCTAACTAAAGAAGCTGTAAAGGAATAAAATCTACTGAGGTTTTGTTTGCTTGTTTTTAAGGGTTTTATTGTGAATTATGTGATAGTTTACATGGTAGAACTTTAGCTTTACATTCATCCTATCATATATCGTTACATTGCCATGGTTGCAATCCCCTCCATGCAGCATCAATCAACCAAAGGGTACACCCCGCAAGCCTGCCTCCTGGCCATCAGCACACAGCCCCTCTCCTCTCTAGGTCTAGAGTCCCCAGCCATTCTATCTCTCCACATCATTGTCTCTGCTTCCATCTCTGGCATCCCTGCTTCTCTGGGTAGGTTCCCGCTCTCCGCTCTTCTCCCTTGATGGTCCCAGGGGCCTCCGCTCCTGACCTGCAAAGTCAACCACTCTCCTCCTTTTGTTAGGCTACCGAGTTTTGAGACAAAAAAGTAGCAATAGCTGACTGATACAATGAGGTGGAAAGTATTCCAAAATAAAGTTTCACAGTGTTCCAAGATGAAAGATAAAGAAGCCTCCCAAGATGCTTACTAAAACCGTTGGGTTATGCACTCAGGAATACTCAAGTCAAGGCCCAGAGAGATTATAATTTCCCCGAGGTCACGAAGCTGTGGCAGAACCACACTTCAACCTCATACAATTTGGCTTCAGATTTTCTACTATTAACTGCTATACTGCCATCTTTGCTTATTAATGCTTTGTTGTTGTTGTTAAATGCCATCCACTCTGTTCCAACTCATAGCAATCTTGTATAGAGTTTCCGAGGCTATAAATCTTTGCAGGAGCAAAAAGTCTTATCTTTCTCCCACAGTGCAGTTGGTGGATTTGAACTGCCACCCTTGTGGTTCACAGTCCAGTGTCTATCATATGGAGCCACCATCCTCCCTTTAACACTTTAAAGAGGTCTTTAGCAGCAGATATGCCCAATGCAATATGTCACTAGATTTCTTGACTGTTGCTTCTGTGGATCCAAGTAAAATGAAATCTTTGACATCTTCAATCATATACCTTAGTAGAAGTAAATATACAAATAGTTTTTTCCAAATTCTGTGTATTTTCAGAAGAGGAAGAGATCATGAGGCCATCAAATACCTCATTTCCAGATTTATTTTTTGTTCCATGAACTTGGCAAGGGGGTGGCAAGAGGGTATTGAGGAATGGAAGGTTAGATAAGCAGAGATGAAAGAGAAGGGAAGAAGAACCAGAAGGGAAGCAGAGGACCTTGAAGATACATCTTCCCACCTTGTAGCTTTCCCTTGCACTTGCCTTAGACCCCTTTCTATGTTGTCTTCTTTCTCCTGTTGGACTATGGAGCCCAGCTCTAGCTTCATGGAAGTATAGGAGAAAATGTGACCATCACTGCCCATTACTGTGCTACCCAGATGTCACATTTGCTGGGAACTGGGCTCCTTTTCAGGCTGGAGGCATGATCCTCACTTCAGTAGGAATGGTACTCCCAGATCAAGTGAGTGTAACTTGTACAATCAATGAGTAAGTATGAAGGCACTTTAATTTGTTTAAATAAATTCTCTTTTTCTTCTTCTTCAAAAAATAAAACTATTATTCAGTCCTTTTTTTTTTTTTGGTAAATATTTATGAAATGAAACATTTACCATTTCAACGTTATTGGCATGTATAGTTCAATACCATTACCTTACATTTCTCGTATTCTTCAACCATTCCCCAATTTGTCCATCACCTTGAACAGATGCCTGCCACCCACTAAACTTTGAGTCCTGCCTGCTCATTCCTTGCAACTACTAATATTGTTTAAAAATTTTTTTATTAAAATGAAAAGAAGTATCTTTTTCTCTCTCTGTTGTTGTCAGTACCTCTACTTAGAGAAGGCATAACCACAAATAGAAAAGGTACAAAAGACAGAAAATGTCCCTCCACCTTTTTACCAGAAGTCACAAATGGCTATACTCATTACTCAGTGTAAGGCTATTTCTAGCAATTGGGGATCTCCAGGGAAGGACTGGGCAGTTTTACAAGCTTTGCTGACTGTGGAGGGCTTCAAGCAAAAAGCTGAGTGGCTACTTAGATGAGATGCAGGTAAAGGAAGGACAAGAGACATTTATAGGACCATGTGGCTTTGGAGGATAAACACTGGACTGCGAACCACAAGATTGGAGGTTTCATCACACCAGCCACTCCATGAAAAAAAGGTGAGGCTTTCTACTCCCACAAAGATTTACAGCCTTGGAAACCCTGTACAGAGACACTGTGAGTCAGAACTGACCTGAAGATACTTCACAGCAACAACAACAACAGAGACATTTATGGGTACTTCCAACCTATTGTGGGGTCCTAGTGTGGCACTGTGGGATAATGTGCCAGACTACAAAGCTGGTTGAACTTCAAGGTTGGTGGTTCAAGCTCACCAGCTGTTCCTCAGAAACCCTATACAAGGTTGCTATGGGTCAGAAGTGACTCCATGGCACTTAACAACAATAACAACAATAACCTATTACATTCCTACTAATTCCTTTTTGCTTATCTAATCTTCCATCTCTGGAACTAATCTCCAAGGCATCTTTTACTGAGTTCATGAGGAAAAAAAAAATTCTAAACCTGAAAATGTGGGTGTGTTGGGGGTTCAGGCCCAGAAAGAGAAAGCCTTCTGTGTACATTTGGTGCTGAGAGACCAAAAGACAGTCTGTTTATTACAGAAAAGAAAATAAAAGAGATGGTTTGATGACAGAGAATTTACTGACAAAGGACGAAAAACAGCTGTTTCCAGTGGTGGCTGACTGGACAGAAGAGTTTTTCTGTGCAAGCACTGGGTGCTAGGGTCTTTTTATATCATGGAGTACACACACATGAGAGCAGTTAAGGGTGGTACACAGAATAAGGTAAAGGTAGGAAAGACATAAGATACAGGGCTGTCTGCGTCTTCCTAGAGAACAAAGGATTTCAGAATGCATCGTGGGAAGAGGGACTATCTGCTCCTTAGACAGCTGAAGCAGAGGGAAGGGATAGGGGATATGGTTCAAGTTGACATTGTTGTTGTTGTGGTTGTGGTTGCCAGGTGCCATCAAGTAGGTACTGACCCATAGCGACCTTATGCACAGCAGAACGAAGCACTGCCCGATCCTGGGCCAACCTCACTATTGTTGCCATGCTTGAGTCCATCGATGCTGCCACTTGGTCACCATGTTGTTGGGGGTCTTCCTCTTTTTCTCTGACCCTCCACCTTACCAAACATGATATCCTTCTCCAGCAACTGGTCCTTCCTGACAATATGTCCAAAGTATGAGAGACGAAGTTTGGCCATCTTGGCCTCCAAGGAGCACTCTGGCTGCATTTCTTCCAAAACAGATCTATTGGTTCTTTTGGCAGCCCATGGCACTTTCAGTATTCTCCTCCAACACCATAATTCAAAAGCATCAATTCTTCTACACTCTTCCTTATTCACTGTCCACCTCTCGCATGCATATGAGGTTATTTATGGAGCATTCCATTTGTGTCCCTACAGGGTGATTCAATCCTTTTCATTTTTACTCTGTAAAATTTCCCAAATGGTTATTCAAGTTCTCCTTAAGTTGCTTCTACCTTATACTGGTGCCTGTACTATTCCTTACTCAGTACTCCTTTTCAAATAAACCTATACTGCTTTGCTATATTTGATGTCAAGTGGATTCTGACTCATGGGGACTCCGTGTGTGTCAAAGTAGAACTGTAATCCATGGGACTTTCAACAGCTAGTTTTTTGGGAGTAGATATTCAGGCCCTTTCTTCTGAGGCACTTCTGGATGGATTCAAACCACAAACCTTTCTGTTAACAGCTAAGCATCTTAACCATTTACACTATCCAGGGACTCCAAGCCAACCTATGTATTCATATAAATGCATTTATCTGATAAGAAACTATATATATTATCTGCAAAAATGAAAAAATATATATTATTGGTGGTGATTATGCACCATGGAGTCAGTTTCGACTCATAGCCACCCTGTATATGGTTTCCAGGGATGTAAATCTGTATGGGAGCAGAAAGTCTCATCTTTCTACTGCAGAACCATTGATAGTTTCGAACTACTGACGTTGAGATTAGCAATCCTACTCATAACCACTATGCTACCAGAGCTCCTTATACATACTTGCATAAATGAACAAAAATTACTATTACTTGGGGGTAAAAGAAGGTAACCCTTCAACTAGCTGCAGCTTTCTGTTCTCTTTTTGCTAAAGAGAGATTAAACAAGTGATAAAGAAAGATACATTGCAACAACAATTGCAAAGACTTTCTCTTTGCTCCATAATTAGAAGCAATGGAAAGGCAATTTGTTTCTCACTGTGTGACTTAGTTTTGCCATTGATGTTTGTGTATCTCATAAATTGGTTCACATTCCACCAGTGGTACTAGTCCCTGTCTTGAGAGGAAATTCATTGTTGAAATTCAGAACATCTTGAACAGAGTTATCCTATGTGCTTTTCTGTAGACCCCAGCATTCTCCTCATTCTCACAGAAACTAAGTTCATCCTCCCTTCTCCACCTAAACTTCACTTCCAACATAGCTTTGTTTTTCCCATATACTCTATTACAAACCACATTTCTCCTTATGTTTGTCCTTGTAAGAAGGAGAAAGAAACTAGATTTTTGGAATAAGCAATTTCTTCACAGGGAGTCCCAGGGCTGCACTGATACCAAAACAAAATAACCTCTCATTCTAAGGGATGTTGGTCCCTCCGGCCAGGACTGAGGTCATTAGCAGTGCAGGAGTGGGAACGTGTGGATGGTAACTATATCCATTCATCCTCATCTACACATAGACACCTTCAGCTTCCTTTAGGCCAGCTATTGTGCAGCATCAAGAGTCACCTAGAAAATTCCAGCTCCTTTAATATAGGTTCAAACAACCTTCCACTTTGTCTACTGATGAAATGCTTTGTGATGGTGGTCGTGTGCCTTGGAGTTGGTTCCAACTCATAGAGACTCCGTTTAGGGTTTCCGAGGCTTTAAATCTTTATGGGACCAGAAAGGCTCATATTTCTCCTGTGGAGTGACTGGTAGATTGAACTGCTGACCTTGTGATTAGCAGCTCAACTCATAACTCACTACACTACTAGTGCTCCTGAAATTCACAGTAAGCCCTTTGTAAATCCAAAAGTTCTCTGTTGTTATTATGTGCTATCTAGTCCATTCCAATTCACACTGACCCTATGTATATAAAAGGTGTACACATTGCATGTTTTCACTAACAGTTTCTTGACATCTTTAGAAATTATTGCAGCTTGTGATAAAAATATTTTTTCCCATTTGTTGTCAGTCATATCCCCTTAGAGCTGGATGAATTATAATTCTAAATGTTCAGGCCATTGTGTGCAGGATCACATACTTATACATTTAGTGTGCAGTAAAAATGGAAGCAGGGAGAATTTTTTTTTTTTACTATTAAATTTTTACAGATTTGGTTGAATTTTAAAAACAAAAGTCCATATTTAATTTTAAAAATTAAATATCTGGCATGTCCATATAGTTGAAACATCAAATGTACTTAGTGCCAAATACAGCACAATTGTGTCAAAGAAATTCAAGCCACAAGTTCTGTCCATTGCGGGTAATAGGTAATACAGCATTTAGTAAATAATTCTGTTTGCTTTGTACCCCCAATTGGGAAGAAAGGAGGGAAATGGCTAAGACATGTTATGGAATATTTTAAAAAATAAATAGCACCAAAAGTTCTGTACAGTTTGGAGTGTCATTCACAAGTAGAGTATAAAGCAGTTGATCACATCTTCATTCCCCGAGTCAGGATCAGACTGGTGGTTGAAATTACTGTAAGTCTTATATGGCTAATGGAAGCTGAAAGGTTACAGCCAACATGCTATTTACTTTGGTCTAAGTCTTTGGTGCAAAACATTCTCTGTGTTTTTGCTGCCCCTTGAAATCAAATCCCAGCTCCCTTCATTCAAACAATCCATGAGTCCAGGACAAGATTGAGGGCTATTTGCATGTGTGAGACACTCTACAGCAGGTGGTATCCATGTGGTGAATGATTATGTGGCTAAAGACTGACTTTTAAAGGAGATGGAACCCCTTGATCGTCTTTTCTCTGCTGGAGATGCTTGCATTCATGATCATCAGCAGAAAGATCTACAATAGAAACAATACCAGAAGAGAGGTCATCCCAGAGCCGCCATCTTCAAAGAGAATTTGCCATCCTTTGGTGCAAATCCTCTCTAGCAGCCATTTCAAGTCTTCTGCTATTCCTATTCTTCTTTCCTCAATCCTGAAAACTCTGCTTTGAATGATGTCTGCAGACATTAGATACATGGATCTTTATGCCCACCTATTTCATTCCCTTCTCTTTGTTATTGTTGTGAAGTGCCGTCAAGTTTTCGAGGAACAGCTGGTGAGCTTGAACCACCGACCTTGCAGTTCAAACGGCTTTGCAGTCTGGCACATTAACCCACAGCGCCACACCAGTACTCCTTTTTAGCCCTCCCTTTAATGAAAATTTCTCTTCCAAGGGCCATTTCCAGCAGACATAAGAGCAGAGCCTTCTATTACTCCTCATATCTTATACTTCACCTATTTCTAGAGGCCTTGCCTTGTAGAATGATAATCCCATGAGCCAAAGACAATGTTACTTCAATTACACTGTTCTACCACTGCGGTCCATGATGTCAAAGCACTTGTTGTCTTTGTGACCATCACAGGAAGTCTTTTCAGATGTCTCATGTTAAGACAGGCTTAAAATTAAAGAAGTTTCATTTAAATGTTAACTGTGGCAACCTAGTCAGTTTCCTTAGTACTCCTGACTCTTCGTCATCATTTGGCAAAAGCAATAAGCAATGTTTCCTTCACAGGGATGTTATGACATTGAAATGAAATGTGTATGTAAAGTACAAAGAACGACACTGAACGTATGGCAAATGTTCAATGAAGATAGCTTAATAACTAACTATAGGCTTTCCTAGAGATAGGCATTGGTGGTTTCATGGTAGAATTCTTACCTTCTATGCAAGAGATTTAAAGCATCTAGGTGGCTCTGTGGTTACACAGTTCAAAACCAACTGCTCTGTAGGGGGAAAGGTGAAGCTTTTGCTCCCATAAAGATTTACAGTCTCAGAAACCCTGTATAGCAGGGGTGAGAACATCCAGATATTGTTTGGTCTGGCCCTGAAAGGCAACTGCAGTTCCAGCCCTCACATTGTGTTGGTGATTATGTGCTGTGAGTCAGTTCCTTCTCATAGTGAGGATTTCCAAGACTGTATATTTTATGGGAGCAGAATGCCTCAACTTTCTCCTTTGGAACCCTGGTAGTATCAAATTGCTGACTGAGATTAGCAGCCCATTATACTATTAGAGCTTCTTAGCCATTATATTGTTGTTAAGTACCATGGAGTCGGTTCCGAGGCTATAAAACTGTATGGGAGCAGAACGCCTCATCTTTCTCCCACAGAAGGGGTGAGTTAATTAAATGTTTGATCAAATATAACCAGCTAATTTTTAAGTTGATAATTTTGAATGGTGTGTGAATTATGCTATAAATTTTGACAGAAAAAGGGTTCCCCACCCCTGCTATATGCGATATGCAGATAATACAACCTTGCTTGCTGAAAGTGAAGAGGACTTGAAACATTTACTGATAAAGATCAAAGAACACAGCCTTCAGTATGGGTTACATCTCAATGTCAGAAAAACAAAAATCCTCACCACTGTACCAATAAACAACATTCTTATCAACGGAGAAAAGATTGAAGTTGTCCAGGACTTCATTCTTCTTGGATCAACTGTCAACACTCATGGAAGCAGCAGTCAAGAGATCAGACGACGTATTGCATTGGGCAAATCTGCTGCACAGGAACTTTTTAAAGTGTTGAAGAGCAGAGATGTCAGCTTGAGGACTAAGGTGCGCCTGACCCAAGCCATGTTATTTTCAATAACCTCATATGGATGTGAAAGCTGGACAGTGAATAAGGAAGATCATAGAAGAATTGATGCCTTTGAGTTGTGGTGTTGGAGGAGAATACTAAAAGTGCCATGAACTGCCAAAAGAACCAATAGATCTGTTTTGGAAGAAGTGCAGCCAGAGTGCTCCTTGGAGGCCAGGATGGCTAAGCTTTGTCTCTCATACTTTGGACATATTGTCAGGAGAGAACAGTCACTGGAGAAGGATGTCATGCTGGGTAAGGTGGAGGGTCAGAGAAATAGAGGAGACCCCCAATGAGATGGATCAGCCAGGTGGCATCACTGATAGTGTCAAGTGTGACAGCGGTAGTGAGGTTGGCCCAGGATCGGACATTGTTTCGTTCTGCTGTGCATGGGATCGCTATGAGTCGGTTCTGACTTGATGGCACATGACAACAATAACAACGCCTGCTATGTAGGATAGCTGTGAGTCGGAATCAACTTAATCGCAGTGGATTTTTGTGTTGTTGTTTTTGTTGTTTATGCAAAAGACCTGGGATTCCATTCCCTGCCAATGTACCTCACGTGTAGTTTCCACTTGTCTGTCATTTGAAGCTTGTATGTTGCGGTATGCTAAACAGGCTTCAAAGGAACTTCCAGACTGAGAGGGACTAGAAAGGAAGACCTACTGATTCACTGCTAAAAATCAGTCAGCGAGCACCCTACAGACCACAATGGTTCGATCTGCCCCTGGTCATAGGGATGGTTTGTCCCATTGTGCATTGGGTGTGTGTGAGTTGGGGGTCGGCTCTGTGGCAACTAACAACAGCATCGAAGGGACAAAGAATCTTGCTCCCCATTATCACCAACCACCTCTCAATCGCAAGACTTATCTTTTCTAAAGGCTGAAGTTAGTCACAAATGTCTTAAGAACATTATCAAATGTTGTCTGACTAAACATAGCTGCAAGGCAGTTTGCATCAACTCAACGGCATGTCATCATGCATTAAACTTCTGCAAAGAGGGATTCTGCTTTCCAGAACTCACATCTACTCAAAATAATTCCACTTGACTTCATTAAGCTTGAAGAATTGCACTTTTCCTTCACCCCTTTCTTCGTCATACTTGTTTAGCCTCTACAACTGAAAAGATAATTGCTTTATTAACAGATGTGTATGGCATCATGAAAAAGTGGAAGCAGGAAAGAACTTGTTACTCTCTGGTCCATTCCCTGCAGTTTCTCGGAAGTACTAGAGAACAATGGAATACTCTATAAATACGCTTTGGAAGAGGGCTTCAAATTGGTGCATTCATGTTCTGCTCCTGCTGAGAAATTTGCCTTTCTGCCCCAGATTTACTAAATCAGAATCTACAACTTAACAAGATCTTCCAGTGATTCTTATATATACAAAAGATCTTTTTTTAAAATGTACATTCTGATTCAGTGTATTTGGGCTAGGATTACAAGTTCACAGTAGAGAGTTGAACCAGAATGAACCATTTTGAAGCCCTGCTTTGGAATACAAATGATTCATTTTGCAGCCACTACCAAACTGGAGTCCTGGTGTGGTGCTGTGGGTTAATGCACTAGACTGCAAAGTTGGTTTGAACCACAAGGTCAGTGGTTCAAGCTCACCAGCTGTTCCTCAGAAACCCTATACAGGGTCACTAAGGGTTGGAACTAACTCGACAGCGCTTAACAATAAAAACAACAGCAAACAGTTCTTAGCAAGAAATCCTGGTTTTACTGGAAATCAGGAAAAGGCTCTGGCAGGTACTGGTTGTTGTTGTTGTTAATTGCTGTCAAGTCAGTTCCGACCCATAGAGACCCTGTATAGGATTTCTGAGGAGCAACTGGTGAGCTTGAACCGCCAACCTTGCAGTTCAAACAGCTTTGCAATCTGATGCATTAACCCTCAGCACCACACCAGGACTCTGGGCAGGTAATGGTAAGGCCTGTAAAAATTCCACACTGGATCCTGGCATTAGGGGCTAAGGGAGCCTTCTGGAGAATGCTCTTTTTCAGGCTGAAAGTGTTAGGCTGTTCACATAGGAATTTCCTGTGATGATGTGAAGGTCCTCATGACTGGGGAAGAACATTCCAGAATTCTTTACCAGGAGAACCCCTGACCTGGGGTCTCTAAATGGGCGCATGGTAACTATGGTGAGGATTCAGAGGTTCACCTGCTCATACAGTTCACCTTGTTGAAATGACCATGCCGCATGGGGTGATAATCTGTCTCTTGGGCTGTCTTGACCTCTTTCTAGATGTTGTTCTTTTTATAAGTGCCTTTGACAGTGAAGAGTGTACCTAGCCCTGTGCTCAGTCCTCTCCTTCCTCCTCCCTACTTTCCTTACCCTTGCTGTCTCCGAGAACATGAACTTTGATTTGTTTTTGGCCCAGTGATAATGTTTTCTTGGTGAATTATATGTGAAATTACCCCATCATTAATGCCCAAGTCCTCTCCTCACCTCTGACCCTGGAATTTTCTACAACTTGCTCCTACAGTGGGGGAATGAGGGCCAGAGGATTAGTACAAGACAGTTTCTGCTCCCTTGTGGATCATCAGTGTCACACTGGGAAAATCTCTTTGCTGGAGTACCTCAGTTTTCCCTCCTGAAAAAAAACAAAAAAAGGAAGATTGAGACAAACGTATATTTACATCCCTCTCAGTATTAGCACTTAAGGATTCATTTGCTCAATAAAAAATGTACAGAAACACACACATAGATACATTCACATAGTCCTCCCTTTGGTTCACCAAGGCACAGCTCATTCCTGAAGATCAGTTTGAGTTTAGACATTGAATACAGCACATTCTTTAAAATAATTTAGGCAATAAGTTATACTTACAGAAAACAGTCATTAAATGGAATTACAAAGTTTTCTTTGTACTTGGGTTTTTAAAGGCTGTAAAAATTCTTGCCCTAAGTCTTAGATATAATAAGTCATAATTTAAAAGAGAGATATGAAAATGCTTGAGCCGCATGTTTTATTATATA
>NW_006408548.1:16358863-16399954 GCF_000296735.1 Chrysochloris asiatica | reverse complement strand
AGAGAGAGAGAGAGAGAGAGAGAGAGAGAGAGAGAGAGAGAGAGAGTATAGTTTTTAACACATACAGCTTGTTTGCACACTACCTTTTACCCATTGCCTCTGAGGAAAACTAAGAAAAACCTCTGAGATTGTTAGAGAAGAGCTTCACCTGCCAGTCTGGGCTGTGGGATCTCTATAGCAACCAAACATAAATCAAGGAAATGGCCCCTTTTGTAAGTTGGTTAATAGGCACAACATGCTTCTTTAGAAAATCCAACCATTCTTTCAATAGACTTTGATTGAAAGTCAGCCTTTTCTTCAGACACATTCACATTCACATCTAGTAGCAGCTTGTATGGCTGTCCATGGGCTAATTTATTACCCTTTAAAGATCGGGCCAAGAAAAAATGGTTCTCAGAACAATGTTTACATTCAGAGGCATAAGCACAGAGCCACAAAAGAGCATCCTTTTGTTCTGCACTTGGAATATTCATCTTTAACCTAGGGCTTTAATTTTACCCCTCTTATGGGGGTCGATGAGCCTCTCCTCTCATTAAAATTGTACCAATTTTATATGACAGTGTTTCTGATGTGTAGGGGATGAAGGTGGAAAGTCATCCTCCTATTGTTTTGCCAAACCTTGATGGAGATGATTTGTGTCTTAAACTCCCCATCCTTTGCATGGAGAATATGCTCCTTCAGGGATGCTGATGAGGGGAGTTGGCTCTCTGGTCCCCATTAGAAGAGTTTGAATTAATAAAAATAGAAGGTATGCTCCTCAGCTGTCTTAATGCAGCATGGTAAGGCCCATCAGCTGAGGAGGCCTGGCCATCCCTCATCCCACCAAAAGGTAATTTGGAAATGTAACCAAGAAAGGCTCAGCATTGAACAAGTCATCGCAAATGTCACAGAGTACAAAGGAGAATTGGGGCCCACACCAAGTGCTTCCTTTCATGTGGGAGGGTCACATTGCTAAGTGAATCAATGGGTAGGGTTCTCTCAAGGGGGAGAGCAGCCCTACACCCTTCCTTTGAGGTGCAGAGAAGAAATGGGAAAAAGCCTACAGAAACAAACCTTTGTAGTTTTTTTGTTTTTTTTTTTTAGTAGATTAGGAGATGAAAAAGTACTTCTCAAACAAGAGAGAGCTCGTGTTGCTCTATGTAGCTTCATATCACAGATGGGTGTGGGCCCAGAAAGATTTGTATTAATGCCTCCCTCTTTAGCTTTCGTAAATCCTCAGAAACCAAAGTCTTCAGAAACCAAACTCTTCAGGAGTCCGCTTCCCTTTGATACAGTCAGCTGTCCCCAATGGCTAGAGGGGATAAAGGGCCCTCGGCTGATTTCCAGAAGCACGTGTTTAAATGTGCCCTTAATTTGTTGTAGTGCTGTTTTATAAGTAAAAGTGGCCTTGCCTTATTCAGGGCTGGATACTTAGAAATCACTTTTGCCATAGCTTTTGCCTTACCATTAGCTTGAAAAGATCTTTGGGGTCTGGAAAACTGAATAAAAATTAAGCACAATGTGTCAGAGAGCCCAGAATACCAGAAGGAGATCCTAGAAATGCAGCAAGGAAGGTTAGTGTCATTTTGGTTTTGAATTTTCTGTGGTTGGAGTGATTGTTTTTTTTCCACATGGAGTCCAAAGATTCAATCCCCAAGTAATTTACAGCCTGGTTTTGTGGCCACACAGCCAGATCAGATACTTAATGGATAATTTCCACCACATGGCTATGCCCATATTCTAATACATCTTGGACAGGCAAGGCAGTACAGTAGTATAAAATGTGAGCAAAGCACTGAGCTATCAATGTTCAAATCCAGCCCTGCCACTTACTATGTCTCCTGAGTCAAGCGACTTCATCTCTTGAGGCTCAGTTAGCTCCTTTATGAGATTATAATACTACCTACTTCGTAGAGTTGTTAAGAGGACTGAATATGTAATAAATCGCTTAAAGCAATACCAGTGTGTTCATCCTACAAAGTACACTGCTATGGAGTCAATTCCAGCTCAAAGTGACCCAACAGGAGAGAGTAGAACTGTCTTATAGAGGTTCTAAGACGATAATCTTTACATAAACGGACTGCCACCTCTTTCTCCCACAGAGTGACTTGTGGGTTCAACCCACCGACTGCTTAACTACTGTGCCACCAAGCCTCCTTCCCAAGATAGCACAAGCCTTTAAATGTTACTTGTTATTAACATTCTGATGCTTTTGTTGAATTGATGTTATTGCTTGATTGTTATTTTTGACTAAAGAAAGAATACACATTATCCAACATACAGCATAACATATTGCCAAATTCAGATGATGTTTTGCAGAATACCAGGAAAAAGAAAAGAAGCTCCCAAGGCTCGAGTTACTCCATTAAGAAAATTCAGAGATAGGAAGCAGCTGTGTATATGGAAATGTCTCATCCCATTGGTCAAAAACCATCATCATCTAGTATTCCTATCCTTACCTGCAACAAGACTGCATAGAAGTGTCTCAGGCTTGGGAGTTCTAGCTAAAAGGCTTTGTGCATGTGTGTTTGTGAATGTGGTAAGTGTATGTGGATGTATGTGTGTTGTGAGAATGTGTGCAATACATGTGTGTACATTGTGTTGTTGTTGTTAGGTGCCATCGAGTCAGTAACAACTCATAGCAACCTTATGCACGGCAGAACAAAACCTTGCCCAATCCTGGGCCAACCTCACTACTGTTGCCATGCTTGAGTCCATCGATGCTGCCACTTGGCCAATCCATCTCGTTGGGGGTCGTCCTCCTCTTTTTCTCTGACCCTCCGCCTTACCAAACATGATATCCTTCTCCAGCAACTGGTCCTTCCTGACACTGTGTCCAAAGTATGAGAGATGAAGTTTGGCCATCTTGGCCTCCAAGGAGCACTCTGGCTGCACTTCTTCCAACACAGATCTGTTGATTCTTTAGGCAGCCCATGGCACTTTCAATATTGTCCTCCAACACTGTACCTCAAAAGCATCAATTCTTCTATGGTCTTCCTTATTCACTGTACAGCTTTTGCATGCATATGAGGCTATTGGAAATACCATGGCTTGTGTCAATCACACCTTAGTCCTCAAGCTGACATCTTTGCTCTTCAACGCTTTAAAAAGGTCCTGTGCAGCAGATTTGCCTAATGCAATACGTCGTCTTATTTCTTGACTGCTGCTTCCGTGAGTGTTGATAGTTGATTCAAGAAGAATGAAGTACTTGACAACTTCAATCTTTTCTCCATTGATAAGAATGTTGTTTATTGGTCCAGTGGTGAGGATTTTTGTTTTCTTGACATTGAGATGTAATCCATACCGAAGGCTGTGCTCTGTAATCTTCATCAGTAAATGTTTTAAGTCCTCTTCACTTTCAGCAAGCAAGGTTGTATCATCTACATACCTCAAGTTGTTAATGAGTCTTCCTCCAATCCTGATGCCACATTTTTCTGCATACATATTTCCCCTATTTGTTCTCTACCATGAAAATGAAAAATGAGTTCTCCCCACCTACCCTTGTGTGTCCATCTCACTGTGTCACAACCTTGTTGCATATTGACAATTCAAGCAGGGCATGCTGGGAACCAATTTAGCATGTGCTGGAGCAAGGAGTGGCTACTCAGAACTCGTTCATCCTCAGTCCTCACACAGCTTGCTTTTTCTAAGGCTTATTCCTTTCAATAGGCCTCCTCAGACTCAGCCCCAAGTTTTAAGGAGACAGTAACTACAGAGGAGGCAAGGAGGAGCTGTGGAGATAGTTCACCAAAGGGATCAACCGAAAGAAATGCAGCCTGTTTTCCTGTGGAAGAACCCCACATCTTTAAAAATTTTATTAACAAATCAGAACAAGTCAGAAGGATCAGTGGAATTAAAACAACAGAGGAGACAGAGAAAAAAGAAAAGTTTTTGTTTATCATTGTTGTTGTTGTTGGGTGCCGTGGAGTAGGTTCCGACTCATAGTGACCCTGTACACGGTTTCCAAGGCTGTAAATCTTTAAGGGAGCAAAAAGTCTCATCTTTCTCCCACTGAACAGCTGGTAGTTTCAAACTGCTGACCGTGAGATTGGCAGCCCGATTCGTAACCACTATGCTACCAGAGCTCCTTTTTGTTTGTTATTGTTGTTGTTAGATGCCATCAAATTAGTACCAACCCATAGCAACCTTATGCACAGCAGAACAAAACACTGCCCGATCCTGGGCCAACCTCACTATTGTTGCCACGTTTGAGTCCATGGATGCTGCCACTTGGTCAATCACTCTTGTTGGGGTTCTTCCTCTTTTTCTTACCAAACATGATGTCCTTCTCCAGGGACTGGTCCCTCCTGACAATATGTCTGAAGTATGAGAGACCAAGTTTGGCCATCTTGGCCTCCAAGGAGCATTCTGGCTGCACTTCTTCCAACATAGATCTATTGGTTCTTTTGGCAACCCATGGCACTTTCAATATTCTCCTCCAACACCATAACTCAAAAGCATCAATTCTTCTATGGTTTTCCTTATTCACTGTCCAGCTTTCACATCCATATGAGGTTATTGAAAATACCATGGCTTGGGACAGGCGCACCTTAGTCCTCAAGCTGACATCTTTGCTCTTCAACACTTTAAAAAGGTTGTTTGCAGCAGATTTACCTAATGCAATACATCACTTGATTTCTTAACTGCTGCTTCCATGAGTGTTGATAGTTGATCCAAGAAAAATGAAGTCCTTGACAACTTCAATCTTTTCTCCATTGATAAGAATGTTGTTTATTGGTCCAGTGGTGAGGATTTTTGTTTTCTTGACATTGAGATACTGAAGGCTGTATTCTTTGATCTTCATCAGTAAATATTTTAAATCCTCTTCACTTTCAGCAAGCAAGGTTGTATCATCTGTATATCACAGGTTGTTAATCAATCTTCCTCCAATCCTAATGCCACATTTTTCTTCATACAACCCAGCTTCTCAGATTCTTTGCTCAGCATACAGGTTGAATAAGTATAGTGAAAGAATACAACCCTGTCACACACCTTTTTAAATTTTAAACCATTCAGTGTTCCCATGTTCTATGAGAACAACTGCTTCTTGGTCCAGGTACAGATTCCTCATGAGCACAATTAAGTGTTCCGTCATTAGTAAAGATAAATTTATAGATATCAGGTACTTGTTAAAAAGCTACTTACTCTGATGGGAAATCTTCTGGTTTGGGAGAGAAATATTTGAACTTTGAGGACTTAAGTACTTACAGTGTGACCTTAGGCAAGTCACTCAGTGCACAAAACTAGTTTCTTCATCTATTAAAGCAGAGTACCCACCCTCAGGGTTGATCTTCAGGTAGTATTGTTTATGACTTTGTCTATTATGTTTGGTTACTGCTCATAATTTCCTCAGTTTTAAATATTTGGGGCATGCAGTGAGAACTGGAACCACAGAGAGGACTGAGACATAGCAGGGAAAGCCACCTATGTCACAGTGATAGAGAAAGAGCTGCCCTGGTGTCTCCCTTCTCCTGCCTTTCAGACTTGTGCCAGTGCTTCTCATTGGTGGAAGCCAGTTAGTAACTTCTCATTGGTGCTTCTCATTGGTGGAAGCCAGTTGGTGGATTCATGCTGTCCCAGTTAGTTTTCCCTCCTGCTCCTGTGGAAATGGAAGGAAAAATCAAAGCTTTGGCCTCTTGTTCTCAGAGTAATTCCCTGTCTTTCCCCTGCTCTTCTCTTTATCACAGAGTCCCATGGATTTTGTGTAGACAACAATGCCCACATTGACCGTGAGATACACGATCAGCTATGTGGGATATCCACAAGCCCTTCAACGTGTCTTCCTCTGAGACAATCTTCATCTAGTCATCTCTCCAAGAGAAACGTATATAATCCTAAATGTCAGATTTATATTTTACCATTCATCCTCTCTCTTAATCCTAGAAAGAATATAATACAATGGTGTTGTTGCTGTTGTTGAAGTGTCATGGAGTTGATTATGATTCACAGAGCCCCTGCATAGGATTTCCAAGGAGTGGCTGGTGGGTTTAAACCACCGACCTTGCACCTAGAAGTCTAGGGCTTCTCTTACAAATCCACACAGAGCTCTAGCACAATCACTAAGAACCAGTAAACAAAAACATGAAGAAACAGTTACAGTCAAGTCCATTTTGACACATGGCAACACCTGTGTGTCAGAATAGAACTCTACTCCATAGAGTTTCCACTGGCTGATTTTTTGGAAGTAGATTGCCAGATCTTTCGTCTGAGGCACTTAGGGTAGATTTGAATCTTCAGCCTTTCAGTTTGCAGTTGAGCACATTAACCATTTTTATCACCCAGACACTCCTTGTGCTTAAGAACTGATGGTGGTTGTGTGCTGCTGAGGCAGTTACGATTCATAGTGACTTCGTATAGGGTTTCTGAGACTATAATGTTTATAGGTCCAGAAAGCCTCATCTTTCTCCTGTGAAGTGACTAGTAAATTCTAGCTACTAACCTTGTGGTTAGTAGCTCGGTTCATAATCCACTATGCTGCCAGGGCTCCCTACTTAAGAACTTGTTGTGAAGTGCCGCTATCTAACTTTACAGCTTGTCTGCTATATGATGCTGAGCAAGATTGGAGGAAGATTCATTAACAATCTGCCATATGCAGATGATACAGCCTTGCTTGCTGAAAGTCAAGATGACTTTAAATACTTACTGATGAAGATCAAAGACTACAGCCTTCATTATAGATTACACCTCAATGTAAAGAAAACAAAAATGCTCACCACTGGACCAGTCAATACCATTATTATAAATGGAGAAAAGACTAAAGCCATAGTCTTCATTTTGCTTGGATCCATAATCAACACTTACAGAAGTAGCAGTGAAGAAATCAAATGATGTATTGATTGCATTTAGGCAAATCTGCTTCACATTATCTCTTTAAAGTATTCACGAGCAAAGCTGTTAGTTTCAGCACTTAACTCTGCCTGACCCAAGCCATGGTATTTTCAGTCGCCTCATGTGCATGTGAAAGTTGGACAGTGAGTAAGGAAAACCACAGATGAATTTATACATTCGAGTTATGGTGTTGGAGAAGAATATTGAAAGTACCAGGGACTGCCAAAAGAACAACCAAATCTGTGTTGCAAGAAGTACAACTGGGATACTCCTAAGAAGCCAGGACGGCAAGACTTCATGTTTCATATGTTAGACATGTTATCAAGAAGGACCAGTCCTTGAAGAAGGACATCGTACATGGTAAAGTGGAGGGTCAGTGAAAAAGATGAAGAACTCCAAGGAGCTAGATTGGCACAGAGGCAATAGCAATGGGCTCAAGGGTAATAATTGTGGTGATGGTACAGTGTTTTGTTCTGTTGTGCATAGGGTCACTATGAGTCAGAACTGACTCAAGGGCACCTAACAACATCAATAAATCCTCAGTTTCCTCATCTGTAAAATGGGATTAAGATAGGTCCAACATCATGGAATTTTTTTAATTTGCCTACTGACGTAGGGCTGGGCTCTCCCAACTATTAGTTTATAGTTTTCTAAGCCTCTTCCTAAAGTTCTCACATATGAGGGGGTCAAGTTTTATTACTATAATTGTTCTTAAATGCTGTGTAGTCAGTTCCAACTCACAGTGACTCTGTATAGGGTTTCCGAGGAGCAGCTAGCGAGTTTGACCTGCTGACCTTGTGATTCACAGTCCAGTGCAGACCCTACTATCAGGATGACAGACATCCCTATCTATATTCCAGATACCAGATACCAAACTGCTTGTAAAGAAGATTATCCAAAGCAGGAGGGAATATGTTAAAAACAAGCTCCACAATTGTTCAACCATATCACCACTATCATCCTCTAGCAGAATACATAGAGGTACTGTAGCACAGTGGTTATGAATCAAGCTGCTAATTTCATGGTCAGCAGTTCAAAATTACCAATGGTTCTGCATAAGATGAAACTTTCTGTTCCTGTAAATATTTATATAGGGTCACTATAAGTTCAAATCAACTCAGTGGCAGTGAGTTGGGCTTTTTTTAGGGGAGGGAGTTAGAGTGTGTGTGTGTGTGTGTGTGTGTATATATAGTTAATAATCCAGTGCTTATCATACAGTGTGACCACAGCTCCTTATATACCACCCCCAAATACACACATGTAAATAAATACATATGTGTCTTTATGTTTTACTGTAGGTTGGAGGCTTTCTATTTCTTTCTAGAATATTTTAGGACTAGTCCATCTTCTTACCATTTTCTAAGTTTCTCTCTTAAAGGCCTATCTCAAATTTTGGTGTCTTACTATGTGGAATCAACTTGACAGCACTTAACAACAACAACTGTTCCCAGGGTTTATTCTGTTGTGTAGGTTCATGCATGTTCCATTGCACTTTCCTTGGACAGTCTACTCAACTAGATCCTAAATCCCTGATAGAGAAAGTCATAAACATGTATCTACTTAGTCACTAAGACACTTTTGAGGTCCACCTATGGTGAGTGAGGCAAATAAAGTTTATATATATATGGCAAGGCATCCTGGAGTGTTTTAAAAATAGTCTGTATTTCTCAAAGGAATTTAGAATTAGGGTTTTGCAGAAAGGAAAATTGAAATAGCTGTGTAAGAAGTAACTTCATCACTTTTAAGTTCTGGGACATCAAGCAAATTATGTTCTTGTGTCTCTTTTATATCCGCTGTAAAATGTTGATTTTAATTCTACCTGCCTCTCGAGGTTGACCTGAGGTTAAAATAAGTTCATACATGAAAGTGCTTAGCATGCTATCTGGCACATAGTAAACATTCACACACAAAAATCTTAATAGGCTTCTGTTAATTCTTTGATGGTAAAGGTCAGGAACTGTCATTATACAAGGAAGAGAGGATGGGAACGTCCTGGATCCCTAGAAAGCAGAGCTAATTCAACAGTCTTGTTCTTCCTAGAAGAGTCAACTTATTACCTGTGCAAATTGTTTTACTGTTTGATTCAGTGACTCTCAGGGTGAGGTCTTAAACCTGATCCATGAGCTGGTCCATGACATTGTTACTAGCTATAAATTAAAAATCCTTAACACTTTTTATTTTCTTGCCTTAATCTGCATTGAAGTGAACCAGTCATTTTATGAGAGCCCTATACTGTCTCAAGCAGTGCTTTACTTCCCATCTCTTCTGGAGAGGGTATTGTACCTTCCATATTTCAATAGGTTCATGAGGCTTATAGATCAATATGGCTCCTGGAGAGCTGGAGTGTTTGGGTAGGACTCTCATTCCTACATGACTGCGCTGTACAGAGAGAATTAAAGACTCAATGGCTAAAGAGTCAAGCGCTTAATTTAGCCTCTGTTAAGTTTTAAGAAGCCCTGTGATAAGATGCAAAATGGCATATATTCACTCAAGTGTTCATTTTTTGTGGGAAAGTGTTCATTGCTGTCTTCATAGTTTGCAATGATAAAATGGCAAAATCAAACAAAAAACATACATCATATAAAATTGGCAAGTACAAATCTAGTACACAGAATAATCAGCACTCTGATTAACTCATAGATTATTAGAGAGAGAAAGGTGCTTGTAATCCACTCATTTAACCCTACAAGCATCTCCTCCCTACCCAACATGGCATCTTAGAAAAAATCAAGGATCCATCAGCCACTTCTCTTTTTACCAATGTACAGCTTACTTTTCATTTTGTTTTGGATTTAGACTGGTCAAAGGCTTTCCTGTCTTCTCCACAGAGATGTAATATAATATGAACTCATAAGAATCATGGTTTGCTTGTTTTCTTGTAATCTGAAACAGCTTTTATCAAAATCCTAATTCACTAGGAAAAGATAATTATGTGTAAGCAAAAGCAAATCTTGGTTTTTATTTGGTTTTGTTTTTGCTTTTCTTCTCTCCTTTCCTTTAAGTTATCAGAGCTTTCTATGTATTTTTTTTTCCTTTTGTTTTCTTCTCTATTAAAACAAGAACTGTTCTTTCTTTCTGTTTTTTTGTTTTGTTTTGTTTTGTTTTTCACTCATCCTCCAGTTGAGTCTCATGCATGGGATTAATTAGATGAGACAAATCACTGGAAGAACATTTATCTTTAACCAAGAGGTTGTTTTCAGATTTCTTTATGTCATTCTAGCATTTCCACTTTTTTAGTGACTTATTGTAATGACGGATGGATTTGCTGGCTTTGAATGCCTGGTGAGTCATGTAAAAACTTTATTCACTTGTGTGTGTGTGTGTACATATGAGAAACATTAATTTTTAATTTACTCTGTTTACCTTGAGAAACTGCCAGTGAATGATTCAGATATTCCACAGAAAGGGGCTTTTCTTTTGTAATATAGGACAAAGGACAGCTAAGCATGTGTTCTTTCTTCAAAGCAGAGGTTCAGGGGAGGAGAGATAGCATTTATTTGTGCAGCTTACAAAAGGGCTATTTTGACTATGTAAACACTCATATAATTTTATTAAGACTTGCTACCAAATCTTTTCATCTAGTATATGCTTGAAAAATAGGCTTAGATACAGGGATAAAGACCCAGCATGGATTGTTCCCACGTTCCATTAAGTCAGCAATTCATTGTGTGTCTGTGCTTAAGAATCAAACCCCAGGGCGATGATTTGCATAGTTCTGAGTCAGGCTGGGCCTCTGATTTCTAATCCCAGGTAAAACACTAACGTGGAGAAGTCCAGCAACTCTCCTACACCATTTAGTTAAGCACTGGGCTGCTAACCGAAAGGTCAGCCATTCAAACTCACCAGCCTCACTTTGTGGGAGAAAGATGTGGCAGTCTGCTTCTTGGAAACCCTATTGGGCAGTTCTATCCTGTCCTACAGGGTCACTGTGAGTCAGAATCGATTCATTGGCAGTGGGGTTGGTTATTTTTGTTTCATTTTGTTTTGTTTTGTCTTGGACTTGATTGCCCCAGGAGGCTGGATCCATGGAGTCTGCTGCTTCCAAGGAGGAGCACATTTTTTAACTTCCCTGGAGGGCTTAGGAATGAAAACTGGTGAATTCTATTGGGCTTTCCAATAACTGTGCTGTATTCAACCTGATTCATGGGGCTGGAGGCCTCTCCATCTCTTTAAATGGCCCCCAAGCCCCAGTGGTTTTCTCAGATGAAGGAGTAAATTTTGGTTCCAAATGCCAGGAGAGAGCTAGAGAGTCTGTGCATTTTACTTCTGCTATTGCTTCCCAGAGCCCAGTACCTAGGCCACCAGGGTAACTGCGCTCGTGGGCATTACACAAGGGCTGCCTATCTAAGGGGATACCCATTCATATTGTATACACTACATTTATGTTGCTATGACAGTTTTCTGATGGATAACAATATAGTGACTAGTTCCAAGTTCAGTGTATTTAGTCATTTTTAAGTAATGTACAAACTATTATTATTAGTGAAGCTAGTATTTTCATAATAAATAGAAGGAGCTCTGGTAGCGTAGTAGTTATGAATTGGGCTGCCAACCGCAAGGTCAGCAGTTCGAAACTACCAGCGGCTCCGTGGGAGAAAGATGAGGCTTTCTGCTCCCGTAAAGATTTACAGCCTCGGAAACCCTGTACAGGGTCGCTATGGGTCAGAACAACTCGACGGCACTCAACAACAACAACAACAACAAATATTTACAAAAGAAAAAAACAACAACAGTTGGCATTGAGTCAATTCCAACTTACAATGACCCCATATGTAGCAGAGTAGAATTGTGCTTTCAATGACTGATTTTTTGGAAGCACATCGGAGGCTTTCTTCTAGGTGGCTGTAGGTAGATTTTACCTTCAACCTCAAGGTTAGCAGCCAAGTGTGTTAGCCATTTGTACTACCCAGGGACTTCAGCGAATATTTGTTGTTGTTGTTGTTGTTGTTAGTGCCCCATATAGGGTTTCTGAGGAGCGTCTGGTGAGTTTGAACCCCCGTCCTTTCATTTCATACTAACCTTGCCTGTGAGTGCTTACCCTGCAGTGCCACACCAGCAAATATTTGGTGAGCATTTAGTGGGGAATGATGGCTAATAACCGGTGACCTCTCCTCTTAGGACAAAGATTGTTAACCTAAATTCAGAGGATTCTTAAATTTCAATAAGAAAATAAAATATTTCTTCATTATCACTTTTAACAGAAGTTTAGATTATGGATAAAGGTAGACAACCACAGTATTATGAGAAACGCCTGTAATTTTTTTCATATCACATTTAATTTACGCCTCAAATTATTACTCATCACTATTTCAAAATGGTATTAATTGCTAAGTCCTAGCACTGGTATCTTATTTAATGTGTTAATAAGGTGGAACATCTATTACTTTATCATAGATTTTCAAAACTTATTTCAATAACTGTCTTTTATTAACACTGGCCTCCTTTGTAAACCTATTTATTTGATTTTTTTTTAATTTATTTCATTTTCATTAATTTAGAAACATTGTTCTAAGCCACTAAAGTGGTCCATGGCATACACACACATGCACAGAAAGGAAGTAATAGGGATAAGTCCGCTCTAGGACCTTAAAGATCAGCAAATAGTCATTCTTTTAGCTCCTCTTCTGCAGAACCATTTGCCCCACTCAGCTGATAGTGGGAAAGTCATAATAATTGTAGAAATCTACCTGAACAGTTTGCCTTTTATGCCTAATTTCCATTCAGTGTAATTATAACTGTGCATTGCATTAAATATGTGTCAAATTGATTTTTAGCTCATTTGATTCGATTTAAACACCAAACTCTGTTCGTTTAAGCATAGTCTTCATAGTCTCATAGTCTGTTCCTTAGATGTGGTTGAGATTTAGAAGATCTGACACAAAATAGCTCAAGAGCCATGACTCTAAATTAAACCTGTGTTTTCTTATCTCTGTTGCTGTGCATTTGAGAAGCACTTTCTTATGTAAAGATGACAATGTTTTCTTCTAAATGCTCTTGCATAATAATTTGTCTAAACATACTCTTCAACATGATAAAGTGATTAAGATGCTGTAAACTGTAGCACAACTTTTAGGTTGTGGGATTGTGTGTGTGTGTGGGTATGTGGGTGGGTGGTTGGGTGGGTGTACGTAAAGGAAAAAGAACTGAAACATACTCTGTTCACTGTGCACAAGAGAAAACATGGTCTCTCCACATCTCCTAAACCCACATGGTCTCTTGGTCTGAGCATTAACAGAGATGACCGAGTCTCTGAGTCATTAATATCAAACTCTAGAAGAAAAAAAGATTGTCTAAGTCAATGTACTCCAAGGTTCATTCATGAGGCCAAGGGGACAACCAGGCCTGTAGAAGCCACCCTGTGGTTAGAGAGTTTGTTTTGTTTTGGAGAAGAATGTCAGAAACCAAAGCTGTCTATCATAGTCATGAGACATTTAAGAAGGAGAATCCACATGACCACTCAGGGAAACCAGAACTCTGTGTCTCCCTACCTTTGAGGATGCCCCTGACCAGCAGAGCAGATTTAGCAAGAAAGACCAGGCTAATGATACTTACACTACCGATTTATATTCAAAGAAGATAAAAAAAATAAATAAAAGCCATTTTTGTAATGAACCTGTATTAGACAATTTTAATATACATTGTACCAACAACAATCCTCCAATTTCCCCAGGGCACAGTAGCCAATTTTGGTCTGATGTTAGCCTCCTTTATGAAATTGTAGTCCTCTCCTTTCAAATCTTCTTCAGCTATTTCTGAGAGTCCCCAGCCCCACATCCATAACAATTTTGGGGTGTCTTTAGTGAGTGTCATTTGCTCCCCAACTCCACCCTGGTAGACCATTTTCCTTCTCTCCTGCTTTACCCCCATGAATGATGGCAGTTGTTGAGATAGCTACTATTTCTGAGGTTGCTTAAGGGTTTCTCCACCACTAATGGTCCCAATGCCAGTGCCAACAGTGCAATATGTATTTGCTGCTGGGACAGTAAAAATGGAGGAAACACTTTGGGAAACAATCTGGCAGTTCTTCAGAAGTGTAACAGGTGACCTAACAATTCTATTCCTAGCATACTCTCAGGAAGATTGACAACATTTGTTCATGTAAAAGTGTGTACCTGAAATTTCATGGCAGCATTCTTCATAATAGCTAAAGAGTAAAAATAATTGAAATGTTCATCAACTGACGAATGAATGAATGGACAAATAAAATGAGTTATATACATAAAGGAATATTAGTCAGTGTGAATGTACCTTGAAAACATTCTACTTAGTTAAAATAGCCAGTAACTAAAGGCTGCATTTATTATGATCCCATTAAGAAAAAAAATGCCCAAAATAGACTAATATGACAGAAAATTATTAGTGGTTGCTAAAAGCTAGGGAGAGGGGAGAATAGGCAGTGACTGCTAATGAGTATGGATTTTCTTTTGTGGTAATGAAAATGTTCTGGAATTAGATAGTGGTAATGGTCACACAACTTTGAATATAATAAGAACAACTGTAGTGTACACTTTAAAGAAGTAAATTTTAAGTTATATCAATTAAGCTATTATTTTAAAGTTAAGTCTCCACCAAAGCTGGACTATGTCTCCAAGGAAGGCATACTGGGTCCAGGAGAACAATTCGTCTTGCCTCATACTTTTGTGGTTTGGGTGGTAAAGTACTGTTTTCTATTTGTCACAGACTCTGTGTGTGTGAGAGAGAGAGAGAAAGAGAGAGATAGAAAGAGCAAGAAGCTGCTTTTTCCGTATTTTTCCTGATGTTATAATTTCTCAGGGCTTAAGAGGGCTAGGTTAGAAGATAATTGGGATAACAGGTTGCTACTCTCCTAAGAATAGCTCTAACTCTCCACGGGCCCTCAAAACGTAACTTCATTCGCTTGAGTTCTTTCCCAGAAGCTCCTGGGTCCTTTACAAATAGCCTCTTGGCATGGAGCAGTTCAGCCCAGAAGTCCATTACACTCTGAAGAACTTTCGGGGAGGTATCATTATCTCCATCTGAAGATAAGAAAACCCAGTCTCAGAGAGATTGTGATATGAGAAGCAAAGAAAAGCAACAATGATTTTCATCCTCAGAAATTTGCCGAGTCCTCTTTAATCTAATTCTTCCAGTGTTTTTAACAATGAACCCCTGTTGACTAGGTTTGTCACAGGTCTTTCTGTTCAATAATCACTAAAATTAAGCTAGAATATAATATTTGATAACAACAGCAAAGCAGAGCTTCAATTAGTTTTGTTTTTCCAGCTAGCTCCTGAGACTAAGTAAAACAATAACAAAATGCTGAGATGAAGACCCATGTTCTCTCTGACTTTTTCTTCTCTCTATAATGTCCTCTTGTCATATCAGAGTTCAAGGTCACCAACAAAAGACAGAAACCACATGCTCTCTGGTAATGCTTTAATCACACAGAGAAAAGAGCAAGATCAGTTTCAATTTGTGGGCATCAGTCTACCATTGCCAACAAGTCCACTCACAGTCTGTGCAGGCAGATGTTTATGCTTACCCATCTCCTGCAGTGACGTAAGAGGGACTTATGTAACGTCCCCGCTGGGAAGGTATATAGAAGTTATATAGAAATGAAGTTGGTCAGGTGCCATATGGTAACCATGCATGTGAAAGAGTCAGGGGAACTTACAGAATTTACTGTGTGCCTATAACAGGGGTCAATTTCCTCTGCCTAGGAGAAGGAACTTTGTTGTTGTTGTTAAGTGCCGTTGAGTCGTTTCCGACCCATAGCGACCCTGTACAGGGTTTCCGAGGGTGTAAATCTTTACGGGAGTAGAAAGCCTCATCTTTCTCCCGCGGAGCGGCTGGTAGTTTCGAACCGCTGACCTTAAGGTTCGCAGCCCGATTCGTAACCACTACGCTACCAGAGCTCCTTAGGAGAAGGAACTAGGAGAGAGAAAAAGACTCAATCCCCAGCCTCCTTATCAGAGAATATTCTGGTCCCACGGCCTCTCCTAATGCCACCCAGATGGGAGATTTGGAGCCAAGCTTCCTCCCAACATTCATGATCTTCTGCTGAGCAGAATCTAGCAGGCACTCACCACAAAGCTTAAACCTCAACAAGAAAAAAAGATGACTTTTCTTCCTGGTGGTGCTCATTATCTCCTTTCTCTGTGTATGGGTTGTTTAGATGCTCGGGTTTCTTCTCTGTGAACCTGGGATACAGTAACAACATACCACAATCACTGGTGGAATTTCAATAGTGCTACTTGGGAGCCCAGTAGAGCCACAGTCAGCCTGGCAGATGTTTTTTGTTTTTGTTTTTAATTTTGTTTGGTTTTGGCTTGTTTCATAATTGCAAACTGCAGAGTCCAGGACTTGAGGATGGAAGTGTGATGGTGGGTGGCCCATAGATTTGACAAGGCTTGTGAATACCTCCAGGTCATCTCCCAATTCAGTGCTTGAGGTTTAGAGATACGGGATATGAAGAGAAACACAGATCAGCTCCAAAGCTCCAGGAAAATTGAAACCAATACAGTGTCTCAAAATCCTCCTAGGCTCAGCTCATTTCCACCACAGACAACTGGGAAGACCTTGGCCTCAGAAATGTGCATCTTTTCTTTTGCTAACTTTCCAGATAAAATCCTCTTAAAACAAGTAGAATACACCCCAAATCTGGTGCACAGTGGAGCCACCTTGGGAGATGGTAACTCCAATCCTGGCACCCAAGCTTCAGCACAGATCAATAGAATCAAGCTCTCTAGGGGTGAGACTAGACATCGCACCTTTGTAAAGCTTCCCAAATGATTCGTGTTATAGAGTTAAGTCCACATCTTTTTCAAGGACTACATTCTATTGTCCAAGGTGAAAATGATGAACAGAAGAAAAATTACCTTTGAGAATCCCTTTGAACTGCCCATGATATCGAGTATAAATGACTTTGTATCCTTAGCCCAAAAAAGTTAATATAAGTGTAAATATTTAAAGTACCAAGAAATGTATAGCATATATTAGAAAGGGGATATGAAAAATAATAATTTTCAATATTAATTACAAGACCAAGAACACACTTGGAGTTGATTTCAGGTTGTTAAAGTCACAGAAAACAGGGTCCAAACCAGTTACTGTTGCTGTTGTTAGGTACAGCAGAGTCAGTTCTGACTCATAGCAACTCGTGCACAACAGAACGAAACACTATTCGATCTTGTCCAATCCTCACAACCGATGTTACATAGGAGCTCATTGTTGTGTCGATCCATCTCTTTGGAGGTCTTCCTCTTTTTAACTGACCCTCCCTTTTATCAAATATGATGTCAAAAGAATAAGTAACGAAGTTTTCTCATCCTGACTTCTAAGGAGCATTCTGGATATACTTCTTCCGACACAGATTTGTTTGTTCTTCTGGCAGTCCATGGTACTTTTAATATTCTTCTGCCACACTATAATTAAAATGTGTCAGCTCTTCTGTGGTCTTCCTTATTCATTGTCCCACTTTCACATGCATATGAGATTTGGGTCAAGCAAACCTTAGTTCTCAAACTAATATCATTGATCTTGAACACTTTAAAGATGTCTTCTGCAACAGATTTGCTTAATGCAATACGTCATTTGAATTTTTGACTCCTGCTTCCATGAATGTTGATTGTGTATCCCAGCAAAATGAAACCTTTGACAACTTCAATCTTTTCTCCACTTATTATGATGTTATTTATTGGTTCAGTTTTTGATCTTCATCAGTGTTTTAAGTCCTCTTCCCTTTCAGCAAGCAAGGCTATATCATCTGCATATCACAGATTGTTAATGAGTCTCCTAATCCTGATGTCAGGTTCTCCTTCATATAATGCAGTTTCTCAGGTTATTTGCTCAGATTGAATAAGTATGGTGAAAGAATACAACCCTGGTGTATACCTTTCCTGATTTTAAACCATTCAGTATACTCTTGTTCTGTTTGAACAACTGCTTCATGGTCTATGTACACGTTTCTCATAAGCATAATCCAGGGTTCTGAAATACCCATTCCTTACAATGTTATGCACATATTGCTATGATCTACAAATTCAAAAGCCTTTGCATAATCAATAAAGCACAGCAAAACAGCTTTCTGGTATTGTCTGCTTTCTACCAAGATCCAACTAATATCAGGATTGATATCCCTAGTTCCATGTCCTTTTCGGCATCTGGCTTGAATTTCTGGCAGTTCCTTGTCAATGTACTGTTACAACCATTTTGAATTACCTTACACAAAATTGTACTTGTATGTGATATTTATGATAATGTCTAGTGATTTCCTCAGTACATTGAGTCACTTTCTTTGGAATGAACATTAATGTATATCTCTTCCAGTCAGTTGACCAAGGTATCTGTCCAAATTTCTTGGCACAGATGAGTGAATGTCTCCAGAATTACATCAGTTTGTTAAAAAATTTCTATTTGAATTCCAACAATTCCTGGAGGCTTGTTTTTCACCAGTGCCTTCAGGGCATCCTGGACTTCTTCATTCAGTACCATAAGTTCTTGATCATATGCTACCTCTTGAAATGACTGAATAACGATCTTTTTTTTTTTTTGGTATGGTCACTCTGTGTATACCTTCCATCTTCTGATACTTTCTGCATCATTCAGTATTTTACCCATTCTATTAAGGATTCTACCCTTCAATATTGCAAGCTGAACTTGAATTTTTTCTTCAGTTCGTTCAGCTTGAGAAATGCTAAGCATGTTATTCCCTTTTGGTTTTCTAACTCCAGGTCTTTGCACATTTCATTATAATGTCTTCTCAAACTGCCCTTTGACATTTTTTGTTCAGCTCTTTTGTTTCCTCATTTCTTCTCATTGCTTTAGCATCTCTACCCTCAAGAGCAAGTTTCAAACTCTCTTCTGACATCCGTTTTGGTCTTTCTTTCTTTCTTTCCTGTCTATTTAATGACCTTTTGCTTTCTTCATGGATGATGTTCTTGATGTCATCCTACAACTCTTCTGGTCTTCTGTCTTTAATATCTAATGCATCGAATCTGTTCTTCATCTAATCTCTAAATTTAGATGGGATATATCCAATTGTATTTTGACTCTTAACGATTTCCTTTAATTTTCTTCAGCTTCAGCCTGAACTTGCATATGAGCATATGCTCCTGGTCTTGTCTTGACTGATGATACTGAGCTTTTCCTCTGTCTCTCCATAGGAGTCAGTTTGATTCCTGTGTATTTTACTGGGTGAGGTCAATATATATAATCACCTTTATGTTGTTTAAAAAAGGTGTTTGCTAGAATGAGTTGTTGGCCTTGCAAAATTCTATCATGATAGCTCCAGTATCATTTCTTTCACAAAGGCCATATTTTCCAACTACTGATCTTTCATCTTGACTTCTAACTTTTGCATTCCAAACACTGGTAATTATCAATGCATCTTGATTGTATGTTTGATCAGTTTCAAACTGAAGAAATTGGTTGAATTCTTCAGTTTCATCATCATTGGCTTCTGTATTTGGTGTGTAAATTTGAATAATAATGTCATCAACTGGTCTTCCTTGTAGGTATATGGATATTATCCTATTGCAAATAGCATTGTACTTTAAGACAGATCTTGGAATTAATGCAACACTATTCCTCTTCAATATTCCCAGCATAGTAAACCATATGATTGTCCTACTCAAAATGGCCAATACCAGTCCATGGCAGCTCACTAATGCCTAGGATATCAATCTTATGCATTTCATTTCCTTTTTAGCACCTTCCATATTTCCTAGATTCATACTCATATACTCTATGTTCTGGTTGTTAATGGATGTTTACAGCTGTTTTTCCTCATTTTGAGTTTTACCCCATCAGTCAATGAACATCCTAAAAGCTCTTCTCCATTCATGTCATTATAGTCAACTCTTTTTTGAGTAGACCCCAGTCATATTTTGAGTTCCTTCCAACCCCTGGGGGTCTTATCTTCTGGCACTATATCTGACAATATTCCGGAGCTATTCATAATGGGTTTTTTTTGTTTTTTTTTTATCTTCCAGCACTATATCTGACAATGTTCTGCTGCTATTTCTAAAATTTCAAGTGGCTAACCATTCAGAAGGGGCCCGCCTCTCCTTCTTCCTAGTCTGTCTTAGTCTAGAAGCTCCACTGAAACCTGTGAATCATGGGTGAAACTGCTGGTGTTTGAAATACCTATAGCATAGCTTCCAGCATCACAGCAACATGCAAGCGAACAGAGTATGACAAACAGACAGAAGAGTGGTGGTGTCTAAGCCTATAGGGTCAAATAGTACTAGTATAAACAATTAGTCTTTACATTGTGGGTGACCCAGTAGCATTTATAAGATCTGAGAGTTTTCACAGCATATTTTTGGTAGAAGCAGGTATTTGTACAAGCTTCCTGAGGCTTACAAGGAGCTCAGGTGGCACAGTGGACAAGTGTTTACCTACTAACTGACAGGTCAGTGATTCAAATTCACCAGTTACTCCACAAGAGAAAGATGGGACAGTGTACTTCTATAAAGATTGCTGGTGGTGGTGTTTGTTGTTAAATGCCATTGAGTTGGGTCCGATTCATAGCGATCCTGCATAGGGTTTCAAGGAGTGGCTGGTGAGTTTGAACTACTTATCTTGGGGTTCAAACCAACCTTGCGGTCCAGTGTTTATCCAGGACTCCCTATTAAGATGACTGCCTTAAAAACCCTATGGAACAGTTCTACTCTGTCCTGTAGGAGTGCTGTGTGTCAGATTCAACTTGAAAGCATTGGGTTTTATTGGGATTTAGATTCTGTACTCACAGAATGAAATGGACATTCACAAGATTCTCAGAAGACCTCAAAGTGGAGTGAAGAACCAAGTGTCCAGACTCTTAGCAGTTACTGGACAGGATTAAATCTAGCAGAAAGTGAATGGCTTCCAAATCCTGGTTGCACTTGATACCTCTAGTCTTGTTTTTGTTATATTCTAGCAAGGCTTCCATACTCCATTCTGCCAGTCTCATCTTTCCTTAACATTAGGTGTTCATACCATTTCCACATGTTTCCCCATGCTTTTCCTCTCACTTATAATGCATCTTAAAGGAGCTCTGGTAGTGTAGCGGTTATGAATCAAGCTGCTAATCTCATGGTCAGCAGTTCGAAACTACCAGCTGTTCCGCGGGTGAAAGATGAGGCTTTCTGCTCCTGTAAAGATTTACAGCCTCAGAAACACTGTACAGGGTTGCCATGAGTCAGAACCAACTACACGGCACATAACAACAACAACAAATAATGCATCTTGGATTCCCTTCACTTACCTGTTACCCCAAACCTGCCTGTCCTTAATTTCAGCTTAAACTGCTCACCCCTGATACATGGACCTGAACTTCAGAGCTCTACTAGTGTCCTCTTAGACTGCAACTCAATACTGAATGAAGAAAGTTACTATCTTTCTTCAGTATTCAATTGGTCTTTCATCTTCAGTCCTTCTGGCATTGTCTCATTATCTTTTATCAAATTCAGTTATTCACCCCACCCTTGAAATAATGTTTGACTCTTCTTTTCTCATTCACAATTTTGAATCTTTAAGTTCTATGGGCTTTATCTTGAACATCATTCAGAATCTAGTCACCACTTACCACTTCTGCCAGTACCAACCACTCTAGTCCAAAAGCCAAAAGAGCAAACCTACTGCCATCAAGTTGCTTCCAATTCATACCTACTCTATCCAGGGTTTCTCAGATTATCAATCTTTAAAGGAACAGACAGCTATAGCTTTCTCCTGTGGAGTGGCTGGTGGGTTTGAACCACTGATTTTTGCAGTTGGTAGCGTAATGCTCAACACACTGCACCACCAAACTATCATTTTATCCTACCTGGATTAGAATGTTGTTATTGCTGATGTTTTTAGGTTCTGTCAAGTCAGTTCCAACTCATAGAGACCCTATGGACAACAGAATGAAATACTGCCTGGCCCTATGCCATCCTCAAAACTGTTGCTACTCTTGTACCAGTTACTGCTGTCACTATGTCAGTTTATCTCATTGGGAGACTTCCTCTTTTTTGCTGACCCTCCACTTTACCAACCATGATATCTTCCCCCAGATACTGGTCCCTCTTGATAATATGTCCAAAGTACGAAAGATGAAGTCTTACCATTCTGGCTTCTAAGGAGCATTCTGGATGTTTTCCTTCCAACACTGATTTGTTTGTTCATCTGGCAGTCAGTGGTTCTTTTAATATTCTTCTCCCACCCCATAATTCAAATGCATTGATTCTTCTGTGGTCTGCCTTATTCATTGTCCAACTCTCACACGCATATGAGGTGATTAAAAATAACATGACTTGGGTCAGGCGAACCTTGATCCTCAAAATGAGAATCTTGGCTCTTGAATACTTTAAAGAGGTCTTGTGCAGCAGATTTGCCTCATCTTTTGATTTCTTGATTGCTGCTTCCATGAGTGTTGATTTTGTATCCAAGCAAAATGATGTCTTTGACAACTTCAGTCTTTTCTCCATTTATCTTTATATTTATTAGTCCAGTTATGAGAATATTTGTTTTCTTTATATTGAGGTACGATCCATAATTGCAGTTGTAGTCTTTGATCTTTATCAGTAAATATTTCAGGTTTTCTTCCACTAATTAAATCTAACTGTGTCTCTTTTTGCCCCTATTGACTACTTTACAAACAGCATCCTAAGTGATCCTTTGAAATTACAAGTCCAGTCACATAGCTCTCTATTTGAAATCTCCCAATAGCTGCCATCACTCTTAGAATGGAATTCAAAGACCACCTATTTCTGCCAAGGTCCAACAACAATTCAAATGATTTTACCCGGGATGTTAAAAACAAAACCAGTTCCCATCTAGTCAATCCTGACTCATGGCAAATCCCATAAGTATCACAATAGAACTGTGTGCCATCAAGTTTCCAACAGTTGATTTTTCAAAAGTAGATTTCCAAGCCTTTCCTCGGAGGTGCTTTGAGTGGATCCAAACTTCCAAAGTTTAGCTTAGCAGCTAACAAGTTTAACCATTTCTGTCACCCAGGGACTCCATGTTAATAACAACTAGCATTTAAAGAATGCTTATTTCATATCAGGCACACTAAGAGTTTCACATATTCAGGGTTGTTGAGCCCTATAAATAGTACTTCAATTAAAAAATAGAGGCACAAAGTTAAGAGACTTTAGCAAGGTGCACAGCCTAGAAATGCTGAACTGAGTGGGATTTGAACCCCGACCATATTCTCAACCACTGCCCTACTATGCCTGTAGATCTACCAGATAAACAGAATGATCTGTAGCCTGAACTGTCAGACTCTCATTCTAATTTAAAATATTTCAGTAAGAAGGCCAGTATTCTGTTTGCTCTCTTATGTTTTCATTGTTATCAATGTATGCATTTGGCTGTAGGAGGAAAAGTTTAAGGAAGAAAAAGACTGGAGCCTGCATTAATTAGGAACGCACAAGTCCCTCAGACAGCAGTGTACCCGAGCCAAGCTGGAAGCCAAGAAATTTGTTTTAAAAAATATGATAGCTCCCAAGCTAAAGATTACGTCAAATTTATGGTGATATACCACCCAAAAGGCAAAACCACAGTTTGTTTGTTTAAAGGCTGTTTTAGATTCATTTGGCTGCTTTTCAGAGCTACACCACAAGCAATGGGCTGAAGTTTCTGCTCAAGAGTTGAAAAGATGTCTTGAGAAAAGTAATTTTGATCCCTGCTCAAAAGCTCTGTTATTTAGAAGGATTGTCCACCTCCTGCCCCACATACACACTACTAGCTTTCTCTAGGGTCCACCTTGAGCTATAGTGTGGCACTACAGAATCAGCACTGGATTGAAAACCACAAGGTTGGCAGTTCAAACCCACCAGTTGCTCCCACCAGGAGTCCTGGTGAGGCTTTGTAAGATAAGCACTAGACTAAAAGGTCGGTTTGAACCATGAGGTCAACAGTTCAAATTCGCCAGCCACTCCTTGGAAACTCTATACAGGGTCGTTATGAGTCAGAACCAACTCAAGGGCACTTAACAGCAACAACAACACACTCTGTAGTTAGTGGAGGCAGGGTAGTCCTATTTGTTGAGCAGATTGGGCTTCCATTATAATTCCTTCAGAAGAAGTAAAATGTCACCCAGTGGTATCAAAAGCAGGAAGGGAGAAGTGTCTTCCAATGTCCTATTGATAGTGTAACTCAAGAAATCAGTTGCAATCAAGTGGATTTCTACTCATGGCAACGCCATGTGTACCAGAGGAGAACTGTGCTCTACAAGGTTTTCAATGGCTAATTTTGAGAAATACATCACCAGGCCTTTCGTGCAAGGTGCAAGGTTGAACCTCCAGTCTTTATACCAAGTGAGTATATTACCATTTGCATTACCCAGGCACTTCAGTGTAACTCAAGAACAAGGAATAATAAAAAATGATTGGTTGTTGGAAATACTTGAGTGATTCAGCCCTTCTGATAGTCATCATCTTGTTGCAAGTACACAAGCTCTCCTGTAGTTTGTTGCTACTTAAGAAAGACACTGTGCACTTTGCCATACAGGGTATTAACTGGAGCCTTGTACATATGTAGGGGAAAGAGTTTAGGAGGTTTAGCCTAGTCTCTCGATTATATTTATAAAAGTTGTTATCTGAAACATTGAGATGATGGGAAGAAAGGGCCCGAATTACACACCAGTAAGTGCAGTGCCCATTTTTTGGTGAAGAGAGGTGTCAGGGCATTGGGTTTCATTGATTTGGTCTCTATGGCAGGCCGGCTGCCCCCCAGGAAGGCCTGGTATTCCTGTCCTCTCCGTGAACCTGCCTGAAAGGGATACAGGAGTTATTGGGTAATCAGGACTTGTCAGCACCTCGGTTATGCAGGATGGTTCAATCCGATAATGTGAATGGAACCTGTAATAGTGCTGATGAAAAGCACTCCAGTTTCAAAAGGGCCTTGAATGATTTTTTGTTCATTTTCTGTTTACATGTAATGCGTTATTGATGTCATTACCTTATAATACAGCAGCTTGTTTCATAGAAAAACCAGGAATTATTCATTCTTTTAAAATAAAAAGAAAGAAAAGAAAAAGATAGACTAAAAAGAAGAAAGAAAGAAAGAACCCTGTTATGTGAGGAAAATTGCATTCGAATGCTGCAACTGAAACATATTGATTTTCTGGCACCAGACTTTTTAGATTAAAAATGCCAATACTAAATCCTTTCATGACCTATAGTTCATATGAAGTTCGCATGTCATTTACTATTATTCTGGGGGGAAAATGTTGAATCTATAATGAAAACATAGTTGGAAAGAATGTCTGCCATTTCCATAATTTGCATACCATTATAATAATGCCTGATTATGAGCTCAACATGCTGATAGTAGGGTAGGTTGAACATTTTTCTTATTGCAAATCAAAAGCCATTTGTCTGCTTAATTGTCTGCTTGTCTTGGCTTCATCCTTGGTGAGATCAGTGGATGCGCACACTTTCATTGTCCAGGCTCGTTAGGGTACAGTCATTCAGCTATCTGTGCTAAGAAAGACACATTCCTTCACAGTCTACTAATGCCTGTGACCTAGATCTGGTATTTCTGTAGTCCAGAAATCACTAAGGGTATTTTGATAGGTCTGTTAGGGAATTTAGGAGCTTTGGTGACACCGTGACTAAATCACTTGACTGATGAATGGTTCGAACCCATCAGCCACTCCACAGAGAAAGATGGAACAGTCGGCTTGAAAACCCTTTGGGGCAGTTCTCCTGTGTCCTGTAGGGTTGCTATGAGTCAAAATTGACTAAACTGCAATTGGTTGGGTTTATTTTGCTTTGTTTGTTTGTTTTGCTTTGTTTTGCTTAGGGAATTCCTGCTTGTATTAAGTAAAAGCCTTGTAGATTCTTTCCGTTGAACATGCTCCCATGCTTGCAGGCATACAAACACATATAAACCCTCTTCCTTACAAAAATACTTCAGGCTTTGAAAACTATTATTATTTTCTTGCTAAGTCTTTTTTCTTCAAATTAGATATGCCAGTTCACTTCCTTTGTTCATGTAATGGTAGAACATTGCATCTCTTTACCAACCTATTCACATTCCTCAGTATACATTAACTCAGCACCAGAAGGTAATGAAATATTCCAGACATGGTTCTACCAGCATGAAGTTAGGCAGAATCATTACCTCCATTATTCTAAAAATTATATTTACATTAATATAACCTGAAATTCAATTCACCTTTGGAGCGACTATGTCTCATTATTGATTCAGACTTGCATGAAATCAACTAAAGAACCTTTGTTAATATATAAAATATTATCTTGCTGCTTTTTCTTTCTGTCCTTTTCCTGCCTCCATTCCTACCTATCTAGTCCTTCTCACCAACCCCATTTTTTTAATTTAACAGTATAGCATGATCCCTTAACATCATCAATTTTTAACTGGGAAAGAATAAAACAAATATCTTTAATAATGTTTCCTTTCTTCTATCCTTGTGAAAGGGTGGCTTATCCTAGCATATTTCCCTCTTTTCAACTCATTTACCCACTTTGGATGAAAGTAAAGAAGCAAAAATCACTAATAATTCATGGACGTCATAAATGCGGTGCTATATATATTTCTGATTCTCTTCTTGGCAGCATGATCACATTGACCCTATGATTGAATGGGACCATGTGAAATATTTGTGCAAGGAATTGTGAGTAGAAATGTTTTGATAAAGCAAAGTATTTAAGGACCAGTTGTAAACTCTTAAGAGCTCTCTTTCTCTGTGGCATGGTAATCAGCAGCATTCAAGACTGTCTCATCATCAGTGTGGGGCTCAGAGTGAGGTGACATGAAGAGGCCTCCCTACTAACTAATGATTGACATAGAACATGATTAAGCAATAATTCTTTGGTTTTGGAAATTGCTAAGATTAGGGGTTATTTTTGCAACATAGTCTAGCCTATATGACTTATAGTCACATGTTCTGTACATTCATTCATTAACATTAGACAAATATTTGTTCAGCATTACCTGGGTAATACAAACAGTTAATGTACTTAGATGCTAACCAAAAGGTTGGAAATATGATTCCACCCAAGTCAGTTTAAAAAGAAAAAGCTTAATAATCTACTTCCAAGAAATCCTACACTGAAAATCCCATGGATCCTGACACCAGAATTCCTAGATGGTGCTCCACTACCACAGCCAACAGCTCTGAAATGGATCACAACAGAAGGTCCTGTATACTTGGGGTGGGGGTGGGAGAATATGAACCAAAATTCAAAATCATGAAAAAGACCAGTGTGACTGGTCTTATAGAGACTGATGAAACCCCTTAGGCTCTAGTCCTTAGTAACCTTTCAGTCATGAAACTGAACTCACCCCCATGGCTCCACTGTCAGCCAAACAATAGAAAGGTTTGCAAAGTAAACAGTAACTT
Source organism: Chrysochloris asiatica (assembly GCF_000296735.1). Lineage (NCBI taxonomy): Eukaryota > Metazoa > Chordata > Mammalia > Afrosoricida > Chrysochloridae > Chrysochloris > Chrysochloris asiatica. The sequence continues at coordinate 16,372,848 of NW_006408548.1, read as the reverse complement.
CAGGGAACTATGCACACCTTAAAACAATCAACCATTCAAGATAAAAAAATAAAAAAAAAGGCAGCATTCATACAAGGATAAAGCTCAGAAAGGAGGAAGGGATAAAAAAGAAGAAAGAACTGAATGACAAACACAGAAAGGAAGTAGCAAGGATGTTTTTACATTGTAGGGACTGTAATCAATGTCGTGAGAACAATTGTGTATGAAGAGTTGAGTGGAAAATTAATTTTATCTGTAAACTTCACCCAAATCACAGTAAAAGGTGAAAAAAGGAAGAAGAAAGAAAGCCCTATGGGACACGGTTCTATTCTGGCACGTGGTGGAGTCACCTTGAGTCAGAGCTGACTTGACAGCAACTGATGGTTCTGATTAATCTACTATGTAAAAGACATTTTCAGTATTGCAGTAAATAAAACAAAAATCTCTATTCTGGTGAAAATAGAAGCTTTGGACATTTAATGTTGTGTCCACAACAGACCTGGACCCTTTCAAATATGACATGGTAGACAGAATGGGACATGTTCAGTGTGAGTGTCTTCAAATGTGTGATTATCAGTTCATATATTAGAATGAGTCCAGACTGGGAGTTGAAATTCCAGGATGTAAATGCTAGTGTTAAACTTGCCTCTGTTATGAATTGGGACTGACTGCTTTAATTGTCTGGCTTCCATTTCCTTTACCGTCTTTTCAGTCATGCTTAATTACACAATACTATTCATACCAAGGTTGCCAAGCTTCTACTTGAACGCTTTCAGAAACAGGATGCTCACCATTTCCTGAAACAGCATTTCATCTCTGGCACCTGTGTCTGCTTGAATATTTTCTTTCTGAAGAAAACATTAAGGTCTGCAGTCCTGGAGATATAACCAATTATTCTTTATGATGGAATCCCAAGGCCAGAATTTACATGTAAATCAAATCTTTACTGTGTTTGTATTCTGTGCCAAGCATTGCCTTGGACTAGACACTGTGGTCAGTATATGCCGTGGCCTTGAACTTGAAGTCCAATTAGATAGATAAGACTGACAATGAAGTGCCAGAGTACAACATATGGTGCTAAATTATGGGTCAAATTCAGGGAAAAGGGAAGTTTAGTGGAGGTTGGGGTAATAAAGGAAGACTTCATAGAGAGTATTGGAGTTGTGCTGCCTTGAAAGCTAGATAGATTCTAAGTAGGTAGAGAGAATAAAGGAAAAATATATCAGAAGAGAAGGCAGAGAGAGGAAGAATGTTATGCATTTGTGAAAGAAGAATGAAACCCACCTGGCAAGAACAGAAAATTGGAACAGAACCAAGATTCTGGCTGACCCTGTGTGGACAATTACAAGAGTCCATTGATATAAAGTTTGAAATAGATCTAATACCAAGCATCCATACTAACTTGATCTGTAGTAAAGGATATCCTCACTTCCTTTTCCATCCGAAAGGCTTCCAACCACTTAAGATGTCTTGCAGATATGAGCCTGCTCTTTATATTATAGATCCTCCCTGTCTGTTTAATTAACAATAGCTACTGCTCTGTTGTGTGGAGTCCTAGTGTGGCACTGTGGGTTAATGCACCACACTGCAAAGCCGTTTGAACTGCAAGGTCAGCAGTTCAAGCTCACTAGCTGCTCCTCAGAAACCCTATACAGGGTCGCTATGGGTCGGAATCGACTCAATGGCACTTAACAACAACAACAACTGCTTTGATACCGTAGTGGTTACAATTCAGCCTGCTAACCTCAAGGTCCACAGTTCACAACTACTAGTTGTTCTGCTGGAGAAAGATGAGGCTTTCTGTTCCCGTAAAGATTTGCAGCCTTGGAAACCTTGTGCAGGGTCACTATGAGTCGAAATGGACTCCACGGTACTTAACAACAACTGATCAAAAGAAGTCCTGGGATGGTGCTGTGGAATAAATCACTGGACAACAAGGTCAGTTTGAACCACAAGGTCAGCAATTCAAACTCACCAGCTGCTCCTTGGAAACCCTATACAGGTGTCTGTATGAGTTGGAACCAACTCGACTGCACTTAACAATAACAATAACAACAGTGATCAAAAGGGGTCCTGGTATGGTGCTGTGGAATAAACACTGGACTGCTAACCAAAAGGTCAGCAGTTCAAATCCACCAACAGTTCTTTGGAAAGTCTATACAGGGTCAAAACTGACTGCCCAGTACTTAACAGCAACCAATCAAAAGTTCACAGTCTTGATAACCCATGGGGTGTTTCCACTCTGCACACTTGAGGTCACCATGTGTCAAAATCAAGTTTATTACAACTAACAACATCAACAGTATCAAATATTTAGATGTACCCCATAGAAATCTAAATGGTAGCAGATATTGCCAAGTCAGTATAAACAGATCCACTGAGGACTTCCATAGATGAGCAGAGGGGGAGTTGGGCCTATCTCTATGCTGTAACAAGGCACTTAGGACAAATATGAAAAAGAATACCCATTACCAAATGGGCTTCATTCTTCATAAAAGTGATGGGTTTATTTTGCTTTTCAATGTGAATGGCTTTCCCGAGGGCACGTATGGTACATAGGCAGTTTCAGGCTCGTGACACAAACACTCAAAAGATGTAAGGAATGACAGTGGGGAATATGGATATACACACTCAAGCTGGCTTGCTCTGCCTTTCAGTTGACCTCATAAGTAATTTTCTCTTAGGACCACTAGTTTCAAGCTGAAAAAAAGAGAGAAAGAAAGTCAAGTTAAAACAACTCATTAATGTAGTGCTTGGTTTAAGAGGATATGGGAAAAAATAAATGCATTCAAAATGCAAGTTAGCTGGGGCAGATGAGTTGCTTCCTGCAGTGTTAGGGGAAGTCGTTAATGAACTTAGTGAATCTGAAGCAATCATTTTTGAAATGCCAAGGAGAACAGGGGTAGAGTCAGACACGGAAGAAAAATTAATGTGTTATTTTCTATAAATGGAAAGGGGGAATTTTGGCTAATTACCTTTCTAAAAATTAAGGTTATCACAAAAATAATATACACTGACTGGATATTTTCAGTCAGTTGATCAGTTTCAAAGCATGTTCACATCCTCTATTTTATTTGTCTCCCACAGCAACACTGGGAGATAAGCAGAGTAGATAACATGCATTTTTTAAATCTTCATTCTATAGATGAGGAACTAAAATTTCAATAGACTAAAAGACTCACTCAAGACTACATGGCTAATAAGCAAAAGTCCGGACAAAAAAAACAACAAATCTTTCAACCTATGTTCTGATAAAGTGTAAAAGAAAGACAAAACTCAACAATTAGCAGTTTATAAAATGTATCTCCCTTAAGAGAGAAGGTTTGGCGATGTAATTTAGTGAGCAAAGAATTGCAAAATTCCTCTGTAGCAGACATTGCAAAAAGAAACCTAAAGTCATAATCTAGCAGTGGATGGGTCTACACAGTTATGGCTCAAACAATATTTATAGTGGGTTGTTTTTTGTTTTCAATATTTGGAAAATATTTCAATCAAAACATTTCACATTAAAATTTATATTTATACTCTGTCTTTAAAACTTAACATATAATTCCACTGGCTGGCTTACCCACAATGCCACAATCAGCAGGAACTGAAAAGCAGCTGCTTCACTGAGATAGACAAGTGCTTTCCAGTTTGCCACAGTCTTTACCACTCCCTGTTGTCCCCAATCCTGGAGATCAAGAATCAGTTGATATTTTTCCTCACTCTTGAACTACTGTTTTTTCTCCTATCCATCTGCCATTACTCATTGAATTCTGGTGACTGTTGAACTTGTGCTCCAAATCCGGAGGCAGCCTTCCAATTCATCAATTTCTAACTATGTGAACATGGGAAGATTGTTTCCAGTCTTAAAGATTACATTCCTAATTTCCATTCTGTTAAACAATAATGATGATACTTAACCTGCATTGAATTTTGGGTTTTTTTTTCTTTCTAACAGTCCTCCTTTCTTTGAAAGTCTTCATCTTATGGAGAAAAGGAAGGCCTATGAAATCCTAATACTTGTTTTCTAGCCTCCCTGGTATATAGGGCACAGGCAAGAAACACATGTTCCTCCAAATAAATGGACCAGACTTCGATTTAAGAGCTTGGGACTTAAGAAAGCATAACATGTTTGTGACTTGTTTTGACAAGAGCTACTTGGAGTTTCTGGAGCAACCATGGCAGATGTGCCAATTGTGCCATCCAGAGTCCCCCTTCAGCATGGTGGTGATGTAAACTGTGATGTCCGTGTCAACTGTGGGAATCATTCGGGACTCTCCCATTCTTACCCATGGTTTCAAGGATTGTTTCTGGCTGTGTGACCTCCAAGTCCAGTTCTCTGGCCTCCCAAACATCTGTTGTTGTTAAGTGCTGTCAAGTTGGTTCCAACTTATAGCGACCCTGTGTAGGGCTGGTGAGTTTGAAGCACTGACCTTACAGTTCAAACGGGCCTTGCAGTCCGGTGCTTATCCTACAGCACCACACCTCATAAATATCCTTTAGTGTGGTGCTGTGTCCATTGGCTCTTATATCCAACCCCTACTCTTTCCCTACTTTGCTTTGTGTTCCAGGAGGTGATCCCTATAAAATTGATTTCCCAAACTCCTGTGTCAGCAGCTGTGTAGGACTGGAAGCTTATGTAATTTGGCGGGCCTTCTTTAGTGAAAATTATATAAAATTATGTACAATAGAGTATAACTATTTCTGTGAGAAAAAAAGAAATCACAACAAATCAGACATCTTAAAATGTGCTTCTTTTTGTTACTAGTAAGTACCGTTGAGTCAGTTCCAACGCATAGCAACCCTGCATAGGATTTCCAAGGAGCAGCTGATGGGTTTGAACCACCGACCTTGCACTTCGCTGTCCAGTGCTTGTCCTACAGAGTCACACCAGAACTCATTTGCTTACTGTAGTTGTTAGGTGCCATCAAGCAGATGCTGATTTATATTGACTGTATGCACAGCAGAACAAAACACTGCCCAGTCCTGCATTATCTTCACAGTCACTGTTAAGTTTGAGCCCATTGCTCTTTCCACTATGCCAATACATCTCCTTGAGAATCAGTCTCTTTTTCGCTGATCTTCAACTTTACCAAGTATAATGTGCTTCTGCAGGGACTGTTCCCTCCAAATGATATAGCCAAATATGAGAGCCAAAATCTCACCATTCTTGTTTCTAAGGAGCATTCCAGCTATACTTTTTCCAACACAGATTTGTTTGTTCTTGTATCAATCCATGGTATTTTAAATATTCTTCTCTAACACATGACTGAATGCATCAATTCTACAGTTTTCATTATTAATTGGCCAAGTTTTATATGCATATGAGGCAACTGAAAATACCATGGCTTGGGGCAGGCACACCTTAGACCTCAAACTGATAGCTTTACTCTTGAACACTTTTAAGAGGTCTTGTGCTGCAGATTTGCCTTATGCAATGCATCATTTGATTTCTTAACTGCTGCTTCCATGAGAGTTGCTTGTGGGTCCAAACAAAATGAAGTTTTTGACAACTTCGATTTTTCTCCATTTATCATGATGTTATTTACTGGTCCATTTGTGAGGAGTTTTGTTTTCTTTATATAAAGGTGCAATCCATACTGAAAGTCATAGTCTTTGATCTTCATCATATGTAATTTAAGTCCACTTCACTTTCAGTAAACAGGTTATATAATCTGCATAGCACAAATTGCTAATGAGTCTTCCTCTAAACCTGGTGTCATGCTCTTCTTCATATAAAACAGTTTCTCAAATTATTTGCTCTGCATACAGATTCAATAAGTGTAGGTGAAATAATACAGACCTGGCACACACCTTTCCTGATTTTAAACCATTCAGTATCCCCTCATTCTGTTTGAAAGACTGTCTCTTGATCTAGATACAGGTTCCTCATGAGCATAATCAAGTATTCCTGAATACCCATTCTTCACAATATCATCTTTAGAGTCTGTCATGATAACTACGGTCAAAAGTCTTTGCATAGTCAATAAAGCACAAGTAAGCAACTTTCTGGTATTCTCTGTTATCAACTGATCAATCTGACACGAGCAATCATTTTCCTAGTTCCACATCCTCTTTTGAATAATGACTTCAGTGTCTGGCAGTTCCCTGTGACTGTACTGTTGCAGCCATTTTTAAATTATCTTCAGCAGAATTTAACTTGCATGTGATATTAATGATATTGTTCAAGGATTTCCTCATCCTGTTGGGTCATCTATCTCTGGAATGGGCATTAATATGGAGCTCTTGCAATCACTTGGTTAGGTAGTTGTCTTCCACATTTCTTAACATAGTATTTTGTTATTATCCTGTTTATTTCCATTGGTTCTGTTGTGATGTCACATATATTGTTCCTTATGCATGTTATTTGCATCATCTCCCTCTTTTCTTGTGTTAGATTTGTCAATGGTTTGTCAATTTTATGAATCCTTTCAAAACACCAACTTCTTGTCTTATTCTTTCTATTGTTTTCTGCTGTGATCTTTATCATGTCTTTACTTCTGATGATTGTAGACTTTGCAGGTCTTTGTTGGAGATGTGTTAATGTGTTGACTTGGGTTGTTACTTCTTTTTGGATATGTGCATTTATTGCTATAAATTTCCCTCTCAGTCCTGCTTTTGCTGTGCTTAGATTTGCTATGTTGTGTTTTCATTCTGATTTGATTCAAGGAATTTTTTAATTTCATTTTTCATTTGCTCTGTTACCCAGTAACTTTTATTCAGGCTTTTACTTGGTTTCCATGTATTTGATTTTGTTTCCTTGATCTTCCAGTTGTTGATTTCTTATTTTATAGCATTGTGATCTGAAAAGATGGTTTGTAGTGTTTTGATGCTTTTAAATTTATTGAGGCTTGCTTTGTGGCCTAACATATGGTCGATTCTGAAGAATGTTCCATGTGCACTGGAAATGCGTTGTGCTATTGTTGGGCTGAGATATCTGTATAAATCTATGAGATCAAATTGGTTGAACATATTATTTAGTTCCTGACTTCTCTTCTAGTTGGTCTGTCAGTTTTCAAAACTGGTGTATTAAAATCCCCTGCTATTATTGTAGAGTTGTCTATTTGTTTCTTCAGTTCTACTAGAGTTTGATTTATGTATTTTGAGGCTCTTTCATTGGGAGCATAGATATTTCTTATGGTTATGTTCTGTTGTTCAATTTACCCTTTGATAATGTCCTTCTCTGCCTCTTATGCTGTTTTTTGCTTTAAAGTCTATTTTATCAGAAATTAATATTTCCACTCCTGCTCATTTCTGATTGCCATTAGCTTGATATACTTTTTTCCATCCTTTAATTTCTAATCAATGTTTGTCTTTGTGTGTACACTGTGCCTCTTGTAGACAGCATATTGAAGTGCCCTATTTTCTTATCCATTCTGCTACTCTGTCTCTTGACTGGTACATTTAATCCATTGATGTTCAGTGTAATTACCAGTAGGTATGAATTGATTGCAGTCATTTTTCTATGTGTTTTTCTTGCGGTGTTGCTAGTTTCTTTGTTCTACATGTTTTCCTGTGCCAAGTTCATTTTTGTGTGTGTGCTTTTTCTTGTCAATTTCTTCATTGTTTTAATGTTTACAAAATCTTTATGGTTTTTATTTACTTGATATGATGCGAAGGTGTATTGCGTTTCCTTGAGGTTATTAATTTCTTCCCCATTTTAAACACTCTGTTTTGTTTTTTTCTTGAAATATCCTTGACTTCCTCACCGTTTGGAATTCTGCAATTATATTTTCCACTCTTTTTCCTTTGTAGTTATCTTCATTATTAATTGATCTCTAATTCCCTATTTTCAGAGTAGTAGGTTTGTTATACTTTGGATACTTTTATATCTGGATTGAATTCTGTGTGGTGTTGCCATGTATGTTACTCTCCAGTTGTCGACTGTTTGGGTTCTCAGTACAAAGGACTCCCTTTAGTATTTTCTTTAAAGTTGGCCTGGTTTTTAAAAAATCCTTTAATTTCGGTTTATCTGGAAATGTCCTGATTTTGCCATCGTATTTGAGGGACAGTTTTGCTGGGTATATGATCCTTGGTTGGTAGTTTATTTCTTTCAGTTTTGTCTATATCTTCCGTTGCCTTCTTGCCTGCATAGTTTCTGATAAGAAATCAAAGCTTAATCTTATTGGTCTTCCTTATTAGATAACATTTTGTTTTTCACAAGCTGCTTTCAGTATTCTTGGCTTGGTTTTTATTTTAGAGAGTTTAATTATGATGTGTCTTGGTAACTTTTTTTGTGGTTTATTCTGTTAAGAATTCATTTGGTTTCTTGAAACACATCTTCTCATGTTTCATGATATTAGGGAAGTTTTCTTTCATTAGCTCTTTGACTACCTTTTCTGTGCTTTTTGTTGTCTCTTCTTATTCTGGAATTCCATTTGCCTGTAAGTTATTCCTCTTTATGCTGTCCCACATGAATCTTAGACTGTCTAGATTTTTTTTATATTTTTCTGGTTGTTCTAACTTACTAGTATTGAGAGATTTATCTTCAAGCTTACTACTTCTGGCTTCCATTGATTCCACTTATGGTATCTTAGCATTAATCGTCTGGATTTCTGTTTGCAGGTTTTGTGTTGTGTCCAATCTTTTACCTACTTTGATTCCTCCTGTGGTGCTTTCCTGAATTCTTCCTTGTTTTCTTTGACCTTTCTGTCAGTCATCTGGTGGTTATGTGCCAAGGAGTTGGTTTCAACTCACAGTGACCCTGTATAGGGTTTCTGAGGCTATAAACCTTTACAAGAGCAGAAAATCTCATCTTTCTCCCACGGAACAGCTGGTAGTTTTGAACTGCTGACCTTGAGGTTAGACGCCTGACTCATAACCACTACAGTACCAGAGCTCCTTATCAATCATTTGCTATTACCTAAATATCATTCTCCTGAATTCTTTTTCATGTAGTTCCGATGCTCTTTCTTTTTCAAAAACATTTTCTAGCTCTACCTCTTGGTTATTTGTTTGAACTACTTTATCTTGTTTCTTCATGTGAACATAAATTGCCTGCTGCTTTCTAGACATTGTGATGTTGTATTTGCAATAAGTTGATGAATGTAAATTGGTGAATTCCCAGGCATATACCAAATGCCTCCTGGTGGGTGTGAGCAGGAGATGAGCTTGTATACTGTTTGCTGTTACCTGTTTATGCAGTTCAGCTCTCAGTTCTTCAGTTTAGCTGTTATTGGTTGTTGTTATCGATCTGGTATATAACAGCTGGTATTGGCTCTTGCCTAATTGGTGAGACTTTTAAAGGTACAGTTATGGCTAGCCTGTATGGCTGCAGTTGCTGTCTCCTGTCAGGTGAGGCAAGAAGAGAAAACATACACACAAGAAAGAAGGAAAACAATCAAACAGCAGCAAAATAATAATAATAATAATAATCTGGTAATGACTTATTTCCACCAATAAGTGGTATGCCTCTGCACCACGTACTGGCCTCTTGCCTTCACAATACCCGAGAAAGTTCAAGATGGCCATGCTGTACCTGGATGGCCCACACACATCGCCAGTCTTTTTTTGTTTTGTTTTGTTCTTCTCTACCCCATGTGCCCATTTAGTCACTTCTACTAGTTAAAGGTAGTCCAAGACTATTGAAGACTGACTTTGCAGATTTGGAACAGGGTCTGCCAAGTGGGGTTATTGCAATGTTCAGTGCAGCTTACAACATCGGCCCTCACCTGTGTATGGCTCTGACTGCCTGGAGAGTAGGAGCTTCCCAGTGGGTGTATGTATGCTGGTGGAGGCTGGCCTCACTTCTCCTTACCAGGGAAGGGTAGGGAATTAGAAAATAAATTGCACCTTTGCCTCTGCAAGCCACAAGTAGGTTTCTGCGATGTGAATATGTTTTCTTGTCTCTGAAGTTGCTCACAAATGCTCAAGATGACTGCGGCAGATCTGGTTGGCTATCATAGATCAGCAGTCACTTCTTTTTTTTTGCTGCATCTGCTCAGCTCTTTCTCTTAGTAAGCATTCATTTTACTTCTCTATTCCTTCTTCTGAAGCTCAGAGTTTTAGGACTATCGTCTGCATCTCTGTCATTTGGTTTTCTGTATCTTTGTGGTAGAAAGCCCATGAAGCCTTTCTGCCTGGTCTCCATCTTGTTCCGCCTTCATATGATATTCTTGATGTCATTCCACAGCTCTTCTGTTCTTTGGTCATTAGTGTCTAAAGCATTAAATCTGTTCTTAAGATGATTTCTAAATTCAGGTGAATTCTGTTCAAAGTAATATTTTAGCTCTTGTGGACTAGTTTTAATTTTCTTCAGCTTCAGCTTAAACTTTCATATGATCAGTTGATGGTCTGTTCCACAATCTGTCCCTAGCCTTGTTTTGACTGATGATACTGAGTTTTTCTTCTTCTCTTCTCACAGATATAGTCAATTTGATCCCTGTGTATTTCATTTGGAGGTTCATGTATGCAATCACCTTTTATGATGTTTAAAAAAGGTATTTGGAAAGAATAAGTCATTGATCTTGCAAAATTCTATCATGCAATCTCCATCATCGTTTCTATCACGGTGGCCATATTTTCCAATTACTGACCCTTTCTCTTTGTTTCCAACCTTTGCATTGCAATCACCAGTAATTATAAATATAACTTGAATGTATATTTGATCATTTCAGGCTGAGAAAGTTAGTAGAATTCTTGAATTTCATTGTAATTCCATCGTAAGTGGTTTTAATGGTTTTTGTGTAAATTTGAATAACTGCGGTATTAGCTCATCTTTCTTGTAGGCATATAGATATTATCCTATCACATACAGCATTGTATTTCAAGATAGATCTTGAAATGGTATTCTTGATGAATGCTACACCATCCCTCTTGAATACGATATTCCTGGCATAGTAAGTCATATAATTGTGAGATCCAAAATGGTCCACAGCAGTCCATGTCAGCTCACTAATACCTAGGATATTACTGTTTATGTGTTCCATTACATTTTTTACAACTTCCAATTTTCCTATAGTCATACTTTGTACATTACATGTTCCTATTATTAATGAATGTTTTCAGCTGTTTTTCCTCATTTTTATTTGTGCAGACTACTACTGAATGTTTAGCCACTAAAAACCTTATGAATGGCAGCCAATCATTTTCATATATAGTGCCAGGAGATGAAACTATATGAATAGCACCAGAATATTTTAAGATATGGTACTGAAAATTAGTCCTTAAGTTTGGAAGGTACTCAAAATATGACTAATTAGTTTAGAATTAGAAAATTATGAAAAATTATAAAAATAGTTCACATTTTTATTAAGTAACTACTTAAAGGATCTCTCTTACACTTTTCCCCAAGAATTTTTGGCTGTATACTCTTTGATTGTTTCTTCCTATGGAAACAGTGTTCTGTAGAAAAAGTAGAAATATGATTCTGTCTTCCTTCAGTACGTTGATCAGAATTTACTTTTTTATTATTGACACTATATAAAATTTTTCATTTCCAAGTCATTATCAATGTTTTATGTGAATATTTAGAATTTTTTCAAGTTGCATTCATATCAAAACTGTAAGATTTGCTGTCAGCTTAAGGTTATATATCATTGAATAGTTTTTCATCTATGTCTCTGTGTTAAGACATTCCAAATGAATGGCAGGAGTTAACACAGTGGGTGACTGTGTATTACTGGAGGCTATTCTGCTACCAGAAATCCTGGTGTAGCACTGTAGGATAGACACAGGACTGCAAGGTAGGTTTGAACTACAAGGTTGATAGTTCCAACTCATCAGCCACTCTTCAGAAATCCTGTACTGAGTCACTCTGAGTTGGAACTGACTGCACAGCACTTAACAAAAGCAATAATTCTACTAGCTACCAAGAGAGCCCGTTTTTCACCTATCTGAATGTATAGTGGAACAACAAAATTTATGAAATATTTAAATTTAACATTCAAATTTTATGTAGAAAAAAATTGTAGGGCATGGGAAAGTCTGAAGTCTTAACTTCCCTACCCTCTACACACTAAGTAGTGTTAACAACCTTTTATCATGAAGACAACACAACTAATGTCTATGTGTATGTAACTGTGAACCACAAACATGGTGGTGGTGGTTATGTGCCAGGGAGTCAGTTCCAACTCATAGCGACCCTGAATAGGGTTTCCAAGGTTGTAAATCTTTACAGAGCAGACTGCCTTATCTTTCACTATAAATATGCCTGAAATCACTCTGATGCCACCTAACTTAAAAAGTATGACAGAGAGGAAGTTGGTGGAATGTAACAGAAGTTGCAACCATTTGAGTTCAATTCCTTATTTATTCCAATTTTATGTAGTATATGACCATATTAAGAAGTTGCTACGGTCACTCCAGAGCCTTGGATGGGGCCTGCATGGGCTTCCATCTCAACCCACTTCTTGACCCAGTCTAGTTTAGCTAAAGGAGGTACTAGCAAGAGATGGGAGGGCTTTGAGAACAGCCCCTCTTCTAGTTTATCCCTTCAGTCTTAGGGCAAGTAGTGGCCTCCTGTTCGTATTAATTTCTATCACTGTTCCATTCTATTTTGAACTCTTCTAAAATATGTGTAAGGACTCCTGGTTTGGTACCGTAGGATCAGCACTGGACTTTGAACCATAAGGTCAGCAGTTCAGACCTACCAGCTGCTCCTTGAAAACCCTATACAGGGTCCCTATGAGTTAGAACTGACTCGATGGCACTGAACAACAACAAAATATTTGTAACTCATTGCTATATTAAAGATCACCTAGAATGATGTTGTTTCCTAAACTGGACTCTGGCTAATGACATTTTCAGTTTAAATGAGTATGCTCGGAAATTTCTGTACACTTCTGAATTGGGGGTGGTGGTGATGTGCTGTGGCACTGGGTCACATTTCTGAAATTGGAGACTAATAATTCTGTACAGATAGATATCTGCTACTTTTTATAAATTTTTCATACCTGACATATAGTTGAACCCACAGGCTAATCTTAGGAGATGTATATGTATTTTTCTATATGTTTATAATGATTGTTTCTCTCCATGATTGACAGACTACACAGACTTTATATATTATATTAGTTGAAGGCCTTATTTTTGAGTGAGCACAATCCAGATCCCCCTGAAAGTATAAGATTTTATACATGCAATCAAGGACAATTATTAAAAATTATAAAATGTGATACCTATAAATATTTTAAGCCAAGAAATCTGTTGGGATTAGAACTAGGAACAGGAAATGAAACTTTATTTCATTGGGAAAAGCATGCCTGGAGGAAAAAATATATAATTCACACATTTCAGAAGAGAAAAACCAAAATGGCCCAGAGGCTGATGGAGAACTAGAATAGTGATGAACGGCAAATTTGGTGTTAAATTCTGTATCCGATGGCAACAGTTTTTTGAAAGCATAAACCACTGGGTGGACTGTACATTTAGTGTTAGTAGTATGAGTATATGTTAAAAAGAAAATACAAGCAATATGAATTGGACTACAGAGGACTAACAATATATGACAGTAATGAAAATTTGTACTTATATCTTTTTTGTATTAGAAACATTTTCATAAATGGGACAAATAATGATAAGGAATAGTAAATATATATATATATATATTCAAATTGTAGAATTTGAGAAGAGACCACAGACACTTCCTGGTTAACACCCTCATTTTACACGTGAAGTAAAAAGGACCCGAAAAGAAATCATTCACATCTGGTCTCTTAGCCAAATAAGATCTTTGTCTCGTGCTTTCCTCTCTACAACTCTGGTTGGCATACATAATTCATGTGTGAATGTAAGGCTACATGAATGGTGACTGAAGGAAAAATTACTAACTAATCCTAAGTATTTGATTACTACAAATGGAATTTAAAATATATATATTATCATCAATAAAATGGTTAATATAATTATTGAAGCTTCCCTGTCTTCTTCTTCATTGCATCCTTACTGCCTACCTTGGTTCTGGCACAAAGGTATTAAATTGTTGTTGTTGTTGTTGTTGTCAGGTGCCATCGAGTCGGAACCGACTCATAGCGACCCCATGCACAGCAGAACTAAACAATGTCCGATCCTGGGCCAACCTC
>NW_006408548.1:16345902-16355733 GCF_000296735.1 Chrysochloris asiatica | reverse complement strand
CGGCCCCTGCAGTCTCTTCCCGCTAGGCAGCATCTCCCCATCGACCTGGTCTCCAGACACCTCTCACCCCGCCGCTCCGTGGTCTGGGTTTCATTTAACACCTCCACCAGGTCTGCGCAGTTCTCGCACATCGTTTAACCGCCACCTTCCATGATAGAAGCCCTCCAGAGTTGTTGGATATTTGTTGGATAGAGAGTTAGCTGAAGGGTAACTTGGTTGGTTGATGAATGCTTGGTTGGTTGGTTGGTGGGATAAATTCTGAAATAGAAGGAAGGAAGATATGGAGGGAGAAAGGAAGGGAAGAAGGAAGAAAAATAGGTGGACAGAAAGGTGATTTACTTTTCAGGGGAGAAATTTAATCTGTAGAGTCCTGGTGTGGCACTGTGGGTTAATGTGCTGGACTGCAAAGTTGCTTTGAACTGCAAGGTTGGTGGTTCAAACGCACCAGCTACTCCTCGGAAACCCTATACAAGGTTGCTATGGGTTGGAACCAACTCACCAGCACTTAGCAACAACAAAAGCAACATATCAATTCTAAGCAATGATATGTTAATGTTTGTTTCTAATTCTGAGAAATAAGGACATCATACCAAATAATTCAATAATTTGGTTTCATTTTCATGTTCAATAGATTTGAAATACCAAAAGAGATGCCCAGGAGTGTCAATCACATGGCTAGCAATCACTTACCTAAAATTACAAACAAGACCACACTGTTGTTAGGTGCTGTCTAATCGGTTCCAACTCATAGTGACCCTGTGCACAACAGAATGAAATACTGCCCAGTCCTGGGCCATCCTCACAATTGTTGTCATGTTAGAGTGCCTTGTTGCAGACACTATGTCAATCCATCTTGTCAGAGGTCTTATGCTTTTTTGCTGACCCTCTACTTAGCCAAGCATGGTGTCCTTTTGCAGGGACTGAATCCTCCTGACATCATGTTCAAAGAACAAAAGCTGATGTCTCCTCATTCTGACTTCCAAGGAACATTCTGGCTACAATTCTTTTAAGACAGATATGTTTGGTTTTTTGAGAGTTCATGGTACTGATAACATTCTTCTCAACACCATAATTCAAATGCATCAATTCTTCTACTGTTTTCCTAATGCATTGCCCAGCTTTCACATGAATATCAGGTGATTAAAAGTACCAGGTCTTTGGTCAAGTGCACCTTAGTCCTCAAAGTGACTGACACCTTTGCTCTTTAATGCTGAAAAGAGGTCTGATGAAGGAGATAAACTGCTCCTTCTATGAGTGTTTATTTTGGATCCAAGTAAAATGAAGTCCTTTACTTCATTATTTTTTCCATTTTTGTAATGTTATTTAGTGGTCCAGTTGTGAGGTTTTTTGCTTTCTTTACTTTGAAGTACAATCCATACTGAAGATTGTCTTCTTTCATCTTCATCAATAAGTATTTTAACTCTTCTTTGTCTCCAGCAAGCAAGGTTGTGTCATCTGCATATTACAGGTTGTTGGTGAGTCTTCCTCCAATTCTGATGCCATATTCTTCATTTTGTCCATCATCTCATGTTATTTGTTCAGCATACAGTTTGAATAAATATGGTAAAAGGGTACAACCCTGACACACACCTTTCCTGATTTTAAACTATTCTGAACCCCCTTGTTCTAATTAAAATACTGCCTCTTGGTCTATGCACAGGTTCCTTAAGAGAACACAGTTAAGTGTTTTGGAATTCCCATTCTTCTCAATGTTATCCATAATTTGTTATAATCCACACAGTTGAATGCCTTTGCATAGTTAATGAAACACACATAAACATCATTCTGGTTAGACTTTACTTTCAGCCAAGATCCATCTGACATCAACACTGATATCCTTTGTTTCCATGATTAAATGAAAGCAGAACAAATTAGTGAATAATCTAAATTACAGAATGTAATTTTATTGCTATTAGATACAAGAAAAAGGACTAGGTTAATCAAATATTATCTTTAAAAAGACCATTGGAGGAAACTTCTTGTTGTTAGGTGCCATGAGTCAATTCTGACTCATAGCAAACCTGTATAGAGTTTCCGAGGAGCAGCTGGTGGGTTTGAACTGCAGGTCTTGTGATTCACAGTCCAGTGCTCATCCTACAGTGCCACTTATTATAAGTAAGGACCTCTGGTGTGGCACTGTAAGATTAGCACTGGACTGCAAACTACAAGGTTGGCAGTTCAAATCCACCAGCTGCTCCTCGAAAATCCTATAATGGGTTGTTATGAGTTGGGTCAGATTCGACAGCACTTATCAACAACAACAAATTATAAGTAAAATATAAGAATGCTTTTTTTAAAAAGTACCCTGGTTTAAAATATTATCCTAGCACCTCTTTACCCTATGAATTTATACTTGCTTTTTTTCCCCTTTTGACCATAAAGTTTCTGTATGACTTTATACAGATTTGGAATTTATTATGAAATTTGTCTGATTAGATTGAGTTTTCTAGTATGTCACCGATGATGGAAAAAACAAGCATTCATTGAAATAGTTAACTAGAGATCTGGAACATGACTTACTGAAAAAGAAAAGTTCCAGTTGTGCACGCTTCCCTTAAGCAAAATTTGTCCGTCTTGCCAATTAATTGTATAATTATTAATCTTGCACATTTTTTAAAACTAATTGACAGAAACTGGGAGGAAGGTTTGATGTTTCTTTTCCTCTCTTCTCCCTCTTTATGTGTAACTGAGTTCAGGCACCATCATCACTGAATTCCATTCCAAGCTCAGAGCCATCACAATAGCTAGTGCAGTTTTAGGTTAAGCATATTTTATCTATAAATTGCTATATTTGGTTCTCGAGTTATTATTGCAGTTCCTTGGGGTACATTTAAATCCACCTTATTGTAATAGATTATGGAATATAGTGGCTAATGTGTCTAATGTAAAATAAATGACTATAATGATTTATGATGCGACACTTCACTTTTATTGAACATAAGGATCATTGTACTAAAATGGATGGTGCATTGCTGGTTTAGCATAAAATACTGAATAACATATTCAAGAAAATGAATGGCTTGGCCAGTTCATAATATTCTGCCCCTTCAGCTGAGAGGTCTTTAATAAGCAAGAGTGTCATTACACTTGAAAATATATGTAGAGGCAATCCATTATCTAGAACAATGACAGGGATCTGCTCAAGTCCTTATTAAAGAAGGGACTCCTTAGGATAAAAATGCAGAGTTCTTTGGTCTTCCTGAAAGGATGATTTCCATTCAACTACATACAACTATAAGAGTGCTTAATAGAATTGCAAGTGATCCCTACATTTAAAAATTATCATCTAAGACACTCTCATGACCTGCAAGGTGGGGGCTTTCAGGAAGGTTCTGATTCTTTAAGCATTGTCCTGAGGTAATATCCTTAATGCCCTTTTCTCTGTGTGTCCATTAGCCAACCGTTTACATTAACTCTTCAATGCCTAACATACACAACAACTCATGCTACATCTTTACATCTGAAACTCGTTTATATTTGATTATAAAATCTTGTTGTTGTTGTTGTTGTTGCTAAGTGCCGTTGAGTCAATTCTGACCCATAGCTACCCTGTATAGGGTTGCCAAGGAGCAGCTGTTGAGCTTGAACCACCGACCTTGCAGTTCAAATGGCTTTGCAGTCTGATACATTAGCCCATAGCATCTTAATCAGGTCGAAAAGACCTGATTTACCTATTCATTTTTATAAACCAAGATAATAATAAATATTAAAAAAATAATAAAGAGTATCAGACTTTAGCCACCTAGCAGACATAGCAAACTGTCCCTCATCTGATTATTCAGTTATGCTTGTTAGTAATCGCATACATGAGCCCTGGATAGCCACAGATAAATGTAAAAACCTTCCCTAAAAGCTGAGACTGTAAATTCCAAAAAGGCAAAGTTTTTTCCCCAAAAATAAAGCTAAAGAGGATAGAGAGAAACACTGTTAACTGATGATGTATGGAGGGGATTATAATCAATGTAATGAAACAAGTCATATGAATGATTGAATGTGAAACTGATGATGTGCCCTGTAAACTTTCACTCAATCCACAATAAAAACCTTAAAATAATAATAATAATAAAGCCATAATAAAGACGGTTTTCGGTGTCATATTATGCAAATGTGTTTGTGGAGTCCTGGTATAGCGCTGCAGGGCAAGTACTGTATCTCAAGGTCTGTTGAAACCACAAGATTGGCAATTCAAATTCACCAGCTGCTCTCTCGGAAAACCCTATATAGGGTCACTATGAGTCGAACCCGACTCGACTGCGCTTAACAACAAGCAACCATTTGTGTTCTCAGACCAGAGTGATTTTTTTTCTTTTTAATTAGGTTACTCTATGACAGATGATGGAATCCTGGTGTGGTGCTGTATGATCAGCACCAGTTCCAATCCACCAATGCTCCTGGAAATGCAGTACAGTATCACTATGAGTCAGAGTGACTCAACGACACATAACAACAAATAAATGAATAATGGAGTTCTACTGGCACTGTGAAGGAACTCTGGTAGCGTAGTGGTTACGAATCGGCCTGTGAACTGCAAGGTCAGCAGTTCGAAACTACCAGCTGCTCCGCGGGAGAAAGATGAGGCTTTCTACTCCCGTAAAGATTTACACCCTCGAAAACCCTGTACAGGGTCGCTATGGGTCAGAACTGACTCGACAGCACTTAACAACAACAACTGGCACTGTGGGTTAACGTGCCAAAACTACAAAAGTCATTTGAACTGCAAGGTCAGCAGTTCAAGCTCACCAGCTGCTCCTCAGGAACCCTATACAAGGTCAGTATGGGTCAGAACTGACTCGATGGCAATTAACAACAACAACACACCTTCCAAAAAGTTGGGGGACAAGAAGAATAAGGCAATTAATGGATTTGAGATTATTTTGAGTTTTTTCTGACCCTCTCATTTTTACTTACCATCTTATTACAGTCCCATGAGCTTCCTGGAATGCAATTTGATAGAATAGGCAATTCCCACCTAAAAACTAAATGCTCATGGGATTATCTTAATAGCTCACATTTCATTTCCTAGAAGGATAACATGTTTCCTCTTGTGCAGTGGCCATGCTGAGGAGGGGGAATTTTAAACCACATAGCTGCTATGAGTTGTTAGTGTTGGGTACTGTTGAGTTGACTTTGATTCAAAGCAACCCTATGTAGCAGTAGAATTGCCCCATAGGAGTTTCTTGACTATAATATTTTACAGATGCAGATTACCAAGTCTGTTTCACCCTGAGGCACTGGTTGTGTTCAAACTGCCAACTTCTCAGTTAGCAACCAAATACTTGAGCATTTGTGCCACTTGGCCCCTTGCTTTATGGATGTTGTTGTTAGGTACCATTGAGTCATTCTGACTCGCAGAAACCCTGTATAGGGTTTCCAAGGAGTAATTGGTGGGTTTGAACTGCTGACCTTACAGTTAACAGTCCAAAGCTCATCCTACAGCACCACACCAGGACTCGTTTATGGTTAGAACTGTCATAAAGTCTATTACCCTTTTCTTCCTCAACATATTCCAAGTCTACACCATTCTCCATTCCTTAGTCCTGACAAGCTAATCTGACCAACCAAAACTGAAGAACTGCCAAGTATCACACAAGTCCATGATTGGTTCTTTTCCTCACTGACCTAAGAACTCAGTTCAGCATTATGCCATGTACATGCAGCAGTTTTGATTCCCTTCCTCTCAACAGCTGATTTCACCACTACTTGAAAAGACATGGATCATGAAGAGAAAGCAGTCTGGTGATGAAGTGAACCCTGTGTTGATGGAGTCAGAGTTTTACATTTCATGAAAGAAAAATAATGTTTACAGTGAACTCTGCACTATGTGGATTTCAGACGTTTATTTATTCAGGAAATGCTCTCAGGCCATTTCTTGTGGTATTATTGTTTTGAAAAGGTGGCATACCCTGGAACTGTTCACTGTAGAAAGCAAGTAGAGATGTCTTGATATCCTAATTTAATTTGGGAAGTCAAATGCTGTGCATCTCTATTTCTGTAGCAGTGCTGATGTTTTCTCTATAATCAGAAACTAAAAAAGAGAAGTGATAAGGACCATCTTTTTGTAATGTGCGTGTTACTTTTGGATCTCTTGACACATTGATGCAGAAAAGACCAAGGTAGAAAAGCTGCTCTGACCCCAAAAGTTTCCTTAACCTCCAAAACCCACACATCTCCTAAACTTTAGGTTTGCTTTTCACAGCAAATTCTGTGCCATCCTCAATGTCTTCATAAGGAATATTAAAATATGTTTTCTTTTTACTCAACACCCTTGCTATTCTCCTCAAAATATGGTAATAGGCAAGAGTGGCTCCTAAGGTCTTGCCAACACTTTGAAAGCTCTTGTTTTCTCCACATTTATACTGTCATACTGACTTCAACTTTGGATCCCTGTCTGATCAGGTTAATGATTACAGAAAAAAGCTTGCCAAGAACAAAACACACATTTTAAGGTTTGGCCCACGAGGGTCCCTTTTACTCTGATTCCATTCTCAATTCAACACCACCACCTCCCCCACCATACAATGTTTTGAATATCTTGTGTTTTAAATTGTTCATGATGTGAAATACCTGCTTCAATCCTTCTAAATTAAATTCTCATGTCTTACTTAGAACACCGAAGTAATATTTAGAATCCAGCCTTCTACTCTTGTGAATCCACAGGTAGACTTACTTATTGTTAGCATATTTCTCAAAAAAAAAAAAAAAAAAAGTGCTAAAGGAGCTTTTCTAAAACCTAAGATTTACATGCATTTTTTAACCAGAGATCCTATTTGGCTTCTTTCCCAGTGGATTCAGACAACTACTTCTTTCTTCATAGAGAGGATTGTAGTGAACATATAGTAAGGTAAAGTCTCAATGTTCATCGCTTAATCCCTTCCAACTACAGAACAGAGGCTTGTCCTGGGAAATTTTGAAGCATCCACTCAGGATTTTTTTTTTTTTTTTTCTCCTCTACATCCTCCTTTAAATAATAAGCTACATAAACCCGTCAAAGGAACTTTAGGTTTCTCGTTGGGAACACTGTTGGTTTTATTTTGTTTTGTTTTTTAGCACTATAACCCATGTGTGGAAATCTCTCTAGGTGTAACTGGCAGATCCTTCAGTACAAGGTAGGATAAACCCAGGGAAAATGTTTGGAAACTACCAGTGCTATGCTGAGATAAACAGGGTAAATGATCCATATAAGTTATGTGTGACGTTTACACTTTGGAAATGTGTCTAAAATGACTTTGAAATATATGAGGGGGAACCACAGGCATTTACTTGGATAGGGTTGCATCCAAGCAAAGGATGTATCTGCTTCTTTCAAACCAGCGGCATGTGAATATTTGTGTTGTAGACTTTCTTTTTCACTGTACAAAATAACTAAAATATCTTGAGATACAATTAACAGAGACCAAATGAAGGAAAAATTCAAATTCTATCATCAGCTATCATAGTTACTGAACAAATAGAATACTACCTATTCTTAGGGAAAGGAATGCTGGTGGCATTGGATGATAAGCCCTGGACTACTCATCTGTCATTTGAAAAACACCAAAATATTGTCATTTATAGTGCTGGAAAATGAGCCCTTTAGGTTGGAAGGCACCTCAAAATGTGACTGGGGGAGAGTTGCCTCCTCTAAGTAGGGTTGCCCATAATGATGCGAATGGAGTAAAGCCCTTGGGACCTTAATTTGCTGATAGGGCACAATTCAAAATGAAGAGAAACAGCTGTAAAAATCCATTAACAATCAAAACTTGGTATATACGAAGTATGAATCTAGGAAAACTGCAAATTGTCAAAAATTAAATGGAATGTATAAACATAGATATCCTAGGCATTAGTAAGCTGAAATGGACTGGTATTGGCCATTTTGAATCTGACATCACATGGTTTACTATGCCGGGAATGGCAAATTGAAGAGGAATGGCATCACATTCATCATCAAAAAGAACATATCAAGATCAATCATGAGGTACAATGCTGTCTGTGATAGGATAATATCCACACACCAACATGTATGACCAATTAATACCACTATTATTCAAATTTAAGCACCAACACTAAAGCTAGTGATGATGAAATTGAAGAATTCTACCAGCTTCTTCGGTCTGAAACTGATCAAACATGCAATCAAGATGTATTGATAATTACTGGCAATTAAAATGTTAAGGTTGGAAACAAAGAAGAAGGATCAGTGGAAAACTATGGTGTTGGTGATAGAAATGATGCTGGAAATTACACGACAGAATTTTGCAAGACTAATGACTTTTTCATTCAAATATCTTTTTTAAATAATATAAAAGACAATTATACACACAAACCTCACCAGATGGAATACACAGAAATAAAATTGACTACATCTGTGGTAAGAAACGGTGAAAAAAGCTCCATATTATCAGCCAAAACAAGACCAGGGGTAGTCTATGTAGCACACCATCAATTGCTCATATGCAAATTCAGGCTGAAGCTGAAAAAAATTAAAACGAGTCCACAAGAGCCAAAATATGCCCTCAAATATATCCCACCTGAATTCAGAGGTCATCTGAAGAACAGACTTGATGCATTAGACACAAAGAGACCGAAGACCAGAAGAGTTATGAGATGACATCAAGAACATCATACAGGAGGAAAGCAAAAGGTCATCAAGAAGATAAGAAAGAAGAAAAGACCAAAATGGATAAATATCAGAAGAGATTCTGAAAATTGTTCTCCAGCCTAGAGATGCTAAAATAAATGAAAAAAGTAAGGAGATACAAGAGCTAAACAGAAATTTTCTAAGGTCAACTCAAAAAGACAAAGTCAAATATTATGAAATATGCAAAGACCTGGAGTTAGAAACCAAAAGGGAAGGACACGCTCAGCATTTCTCAAGATGAGGGAACTGAAGAAAAATTTCAAACCTTGACTTGTGGTGTTGAAGGATTCTATGGGCAAAACACTGAATGATACAGAAAGCATCATAAGAAGATGGAAGGAATACACAGAGTCACTGTACCAAAAAGAAATATTCAACCATTTCAAGAGGTAGCATATGATCGAGAGCCAGTGGTACTGATGAAAGAAGTCCAAGGTATATTGAAGTCACTGGCAGAGAACATATCATCTGGAATTGATGGAATACAAATTGAAATACTTCAACAAAGTGATGCGCCACTGGAGGTACTCACTAATCTATGCAAAGAAATTTGGAAGACAACTACCTGGCCAACTGACTGGATGAGATCAGTATTTGTGCCCATTCCAAAAAGAGGTGGAAATCATCAGACAATATCATTAATATCCCATGCAAGTAAAGTTTTACTAAAAGTAATTTTTAAATGGCTATAATAGTACACTGACAGAGAACTTCCAGAAGTTCAAGCCATATTCAGAAGAGGACATGGAATGAGGAATATCATTGCTGACATCAAATGGATCTTAGCTGAAAGCAAAGAAAACTGGAAAGATGAGTACCTGTGTTTTATTGCCTACACAAAGCTTTCGATTGTGTGCACAACATTGTGAAGTATGAGTTTTCTGGGACACTTAATTGTGCTCATGAGGAACCTGTACATAGACCAAAATGCATTTGTTCCAGCAGACAAGGGAACACTGAATGATTTAAAATTAGACATGGTGTGCGCCAGGGTTGTATTCTTTCACTATGTTTATTCAATTTCTGTACTGAACAAATAATCCTAGAAGCTGGATTATAGGAAGAAAAATTTGGCATGAGAACTGGAAGAAGGCTCATTAACAACCTGTGATATGCAGATGATACAACCTTGCTTGCTAAAACTGAAAAGGATTTAAAATACTTACTGATAAAGATCAAAGAGCACAGCCTTCGGTATGGATTGCACCTCA
>NW_006408548.1:16332239-16345282 GCF_000296735.1 Chrysochloris asiatica | reverse complement strand
TAGGGTCTCTATGAGTCCATACCAACTTGATAGCACCTAACAACAACTAACAAGGTCAGCAGTTAAAACCCACCAGCTACTCTGCAAGAGAAAGTGGAGGAGTTCTGTTACCATAGAGATTTACAGCCTTCCTATATGGAGTCACTCTGAGTTGGAATTAACTAGATAGATGTGGGTTGGGTTTGGGTATAAACTTGTAACTTCTCCCCAGATGACATATGAGTTTCATGTGTTCCAAAATAAGATACATTGGGGGGAATTTACAGAGAAAGACTAGCTTATGTAATAACTCAAGTTCATCAGAAAAATAAAAGGTCAATAATAAGGGGAGTAGTTAATCTTACAGTCCAGGAGCAGAGGACCCTAGGACCATCAAGGGTAAAGAGCATGAGTGCAATGCAAGACCCTATCCAGAGAAGCAGCGACACTAAAGATGGAGGTAGAGATGAGGACATAGAAAGAGGGATCAGCTGAGGACTCTAGATTCATGGAAAGGGAACGGCTGTGTGTTGGTGGCCAGGAGGCCGACTAGCAGAATGTGTCCTTTGGTTGTTTAAGTGATTATGTATTCCTGAGTGTTTTTGTGTACACCCAAAACAAAACAATACCAGAGGGAATAGAAGCAAATAATGATGAATGATGAATGATGATGCATGGAGTGGATGATAATCATTGTAATGGACTGAAATATGATAGGATGAGTGTAAACCCAATGTTATCCTATGTATAGTATCAATTCATAACAAAAAGTTAAAATTAAGGGGAAAAATTTGTGAAAGGAGAACATGCTTTTCCACTTAATAAAATGCAGTCTAAGCACTCACAATCACAACCACGAGTTAGTGGGGTAGAATAATGTCAGTGGGGAGCAGTGGGTTTAGAAGTAGTCCAAATATATACACAAATTTAGTGTATGAGGTAAGAAAGTCACAGAAGTGGTAAAAAGTTGTATTGTTTAATACATGTTATTCGAACAACTATCTAGAAAAAATAAATCAACTTTCCTACTTTATTCCTTCCATCAAAATAAACTTTACATAAACTGTATGTGTGTGTAGAGAGATAAATAGTGTTTGGTTTTTTTGTGTGTTTTTTTTAAAGAGTTTATGCTGCTAAATTCTAAAATAAATTCATGGGTATATTTTATGGCAAAGACGGAAGGATGTTTGTAAGAGTGCCAAAAAACAGAGGAGTTATAAAGTAAACATTTGACCACTCAACAAATTTAACTTCTCATCAAGAATCAAAAGACAAACAACAATGTAGTGCAGAATATTTGTAACATGTATTTCAAAGTTCTAATTGTCTTACTAAACAAAGTACATTCATATGACTATGTATATTCACACAAACAGGCACAGGAGCACATGCATGCATGCATGCATATACCCTTGAACTGGGAGCAATGGCAAAGTCAAATTACAAAAGGACTCATGGGATAGGAGTGATTACTGTAGCTGTGTTCAATCGTTTCAAAGTGACGATAAATTTATACAACATTAAAGGGCAAGTACGAGTTGTCTATAAATCAGACGTTCATAACCCAGGGACTAACTATATTGAAAAGTCCCCCCAATATGAACTATGACCATATGCATAAAATGAAAAAGTACATGTCACATTATGGATTATAATATTTTATCCATTTTGAGATAAAAAAAACAAACAAAAGGTTTTGCCTCTAATATAGAAAGCTACAGTTTGGAAATTCTTTAGAAAACCCAAACTTCTGTATATAATGAATAGTCCCACAGGGTTTGTACTAGACTTGTATGCCCATTCCACCAAGAGGCAGACCCAGAAGTAAAATATAGAGCATGAATCTAAAATGGATTGATACAGTGATAAGATTTAAAGAGTAAATCAACTTTATGATTCTAAAGAATAAGAAAATTTCTAGTTAAATATAACAAATTAAACCATGAATTTATTACCTTTCTGAAACACACTCAAATACTAGTATTCTACTTTTAAATAATGTCAAAGATAACTAAATATGTGAGGAAAGCCTCTGGGAGAGAATAAGAGTCAACAAAAAAGGAACCTAAAGAAAATAGATAAGACAGAAAGCAGAGGAAAATAATGAAAAATACTCATTTGTACTTGCTGATAAAATAGAAGATATTTTATATACTAACAAAAAACTGGAGAGAATGTTTTTGTTTTGTTTTTTAATTCTTGGAAATAAAAGTAAAATTGCCAAATTAAAACAAAATATGTAATGCAAGTATCTTGATGTTTCATTTTTAGTATGAGATTCACAGAGACCAAATCACCTATTTAATTTTTGCTAGGTAATGTGGAAGTGGGTTTCCATCCCTTATCATTACCTACCTTAAGAATATATGAGAGAAGATAAGGCGATATGGAAGGAGACTAGTAGTGAGCGTTTCCTGAACACTTAGCAGATTGTTCTTCCTTGCTCATTTCCTCCTAGGGAAAGAAGAGAGGTGCTCCTTTGATTTTATTTCTGTTTCTAAGCCAAGTTACTGCAAATTTAGTGAGACATTGAAAGAAATTGAAATCTATCCTCTTCTATTTTGAGTGGACAGAATGATTGTTAACTGACTCAATCTGAAAAATGTCAAAGATGAGCTTTTGTTTAACACTGCTTCTGAAAGTAAAACAGAGAAAGGGCTGCAGTGGGAACATGCCACATACAATTAATTGATAATGGAACAAAGATTAATGAAATTAATGAACCTTCCAATAGGTTACATGTAAAAACTATGGAAAAGAACAGATCTTAAGTCATCCAGAAGGGACTCTGGAAAGATGTACATATTGTATATTGAGGCATTGTATTGAGCTGTTGTTCGGTCAGTTTTGAACCATATGTACAACAGAATGGAACACCATTGGGTTCTGTGCCATCCTCACAATTGGTACTGTGCCTGAGCTTAGTGCTCAGTCCATATCATTAGTGGTCTCCTTTTTCTCTGATCCTCCACTTAACCAAGCATTATGTCCTTTTCCAGAGATTGGTCACTCCTGATAATATGTCCAAAGTATGAGAGATAAAATCTGGCCATCTTGGTTTCTAAGAAACATTGTGGTTGTATTTCTTCTGATACAGATTTGTTTGTTCTTCTGGCAGTCTGTGGGATCTTTAATATTCTTCTCCAACACCATTCAAATGCATTGATTCTTCTGTGCTCTTCCTTATTCATTGTCCAACTCTCACATGCATATGAGGTGATTAAAAATACCTTGGCTTGGGTCAGGTGAACCTTAGTCTTCAAACTAATATCTTTGCTCTTAAGCACTTTAAAGAAGATCTAGATACAGCTGAGTTTCACCCAAGGATTGGGGAAAAAATGTTCAAAGTAGCATAGTGGGCAATATATGATATGAACAAATAAAATCATTTCCTGATTTTGTAATTTGAACCTCACTATTCTTTTTTTCAACAAACTAGTTGTGTGTGTGGTTTCACCTTCCTTAGTGTGTCCTCTGAAGTGTCCTGTTCTAAGCCCCTAGGGAGTCTACTGAAACTCTGAGATAATCTGAAAAATCACAATGAAGATTCTTTTACAGAACTTCAAGTATTTAATAGATAGGCTGAATGGCAATATTAAGAAACTCTAACAAAAATGTAGAATAAAAGGACAAAGGATCTGTAAAATAAGAGAATAAAAGAAAAAAGATTTGTATCAATCCAGAAAGCTTAACATTTGGCTACTGGAAATTCCACAAGAAAGGAGAGAGAAAAACAGATGAAAAGAAGTTATTAATATAAAAAACAGAATTCTCAATAACTGATGATATGAAGTTTCATACTGAAATAGCACAAAAGGCTTAAGCATGGTAATGGAAAATTAAATCAATAAAAACATGCACATAGAGAAACATAATATGTTTTTAAATAAAAGATACAACATGGCTTAGGGTAGGGAATCATATTCATAGTTATTAAAACCACAAAGATGTCAGAATGTTTAATATTTATATAATTGTGAGAAAAAATAATTGTCAAACTAGAAATCTACATTGACCTATACTTTTCATAAATTGTAAATATGGAATAAAGACATCTTCATGGGTGCACATATATATCAGATTATTTATCTCCCAGGCCTTCTTTGCTTCTATAATCCTGCAGGTTCAACTTCAGCCAAATGAATCTTTTAACTATAAAATTGAAAAACATAGGATCCATGACACAAAGCATCCAAAATAGTAATTCAGAAATAATAATTGTTATCCAGATGAATCCACTACTCATCTATCAGTTTACTGAACTGCGGTGGCTTCCATGATGCTGTGATTCTGGAAGCTATGCCACTGGTATTTTAAATACCAGCAGGGCCACCCGTGGGGAACAGGTTTCAGATGAGCTTCCAGACTAAGATAGACTAGGAAAAAGCAGAGATGGACTATTTCCAACTATTTAGTCAATGAAAACCTTATGAATAGCAGTGGAACACTGTCAAATAGCATGAGAATACTGCATATTGAAACATGATGGAGAGCAGCAGAATACTGTCAGATAAAATGCCAGAAAATGATCCCCTCATGTTGGAAAGCACCCAAAATATGACTGGGGATGAGCTGCCCCCTCAAAGTAGAGTTTATCATGATGATGATGGGGCACAACTCAAAGTGAGGAGCAAGAGCTATAAGCATTCATTAATATCCTCAACATGGAATGTACAAAATGTGAACCTAGAAAAATTAGAAATTGTCAGAAATTAAATGGAACACATAAACATAGATATCCTAGGCATTAGGGAGCTGGAATACACTGGTATTGGTCATTTTGAATCTGGCAACCATATAGTTTACTATGCTGGGAATGACAAATTAAAAATCAATGGCATCTCATTCATCATTAGAAAGAACATTTCAAGACCTATCCTGAAGTACAGTGCTGTCTGTAATAGGATAATATCTATATGGCTACAAAAAAGACCAGTTGATAACATTATTCAAAGTTATGCAGCAACCACTGAAACCATGATGATGAAATTGAAGAATTCTACCAACTTCTTCAGCCACAAATTGATCAAACATGCAATCAAGATATATTGCTAATTACTGGTGAATGTAATGCAAAGGTTGGAAACAAAGAGGAAGGATCAGTCTCTGGAAAATATTATCTTGTTGATAGAAATGATGCCGAAAGTCGTATGATACAGTTTTGCAAGACCAATGACTTTTTCATTGTAAACATCTGTTTTCAGCAGCATAAAAGATAATTATACACATGAACCTCACCAGATGGAAAACACAGGATTCAGATTGACTATAGCTGTGGAAAGAGACAACAGAAAACCTCCATATCATCAGTCAAAACAAAGCTATGGGCAGACTGTGGAACAGATCATCAATTGTACATATGAAAGTTCAGGCTGAAGCTGAAGAACATTAAAACACGTCCACAAGAGCCAAAATATGACCTTGCACATATCCCACCTGAATTTAGAGATTATATCAAGAAAAGATATGATGACACTATTGACCAGAGCCCAGAAGTGGTATGGAATAACACTAAGAACCTCTTATAGGAAGAAAGCAAAAGGTCATTAAGAAAACGAGAAAGGAGGAAAATACTTAAATGAATGTCAATATAGACTCTGTAACTTGCATTCCAGCATAGAGACTCTAAAGCAAATGGTAGAAATGAGGAGATAAAAGAGCTGAAAAGAAAATTTCAAGGGACAGCTTGAGAAAACAAGTTCAAATATTATAATGAACTGTGCAAAGATCTGGAGTTTGAAAATCAAAATGCTCAGCATTTCTCAAGCTGAGGGAGCTGAAGAAATAATCCAACCCTTGATTTTCAGTACTGAAGGATTCTCTGGGCAAATTATTGAACAATGCAGAAAGCATCAAAAGAAGATGGAAGGAATACACAGAGTCACCGTAACAAAAAGAAATGGTCGATGTTCAACCATTTCAAGAGGTAGCATATGATCAAGATACTGATGAAAGAAGTCCAAGGTGTATTGATGGAATACAAATTGAAATCTTTGAACAAACTGATGCGGTACTGGAGGCACTCATTCATCTAAGCCAAGAAATGTGGAAGAGAGCTACCTGGCTAATAGATTGGAAGAGGTCTATATTTGTGCCCATTCCTAAGAGAGATGACCCAACTTAATGTGAAAATCATCAAGCAATATAATTAATATCACATGCAAGCAAAATTTTGCTAAAGATAAGTCAAAAATGGCTGCAACAGTACGTTGACAGGGAGCTGCCAGAGTTTCAAGCTGTTTTCAAACAAGTACAAAGAATGAGGGATATAATTGATGACATCAGATAAAGCTTGGCTGAAAGCAGAGGATACCAGAAAGATGTTTAGCTGTGTTTTTTTGACTACGCAAAGACTTTCAATTGTGTGGATCATGACAAGCTATGGACAACCTTGCAGAGAATGAGTATTCTGGAAAACTTATTGTTTGTACTTATAAGGAACCTGTACATAAACCAAGAGGCAGTTGATCAAACAGAACAAGGGAATGGTTTAAAATAAGGAGAGATGTGCATCAGGGTTGTGTTTTTTTCACCATACTTATTCAATCTGTATGCTAAGCAAATAATTCGAGAGGCTGGATTATATGAAGAAAAATGTGGTATCAGAATTAGAGGAAGTTCTCAGTAATAACCTGCAATATGCAGATGATCCAACCTTGCTTGCTGTGAGTGAAGAGAGCTTAAAATATTTATGATGATTAAAGACCACAGCCTTTGGTATGGGTTGCACCTCAAGCTAAAGAAAACAAAACTCTTCCCATCTGGACCAATAAATAACATCAAGCTATTAAGGGAAAAGATTGAAATTGTCAAAGACTTCATTTTGCTCTGATCAGTCATCAACACTCATGGAAGCAGCAGTCAAGAAGTCAGATCTGCTGCACAAGACTTCTTTAACATGTTTAAGAGCAAAGATATCCATTTGAGGACTAAGGTGTGCCTGCCCCAAGCCATGGTATTTTCAATAACCTCATATGAATGTGAAAGTTGAACAATGAATAAAGAAGACTAGAAGAATAGATGCATTTGAGTTATGGTGTTGGAAGAGAATGTTAAAAGTACCATGGACCACCAAAAGAACAAACAAATATGTGGTTGAGGAAGTACAGTCAGAACGCTCCTTAGAAGCCAGGATGGCCAGACTTTGTCTTTCAGACTTCAGGAGAGACCAGTCCCTGGAGAAGGACATTATACTTTGTAAAGTGTAGGGTCAAAGAAAAAGAGAAAGGTCCCCGACTAGATGGATTGACACGGGCTCAAGTGTGGCAACTATTATGAGGTTGGCTCAGGACCCGGTAGTGTTTCATTCTGTTGTACATAAGGTCTCTATAAATCAATACCAACTCAACAGTACCTAATAACAACAGATCCAGATGAATGGAATGGAAAAATCTCACTGGTCCAGAGAGAAACTAGATTATACTAAGAGAATGAAGGACTATAGGAGAAAGATCTTGTAGAAAAAAAAAAAAAAAATTGATGTATTATATGATCTATTTGACTATTTTTGAAAAATATTAGTAATGAGGCATTTGAAATAAAATAAGGATTGTGTTGTTGTTGTTGTTTTGTTGTTGTGCCGTCGAGTAGGATCCGACTCATAGAGATCCTATACAGGGTTTCCAAGGAGCAACTGGTGAGCTTGAACCATAGACCCTGCAGTTTAAATGGCTTTGCAGTCTGGTGTATTAACCCACAGTGCCACATAGAGGTACATAGAAAATTAACCAAGTTTTTGGCAAGAAGTAGTGTGAAGCCTTCAGAAAAAATAAGGATTTGTACTTGAAGTTAAACATAATTGCAGTACATTACTTGCTCTCTACAAAAGTAGACAGCCTCATCTTTCTCTCATGGTGTGGCTGGTAGATTTGGAACACCAACCCTGCATTTAATAGCCCAACATATAACCCACTACACCACCAGTATTACAGTAAGTAATACAAGGACAATGTTTGCAACATAAACACTTTATTTAACAAAACTTTATTAGGAATTATAAATTTTTGTATTATCTAATCAAAAGTATGTATTCAGAAGATGGGAAATGGTGTAAGGGAGCTCGATCTTTAACCCCATAAAGAATTGCAATGTGACATAGTATAAAATTGGTATATCAAGAATTAGCCATAGGAAACATTATTTGCTATTCTCTCAAGCAGAAAGAAACGCTAAAATAGATTTAAGCAGTTGCCTGTGAAAAGTAAAATGGGGGAAGGAAGAGGAGTAGGAATACAGGGAAATTTGAGGTGGGGGAGACTTTTTTAAATACGTAGGTCTTTTGCCACTATTTCATTTAACTATGAAATGCATATGTTACTTGGACCAAAAAATCAATTTAAAAAGCAAGAGGATCTCTGTAAAAACCACACTTCAACATAGCTTGATTCTAACATTTTAAATCAATTCAATCTAACACTATTTATTGATCCTTTTTTTATTTTCATATCACTTCTATTCTCAAATCAAAGTCCCTTGTGGGGATTACTGAAGCAGGGAGAGAGAACCGAAGTGGAATGGTGAATCCTACATTCAAGGTGGCTGCTGACTCTGGGCAAATTAACATCTCTGTGCCTCTGTCTCCTCATCTATATATACAGGAATGGTAACAGAACAAACCGTCTTGTCTATTTGTCTGAAGGATGAAAAGAGTGAACACGTGTCTAGTGCTTTGGTGCCTAGCACATACTAGTGCTCAGTACACAGCAGATATCACTGTTTGGAGGCAGTGGTGGATCCGCGGTAGGATTCTTGCTTTCAATGAGGAGATCTAGGTTTCATTTCTGACAAATACACTTCATGCACCACTGTCTGTCAGTGGAGTCTGTGTACTGTTGTGATGATGCACGGATTTCAGCAGAGCTTCCAGACTAAGACCAGAATGCAATGCTTGGAGATCTACTTCCGAAAACTGTTGTTGTTGTTGTTGTTAAGTGCCGTCGAGTCGGTTCCGACCCATAGCGACCCTGTACAGGGTTTCCAAGGGTGTAAATCCTTACGGGAGTAGAAAGCCTCATCTTTCTCCCGCGGAGCAGCTGGTAAAACTAGCCAATGAAAATCCTACCACAACATTCTAATCCCCAACCAATCATGGGGGTGACCTAAGACCTTTAGTGTTTTGTTCTGTGATGCATGGGGTTGCTATGAGGCAGAGGTTTACTCAAAGGCAGCTAACAATAACATTACTGTATTTAACTAACAACAACTCACATTATAAAATGATAAGTACCATGCTAGAAGCTCCATCTGAAATGCATAGGAATCAGAAGCCTTGAATTTAATAATAATTTTTTTAAAAAGCCCTTGATGAAAATATTTGTTAGTTCCAGGATCCTGATTATGAAGTGAAGAATTTTGCAAAACAATCCACCAGTTGAAAGACTCTGGAAGCACAGCATGTTGGCATGTGTTTTCTTTGCGTCTGTCTCCTACACTGTGATGTCAGGCCAGTTTTGGCACTTAATTACCTTCTCTAGGCTCCACTGATTCCATCCACGCAGACACCTCTTATAGTTACTGCCCTAGCGTAACTGTTAGCAGCATTCACCCCATCTTCTGGCTGTCAGCTAAAAGGCCACTGTGAGTTCATTTCCTGAGAGGAGCTCTGCTGGAGACCAGATAACCCAGCCAAGTGCTGGAATCCCACATGTTTACATTCTGCAAGGGGCAGACAAGCAAACACTGAGCTTCTGCCTCTGCCGACCTCCTCTTTTCTGTCCTCTGGAGCTCTCTATTCCTTTCTGGAGCTGATATTTTGTCACTTACGTGACCGGGGACCAGACCACAGGAAAGTCCCATAGAAAGTGAGAAATATACAAATGTAGACATCTTTTGGGAGTCCTTGGTAATATTACTAAACATAACTTCAAAAGTTTATTTGGATATTATTCTATCAATAAAACAGTTTTTAAAGTATGCTTTGGTCTTACAAGGAAGAAAAGGAAATATAATTATGTGCATCATATGATCTTATCTATGTAAGGAAAAAAAGAGGGAGAGACAACTGGAAGGAAATAAACCAAAATGTTAAGAAAGGTCATTCTGGGTTCAGAAATTATGAACAGTTTGGTTTTTTTTTACTTAAAAAAAAATATATGTTTTAGTTTCACTATAGCAAGTCTATTATCATGAGGTAAAAATATATCATTGAAAAGTTGTGGTGGTGGTGGTTATGTGCCATGGAGTCAGTTCTGACTCATAGTGACCATAGGGTTTCCAAGTCTATAAATCTTTACGGGAGCAGAAAGTTTAATCTTTCTCCTGTGGGACCGCTGGTAGTTTTGAACTGCTGACCTTGAGATTAGCAGCCCAATTCGTAACCACTACACTACCAGAACTCCTTATAATTAAAAACTAAGCAAGGCTGGGTTTTTCTAAGAAATGGTCTGTAACACATTATGTTCAGGATGAGAAGGTGTGATGATGTTGAGAGCTGCTCACTGAGAAGATCTAGCATGTCTTGCAGTATTACTCTCAGAACACGGTCCTACCCTGTGAGGCATACAGGAGGAAATCCCAATATCAAAGAAGTAAATGGCATTAGCTGGGCAGAGTACACGCTTGCACTCAGTAACTATTTGCAAATCAACTTAGAAAGAGTGATGAACAAACCTCAGGCACTCCTGGTGTGCACTGTTGGATCCACACTAGACTAATAACCAAATGATTGGTAGTTCAAACCCATCAGCTGCTCCTTCCGAAACCCTATGTTGTTGTGAAGTGCCGTCGAGTCAGTTCTGACCCACAGTGACCCTGTATAGGGTTTCCAAGGAGTGGTTGGTGAGCTTGAACCATCTACCTTGCAGTTCAAACAGCTTTGCAGTCTGATGCATTAACCCACAGCGCCACACTGAAACCCTATACAGCGTCATTATGAATGGGAACCAACACTGAGGTACTTAACAACATCAACAAAAAGGCATTTTAAATTCTGGCCTCTTCTGATTTAACACATAGCCCAAAGCTCTCTTTTCACAGTCTTTCCCCTCAGTAACATCTCACGCCATTCCTTTGAAATTAAAGGGAACTTTAGTAGAATGTAGTTTACCTGAGGGTTGTTGTTGTTAAGTGCCCTCGAGTCAGTTCCAACTTATAGTGACTCTGTATAGGGTTTCGAGGAGTGGCTGATGGTTTGAACCACCAACCTTGATGTTAGCAGTGCTTACTCTACCATGCCACACCACATCCACTGCTCCCTACCCAAATTCCTAAATTAGAATCTGTTCAGTATTGAACTGCATGTGAAATCTTTGCAGGTGTCAACACAATTTAGGAACTTTTGAGAAAAAATGGTTTTCAAATTCAGAATGCAGTCACCGTATGTGATGCAGTAGGTTAAGTGTCAGGTTGCTAACTGAAATTTGGCAGTTTGACCCAACAGACCGCTCCAAGGGAGAAATTTGAGGCAGTCTGCTTCCATAAAGATTCACAACTTCAGAAAACCTGTGGGGAAATTCTACTTTGACCTATATGGTTGCTATGAGTTAGAATCGACTCTATACCAGTGGGTTAGTTCTTCAGAGAACCCCTGGTGATGCAGTGGTTAAGGTCTTACCCAAAGTGTTGGGGTTTGAGCCCACCAGCCTCTCTGTGGGTAAAAGATGTGACAGTCTGCGTCCATAGAGATTTATGGCCTTGCCTTGAAAACCCTATGAGGCAGTTCTACTCTATCTGTTATGTGTTAGAATTGACTTCTTAACAAAGTCTTTTGATACTACTTGCAGCAGCTATTTGAAAAGTTTCCTCAATCTGACATAAGGTGGAATCTTGAGGGGCTTTAACAAGCATTACATTTATCCTCACTCCATACGCTCACATCCTTTTTCAGTGTATTCTAGACACTCCGAATGTCTTGATGCAATGTGAGTATACCAAGAGCATTCCCATCTCAAGGCTTCTATTTCTGCCTGGAGTGTTCTGGAAAATCTCTGCAAGGCTTCCACCTTACCTCTCTCCCTCACATTGTTCTGTTCTTTGTTCAGACATCTTCTTTACAAAGACCCTCCTTTTTACCACTTTACCTGAGATATCTTCACTCACCTGTTTTATTTTTCTTTAGATTACTTACCATTACCTGTGTGCACACCTCAGTACACACACACACACACACACAAGTAGCTATTTTGTTGTTGTTTACATATATTTTTCCTTAGAATGCAAGTTGCATGAATGTCATTTCCGTTATTTGTCCTGTTTCATTCTACACCATCAGAGCCTACGAGAATAAATAACAGAGCAGACACACTAAATATTTGTTGAATGGATAAATGAATGAATTGAGTTGAATTTAATTGAATTTACCTGGAAAGAATAATTGACAACACAAGAAAATTAGATCTAAAATTTGTAAGCTATGTCTACAAGTATTTAAAACTATATCTTTCATGGAAATAAAGCCTTCAGAACAAAACTATCCATGTTGAGCACCTCAGTACATACAGAACTCAAGAACACATTCAAACATGAAAGTTTTCTCAGGCCCTTGAGTTACCTTTTGGTCACAAAGAAGACATAGCCCATAATTTTCAATTCTAGTGAGCCTTGAGTTTAGACTGCCTTGAAAGAGCTAGAGATAACATCTAGAGACCGTGTTTACCAAGGGGATGCTCCCAGATGAAGGTCCCCTAGCTATTGTTACACTGTTTGTTTTTCATGATTGGAATGTGTGACACTATTTGAGGGTGGGCTGGTGTCTAAATTGAATGAGTGACAAGAAGCAAAAAGACATTTTCTTTGTCACCTTTGTAGAAAGGTGACTGGGGAGTATATGTACCGAATTACCCACTGTCAATTATTTAAGACTTTAACTGGGATAATTTACACTCTCCAGTTACTTTGACATGTGGCCAAAATGCAGCTGCCGGCCTGCTTAGTTTCTCAACTCCTCTCATCCGTAAGAAAGTTAAAAGAAAAAGACTCAATTAGCTGAACTTACCCAGATGTAAGTTTAGAGTACGTCAGGTATGGC
The DNA here is from genome assembly GCF_000296735.1 of Chrysochloris asiatica. Taxonomy (NCBI): domain Eukaryota; kingdom Metazoa; phylum Chordata; class Mammalia; order Afrosoricida; family Chrysochloridae; genus Chrysochloris; species Chrysochloris asiatica. Next base: position 16,332,339 of record NW_006408548.1, on the reverse strand, counting down.
ATGTGCCCTTGGCACCAACTGAGGATGGGCAACAATGAGTAGTTTCTGTTCTCCATCACAGTTTCCATTGCCAGCTGTGAGTGATCGATCATTCAGTAAT
>NW_006408548.1:16320094-16332139 GCF_000296735.1 Chrysochloris asiatica | reverse complement strand
TGGCACCAACTGAGGATGGGCAACAATGAGTAGTCCCCCCCCCCCCCGCCGCAGTTTGCATTGCCAGCTGTGAGTGATCGATCATTCAGTAATTTTAATTTAATTTCCATAGGCACATTTTCTGTACACACACTCTGAATGCACGTATAGACATATCTATGGATTTCTAGAAGGCTCAGCACAACTTGATCGTTCATACGAGGATATATCTATTTATTCACTAATCCTTATCTGTTTGTACCATCCAGAGACTCCAGTGTAGCTCTGCTAATTATTAAAATATTGGTAATACTTGTGTACCACTTGGTAAATAGCTCCAACCTTGAATCAACTCCACAAGGATCCCCTTTGTTTTTCCACAAGACATTCTCAGCAGACATTCCCCAAATTAACTAACTTCACTAAAATTAGCTTAAAACAGCAGAAGCGTTTGAGGAAAAGTTTCCTGGAGAATACCTGAAGTCAATACTGAGTGCCTATTACCTTCTATGTGATAAATATTTTTAGTATCACCCTATTTGAGCCTGTAATAGAAATGAAGCTCTCATTTGAAGGTTCAATAACCTTTACTTGGTAACAAATTCAAGGGTAGTTTAACAAAGATTGAATTCACATAATCTGAAAGTATTGAACTGTTTTGAAACACCCTAAAAGAAAAGGCTCTCTAACTCTGTTGCCTTTCCCTTCTGAGACAAACCTCACACCCTCAGCCTAATGTGAAAGAATTTCCAAAGAAAGGACAGTCTGGTTTTAATGCACAAGATCTTCAATCCCCGTTGTCCATTGCAGCCACAACTGGGATATATGAGTCATCGGTATTACATTCCCAGACTCCATAGCATTGCACTTCTAGGGAAAGTTTGAGGACTGGGTCCAACTAATATATATTGTAATCATTGGCAATTTGTTCATTTTCTGGGAAAGAAATTTGTCCTTGGTAGTTTCCTTGTAACACTACCCAAATCTTGCACAACTGTGGCCACAGTTCTTGTGTTGTGATTTATAAAATTTCTTAGAAATAAATTATTAAGACCCCCCTGTGGAGATACCACAAGTTTGAGGCATGCAACAAGTTCTATATTGGTTTAAAAGACCCTTCATGGGCATATGAAAAAAAGGCCTTCAGCTTACTAGCTATTTGTAAAAAAAAAAAAAAAAAAAACGTGTAAAGCAAGAAAGATCAGTAGTGACAAATGTGATTGAAAAGAAAATATACAGACCTGATGACATTTTTCTTGCTCTGGAAGAGTGAGGTATATTGGTGCCAATCTACTCAGTCACTGTGCTGGGCTTATCCCATAGGGGCTTCTGAAAGGCCAATGGAAAAAATGGAACGGCTTTACTACAGTGTGATGTCATCTCATTGCTTTGGTGGTGGTGGCTGTGTGCCGTGGAGTCAGTGCCGACTCATAGAGACGCCGTACAGGGTTTCCGAGGCTGTAAATCTTTACGGGAGCAGAGTGCCTCATCTTTCTCCCGCGGAACAGCTGGTAGTTTCGAATTGCTGACCTAAGGTTCACAGCCCGATTCGTAACCACTACGCTACCAGAGCTCCTTCATCTCATTGCTTTAGTGATGTTCATTCCTTCAGGGAGCTCCCCTGTTGAGTTACTTTCACCTATCCTATCTTGGGATAAAAGTTCAATATCCCAGTTGCTTGTGTACCACATATAACCATCCCTCTGTTCCAAAGCCTGTTTTCTTTAAAATTTCAGGTCCATTCTTTACTTCATAAATGATGTGCCACCACCATCACCAGACCCCATTTAGAATTTGTCACCCCATCCATCCTTGTCTCTGGTTTTATTTTACAAGCAACCTGGCTATGTGAATCAATATATGATTCAGTCCAAAATAAAATGCTAGTTAAAAACAAGAGGAAGCCATCCCCTGCCTCCCGACCCCATCCCACTCCACTTAAAAGTATTTGGCAAGCAAGCAAGAGACTTAGCCTTTAAATTTTCTGGTATTGAACAACTGACTTATTTGACTTGCCTAGACAGACTACAAACAAGAGAGATGATTTTAAGGGGAAGTTCCATCTAGGGTGAAAAGGAACAAGAAAGAATTAGGTCAAAAGCCTAGCAAACATTTTTAGAGAGAATTTCACTTTGGAGTAGCTATTGGCAGAGTTGGAAACAAATGAAAATCAAATCTCAATTTATTCAGCAAATTCTTATCAAGAAAGCAGCCTAGTGCATTTGTCCCTTGAGTTGGAGGTAGTCTGAACTGAGTGTAGAATTGCTGTCATCAATCATTTAATATCAGAATAATCATCAATCAAAATCATCTGCTGAGATTCTCTCTGCAACGTTATAGGTGCGGACACAAGTTAAGTAGACATTACCCTTGCCTCTCAAGGATTTCAGATCTGTTTTCATTTAGAAAGACATTCAGAAAATAACTGATTGAACATCGAAGATTTACCTATACAGTTTACACTATTGTACTTAAGCAGAGCAAGACAGTGAGCTCTTGGCGGTCACGAGTCGACACTTAACTCATCTTAATTCTGTGGTATCTAGAACAGTGCCTGGCACAAAGCAGACGCTTGGTACCTGTTGGTGAGGTCAGTAGAAGATAGCAATGAATACATAGGGTGTCCATAAAGTCTGGAAGCACTTCACTCAGGACATCTTTAATCAGTGATAAAGTGAAATAGTATTATGTTTTCATATTTCATGGACCCCTATAGTTTGTAAAATGGTGAGTAAAAAAAGGTCATGGGATATGCATACTTATTCCGGGTGGGAACCAGAGGCATTTGCCACCTGTGCTGCAGTTATCCAACAAAGACTTCCTAGAAGAAGTGGTTTTTAAAGATCTTTGAATAAAGGAAGCGAGTTTAAAAATTTACCAAGAAAAGAGGGTAGAATGAAAGATAGAGATGGATACAAAATTGATGACCTCTCTCTCTCTTCGTGGGGCTGTGTCTCCTATTCATCTTTCAAGTCTTTGTTTCAGTTAGGGATTCTCAACTGGGGATAATTTTGCCCACCCCCATCCCAAAGGATATTTGTCAATGTCTAAAGCCATTTTTGTTTGTCACAACTGAGAAAGAGTTGCTACTGGCATTTATTGAGTAGAGGTCAGGGATGATGCTAAACATCCTACAATACACAGGCAGATCCCCACAACAAAGAATTATCTGACCCAAAATATAATTAGTGCTGAGGAGCTAATGATCCTTGAGAAACCCCGGTATAAATGTACCTTGGGAGAACTTTTCCTAACGTGTCTCAAACCGTGCTAATTTCCATATCACACTTTATATTTCCCCTCTACAGTACCTAAATTAAGTACATTATATTTGTCTCTTCTACTATAAATCAAGCTCATGAAAGAAGAAACTGTGTGCTTCTTGTTCATTAAGAGTCTTACTATCTACCACTATGTCTGGCACAATCATATTTCTTGAGTGAAATAAATGTTTCTTGAGTGAATGAATCAACAAATGGCTAGTATTAGAAAGCTGATAAAATTAAATAATCAAGTTGTTAAATAGAGCAATCAACAGAAGTCATTTAGATGGTCTTGGATTTCTCCTTGAATTCAGTTCAAGAAATTGATGAGTTCATTCATGATACAGAAGGAAAGCATAACTAATATTCATATGCCTCTATGTATATACATTTAATTTATAGATTCATTGAAATTTTTCAACATTTTAGCTTTTTGTCTTCAAAAGAACTCCAATATCACCCCTTACAAAAAGGCTTTGAGAGTTGAATCAGGATTGCATCTTATGGCAAAATCCATTCATAGTGAGCTGAATACTATCCCATCCTCTCTTGCAGCCATGTGACACCATCCTATCCAATGGTTTAAAGAGAGGATCTGCTGACACAGGGATTCTGGAAAAGTCTTTGATTTCCTGACAAAATAGAAAAACAAAACCGGCCCTACCTTTAGTCCTTTCTCATATCTGTTGTTGTTAATTGCCGCCGAGTTGGTTAATTCATAGCCATCCTGCCTTGTGGTTAGCAGTCTAGTGCTTATTTTACAGCACCACACTAGGACTCCACATACATCTAGACTAATTATTATATGAGAAAAGTAATCATCTTTGTTTAATGCAAATGAACATGGTCTTACCTGCTACAGTCTTGGCAGCTAGTCTTTCTTCATGGTCTTGTTACTGGCTGCTGCTCTTGTAGTTAAGTACTGTCAAGTCAGTTTGACTCATAGTAACCCTATATAGGGTTTCCAAAGAGCAGCTGGTGAGTTTGAACCGCCACCTTACAGTTCAAAAATAGAGACTGTCTGACTTGTCCTGAGACTGTCTTAGTTTCCGACTAAGTGCTGCTGAAACAGAAATACCATAACTTTACTGTTAAGTGCCGTCATAGCTACCCATTATAGGGTTTCTGAAGAGTGACTGGTAGGTTTGAACCACCAACTTTGTGGTTCATAGTCTAGTGCTTATCCAACAGCACCATATCAAGACTTAGGGAAAGGCTCTGTCAGCACTATGGGGAAGACACTTTTCTGGCAGCATTCCTCAGTTCTTGGCAGTCTTTACCTGACTAATCCCATTCTTGCCTCCATTTGTGCTTTAATGTCTCTACATCTATGTTGCGCTTAAAACTCAGAAGCAATTAGGTTTAGGACTGGGCCTACAACAACATGGTCTTGTTGACATCACAAAGAACCTATATTCCAGAATGGTATTATATCCACAGATATCGGGATTATGATTCAAATGCATATTGTGGGGGAAACACAGTTCATTTAGTTTATATACATTTATAATGCAGCCTGGAACTCATTTGGAACACAAAGTAAATAAAAAGATCTAACTTGGAGTGTCACCTTGAAAGATGAATGGTTTCATCAAGTGCTACTTTGTAAAGTACAACAAAAAGAAATGCCAGAGTTCATACAAGGGTGGAAAACTTCCAGTCCTCTGGCTTCATAAGCCCGAATGAATCGACAAATGACTAGTATTAGAAAGTAAAATTAAATAATCACTTTGGTCTGGCCCTGCCAAGGCAATTGCAGGCAGGACTCAAAATCCAATCAAGCTAGGAGCTTTTTTCATAGCAACATAAATTTATATTAAGAGATGTTATAAATATCCAGTTGGCTCTTGGCAAAAAAAAAAAAAAAAAGGTTCCCCACCCCTGATACAAGAAAAGTAAAAATCAAATATTTGTGATAGCATTCACCTACAGACTTTAATTTTTTTGTAATCACACTTTGTTTCTTTAGTTGGGATAGTGAAAGGGTAGTTAGAAGCTAAGAATTTCAGATGCAGATTCAAAGGGTCTGCATGGGAAACAGTTTAGCATCAAATGGCTACCTGATAATTTTCTGTGGCTACACATTACAGAATACTCCTGCCTGCTTTTCTCCTTCTCCATTGTCTCCACTAGACTTTGAGAATCTTGGAGCTAAAGAACCATATTGTGTTGCACTCCGTGCCCCAGCAGAATACAACGCTTTTAGGACAGCCTTGGACAATATTTTCCCAATTGCATACCTACAGTTCCCTCTCCCTTGATATTTAAAGTGCACTGTTGTTTAAAAAGAAAGAAAGAGAGAGAGAATTAGAGTCTGGCTGTGGAGATAAATTTTATTTCTTTCTCTCATCCTTGCTTTTATTTTGACTCCTGGTTCCTATACTTTAAATGTAAGAGAGCATAGATCCCGGAGGTAGGGAAAAATCCTTAAGAAACGAACTTTACTCAAAAAATTAAGATTTTGAAAAGGAAAAGGATAGTATGCTAGACAAGAATTTTCAAGATTATATTCCTTAGAACCAAGTTCCTGGAAATGAATAAATAAGCAAATTCTTTCACTTGGGGAACACTGGGTTGAATGGTTATTGCCTTTGATAAGCTAGTGTGTCCTGCATCTTTCCATCAGAGGTGTATGCTTTGCTATAATTCAAAAACCTCTTTAACTAACCTAAAAAGACGTCATGGCACAATGATTCATGAATCATTTGCTCCCTCGTGGCAAAGTTCAGAAACTATCTTGGTAGATCACAAGACTTAGGTGTAAAAAATAAAGGGGCATATGGCAAGAAGGAACTAAAAGGACAGGCAAGGGCAAGTCAGAAGAATGGGAAACATGAGCAGACAAGAAGGCACAGACGTTACAAAAAGAAAGTTTTGAGTTTTATGCCTACCATGACAACCTTAAAATGTGTGACTTAAGCAGAGACATAAGAAACTTTAAGCTAAGGACCAGGATCCTGGAAATAACTTCTAAAAACTTCCTCTGACTGACTTGGATCATTTCTCTGCTTTTTGATGAATTTCTTGGGTAATGAAGAGATGTTATTGTTGTTAAGTGCTGTTGAGTCGGTTCCGACCCATAGAGACCCAGTATAGGGTTTCCAAGGAGCAGCTGGTAAGCTTGAATCACTGACCTTGCAGTTCAAATCACTTTGTAGCCTAGCATATTAACCCACAGTGCTACCCCAGGACTCCAGTGAAGGGATGTTGTTATTAAGTGCCATCAAGTGTATTCCAACCCATAGCAACCCTGTATAGGGTTTCCAAGGAGCAGCTAGTGAGCTTGAACCACTGACCTTGCAGTTCAAATGACTTTGCAGTCTGACGCATTAACCCACAGCGCCACACCAGGACTCTCATAGCATCCTTCATTTCATCTGTCACATAATCATATTTGGAATGAGTTAGAAGCTCATCTTTATGGAGAACTGTTGAGTTATTTCAAAGACAGAGTCAAATAGCACACTTACGTTTATTAATTTTTGTCTTATTATTATTGTTGTTAAGTACTGTGGAGTCATTTCCGACTCATGGTGTCATTGCACAGGGTTTCCAAGGCTGCAAATCTTTACGGGAGCAGAATGCCTCACCTTTCTCCCATGGACCAGCTGGTAGTTTTGAACTGCCAACCTTGAGGTTAGCAACCCAATTCGTAACCACTACGCTACCAGAGCTCCTTAATTGTTGTCTTAGACCCTGAAAATCCTAGGCAAGTTTTCACACTCACAAAACAAGAGGAATTAATTTCTAAGTAATGTTTGTTGTTGTTGTTAAGTGCCGTTGAGTCAGTTCTGACCCATAGCAACCCTGTATAGGGTTTCCGAGGAGCAGCTGGTGAGCTTGAACTGCCAACCTTGCAGTTCAGATGGCTTTACTGTCTGGTGCATTAACCCACAGCGCCACACCAGGATTCCTAAGTAATGTTTAGGAAGCAGATAATTGCAAGTAGTTTGGTCTACCTTCTCAAAATTCATCTGCATACCCTAGCATGGTTGTTGTTGTTGTTAAGTGCCGTTGAGTCGGGTCCTACCCATATGTAATAATTAATCACTGTGTTAAAATAGGAAATTTAGTCAAGATTGGGCCTACCATTTGTGTTAGAGAAGTGTTGAGTTTGGTGTCTGGTGACAAATTTTGAAGTTCAAATAAACAAACACATGCTTTTTTTTTCTTCTGACTGAATTTAAAAGTTCTAAGATGGGGACCGTGAAGTCATAAACATTTACACAGCTTGGCAAAGCTCATCATTATGTAAATACTTTGTGAAAATAACTTTAGTCCATAAAGTATTAATGCTGTTTGATAAAAATCAGGTTTTGTTTGGTATGTCTTTTGAAGCTAGTGTAACTCCTGGTCATTCTATATGGCTATAAAAGCTTTTTGGAATCAAATCCTAATCCTAACATGTTTTCCTTGTTCATTTAAACCTTTTATATACATGTGGGAGCCAGAGAGAGAAGAAAGCTTTTAGGGAAGCTTCAATTGTTTGTCATTCTCATGCTCTCTGAAAAGTATTTGGCATGTTTGTGTTTGTAAGTTCAAATATACATTTGTGTTAAGTATTTTCTCTTTCCCAACCTCCTGTTTCATTCACATCCCCTCTTGTGGTTTCCAACTGCTGACTTTGAGAATCACAACAACTAGGCTACCAGAGTTTAGGAGTTCTGGTGTGGCACTGTGGGCTAATGCATCAGACTACAAAGTCGTTTGAACTGCAAGGTTGGTGGTTCGCCGGCTGCTCCTTGGAAACCCTATACAGGGTCGCTATGGGTCGTAATTGACTCAATGGCACTTAACAACAGCAACAGCAACCGTCCTGTTTAAGTCTGTTTGTTAAATTTACAAATATAGATTGTCTTAAAATGGTAGAATAATCAGACTGAAGTTTGGATTGCTTAATTTACCACCTTGTAAAGAATGTTTGTGGGTATCCATTTGCTAGGTTAATTCTCAACTCAAGCTCCCAAAGAGAAATGTCCTTCAACCCAAACTCAGTAGTGTTAATAACCCCAGGAACACAAAAGCCTAAATAAACAAAACTCTCCAAAGCTGCCTGACCCATGCTTTAGGAGTCAAATTTAAACTCTGGAGTGCTTTTGTTTGTTTTTGTCATGACAAAAAAGCTATAGAGGCTGCTTGTCATGACAAAAAAGCTATAGAGGCTGCTGAGCAGAAATTCATGGCAATTTCTTTTTTTCCTGTGATGCCCAGCAGACAAAGTTAAAACACATGAAATTCATCAATGACTAAATGTAAATGGACTCAGGAAAAGCTGTAAATATTTTTTTTTCTTACTACAAAGCTAAGGATTGAAATAAATTTTTGTTTCTCAAAACAGAACAATTAATAGCAGTTTGTATACAGTCTTCTGATTGTGCGTGACTAAAATTGGATCAGTTAGCTTTTGCTGCATAAGGAGCACCCCCAAAACTCTGTAGCTTTGCTTCTAAAGCTCTGCAGTTTGAACTGGGCTCAGATGAGTAGTTCTTTCCATCTGGGCTGGACTTGAGTGATCTCATCTGTCCTCACTTCTGCATTTGCTGGCAGCTTTGAATTAGTTGTGGACAGGTTGGACTAGGATCACCAAAGCAGGGACAGCTGGGGTGTCTCTTCATGTGATCTCTCAGCCTGGTCCTTATTCAGGCAAAACTCCCATACCTTTTTCATTTATTTTTAATCTGCCCTTGTCTCTAACTTCCTATTGCAAAAATTGTACTATAGGATAAAGCACTGGACTGTGAGTAACAAGGTCACTGGTTCAAACCCACCAGCTGCTCTTTGGAAACTTATACAAGGTTGCTATGAGTCAGAACTGACTCGACAGCACTTAACAGCCTCAACAAATCACATTAGAACATCCCCAGGGTAATCTCCTCTAGTTTGGTTACCTAGTCTGGTTAACTAGACATTCTTGAGAGTGACAAGAAAGACGTCACGTCTTCTGATTTAATTTTAATCACTTTAAAGTTTACAGTATGTGTGTTTTTTAAGGTCATAAGTCTTAACTGCTGTTAGGAAGAACCACAGTTCAAACATAACTAACTAATGAAATAACCAATGGCACTGAAGGAAGAAGCTCAAACTGCCCTGAAGGTTTTGGTTCAAAACAAAGTACAGGAAGTGACATAATATCAACTGAGATGTTTCAACAAACAAATGCAATGCTGGAAGAACTCACTACTCTATGCCAAGAAATTTGCAAGACAGTTACCTAGGCAACCAATTGGAAGCATTCCATGTTTGTTTCCAATCCAAAAAGCAGTGATCCAACAGAATGAACCAATTGTCAAACAATACCATGACTGCCACACATAAGTCAAATCTTGCTAAAAACACATTGTTGCAGCAATACATGGACAGGAAACTGCCAGAAATTCAAGTATGATTCTTCAGAAGAGTATGTGGACCCAGGCATACCATTGCTGATATCAGATACATCTTGACTGAAAACAGAATACCAGGAATGGTTACCTGTATTTTATTGGTTATGCAAAGGCATGTGACTGTGTGGATCCTAAGAAATTATGGGTAACATTGTGAACAACAGTAATTCTGTAACTATTGATTGTGCTCACAAAGAACTTACATGTAGACCAAGAGGGAGTTGCGCAAACAGAACAAGAGGATACTTGATTAAAATGTCTTAAAATCAAGAAAGCTGTGCAATAGGGTTGCATCCTCTCTCCATACCCATTCAATCTATGTGCTGAGCAAATAACCCAAGAAGTTGGACTATATGAATAAGAGCACAACATCAAGATTGGAGGAATACTCAATAGCAATCTATTGTTTTCACTACAGTTTTCATTCAGTATGGAAAACAAAACAACATAAAAAAAATTTTTTTCAATCTTTATAGCTGGACCAATAAACAACATTATGATTAATGGGGGGAAAATTGAAGTTGTCAAGGATTTTATTTAATTGAATCCACAATCAATGCCAATGGAGCAGTCAAAAAAAAATCAAATGATTTGTTGCATGGGGCAAATTTGGTGCAAAAGACCTCTTTAAAGAATTAAAAAGCAAATATGACACCTTGAGGGCTAAGGTACCCCAGTCCCAAGCCCAAGTATTTTCACTTGCCTCATATGCATGTGAAAGTAGAGCAATGAGTAAGGAAGACCCGAGACAAATTGATGCATTTGAATTATGATGTTGATGAAGAATATTGAATATACCATGGACTACCAGAAGAATGAACAAATCTCTCTCGTGGAAGAAGTACAGCCAGAATGTTTCTTATATCAGAAGCAAGGATAAAAAGATCTCATATCATGTACTTTGCATGTTATGAAGAGGGCATGGTATTAGGAGGGTCCAGACCCTGGAGAAGGACATTATGCTTCATAAAGAAGAAAATTCGAAAAAAGAGGGAGACCCTCAGTGAAATGGATTAACACAGTGATTGTAGTAATGGGCTCAAACATACCTATGATTGTGAGTTTGTCACAGGACCAGACAGAGTGCCTTTCTGTTGTACATAGGGTCATTGTGAGTAGGAACCAACTCAATGGCACCTAACAAGAGCAACATTCAATTGGATCATCAAATTATTAAAGATTGATGACTGAATTAATTCATATTTTTGTCACGTTTACTGCTTTTTATTTCTACTCTCCATTTCTTGTATGTCTCAGATATACTCATTAGTCCTTGACAATTTGTCCTAAGAAACTTCATCTCATGGTTAATGTGTGGCACCACTTGTAAACTGCAGCCACTGCAGAATCTACCCTAATTGTCCTTCACCAATTAATCAGGAAGCTCAAAGTGACGGATTGCAGCCTCTGTCAACACAGGATGTTTTGACACAGCTGTTTGGACAAGGCTGTTTCAGGCCCCCTATAAGGCTTGCTGGCATTTAGGAGGGGGGTATGGCCCAAGGGTCAAGGTTTGAAAGCAGCCACTTGTCTCTCATCAAACAGTAAATATCCAAATGTGTATTGGAGCACCAAACAGATGACTATGGTGAGCAAAATGAATGCAGCTCTGCCCTCATGGGGTTCTAGTCTAGCTGTTGAGAGAATTGTTCATCAGCAACCTTCCAAATATGTCACAACTTATGAGTATTATGAAGGGAAAACATTGGGAATATAGATTGGAGGAGAGGGAAAATTATTTAAAATTGGCATTGTTGAGAATGAAGGAACAGGTTTACTAAGAAAACATACCAGATGATAAAACTAACGCTTAAGAAGCAACCATGGTTGCAGTTGACTCAGCTGTGTGATTCTCCTCCAGCAGCACTTAGCCGCCCAGATGCAGTTGAAGAAATTGAAAAATTGGATGTATCCATGGCTGGGCTGTATGCCAGTTTTGAAGATTTGTGTTTTATGAAGAAGGGAATCAGTATGACATTGTAGGAGAGTTAATACAATGAAAACTATGCTTATTGACTCCAATCATTCACATATGTTCATTCATTGTCTGCCAGACACACTATAAATCCCATTAACCAGCACTAGTGATATCATGTTGTTGTTGTTGTTAAGTACCGTGGAGTCGGTTTCGACTCATAGCAACCCTGCACAGGGTTTCTGAGGCTGTAAACCTTGTCAGGAACAGAACGCTTCATCTTTCTCCCATGGAACAGCTGGTAGTTTTGAACTGCCAACCTTGAGGTTAGCAGCCCAATTCGTAACCGCTATGCTACCAGAGCTCCTTAGTGATATCGTTGTTGTGGTGGTGGTTGTTGTTAGGTGCCATCAAGTCAGTACCAATTCATACCGACCTTATGCACAGCAGAATGAAACACTGGCCGATCTTGGGCCAACCTCACTATTGTTGCCACGCTTGAACC
>NW_006408548.1:16318307-16319152 GCF_000296735.1 Chrysochloris asiatica | reverse complement strand
GGTGATTGAAATTCATTTGTAAAAGTATTAGCTCTGACTTCCGGAAAAAGATGACGGATCGGGTGGAAGTGTAGTGATGAGCTCTGCCGAGAACAACACAGAATACAGGACTAAGAAGGCTCAGGGAATGGTCCCAGTACTCTGAACTACATATAAAGGAATATTTAGACGGTTGGAAGACTTATAGCTGGGGAGTCTGTGGCAGAAGCAAGAAATCAATTGCTTCCTGGTTCGGGATGCTCAGCTGCTCCAGGAGCCGCCATTTTGTGTGGGGCCAAGCGGGAAAGGATTAGAGCAGCCACGGATGCCTGACAGAGCCGCAGAGATAGAGATGTGGACATTCTTTTTTTTTTTTGCTTTTTTTTTTGGTATCTTTTCGTTGGTCCCTTGCTATCTGCGTACCTCCATTCTGGTGACTATAGGGGTGCCTGAGCTGCTGGATACTCCAAACCCACCCTCAGAGGGTTCTACTATGCATGTGCATAGTTCTCCTCGAAATTTAAAGAGACAGTATCCACTTAAAACCAAATGGCCGACAGATACTCAGCCTAAGAGCAGGCCTTGAACTAATCTTGTTTCCTTTTTGTTCCTGTGTTTTTTAACACAGGAAAGAGAAGGAGAGGGCTGTTGGGAGGGAAAGAGACCTCAGATTTTTTTTTTTTTCACGTTTAAAAAATAACTTTTTTTCTTTTTTTTTTATTTATTTATTCCTTCTTCTTCTCTCACTCCTCTCTCTTTTCTGTGAATAGAGACTGCAGTATCAGTCTTGTTTTTGTTGTTGCTGTTTTTTTTAGTCTTTTTTTGTGTGTGTGCTGGTATTGTTTTGCTGTTATATGCTCCCCCTT
>NW_006408548.1:16283981-16313082 GCF_000296735.1 Chrysochloris asiatica | reverse complement strand
AAAAAAAAAAAAAGTATTAGCTCTGCTCAGTTCCTTATTTGCTTAGGTTTGGTGGTTTCTTTAAGAAGCCTTATATACCACTGGGCCTTCTGAGACAAGTTAGTAAAATTAAAACTAAGTAATATAGATTGAAAATCCAAGCCATGGAAATAAGTGAAAAGCAACATTTTACAGTAAACTGACAGTGAAGGAATAATTTGAAGTAATAATTTCAAATCCTCTTTGTTGTACAAACTGCATATTGTACGTGACACAAGACTTTTGGGTGAAAGGACAGGAAAGTCAACCTCATTTTATAAAATGTTGTGCACAATGACTCGGGCCCACCTAAGAGAGGCATTTCGATGTTAGTAAAACGTCAGTGTTGTTGAAATTCACTATGTTCATATAAACTGACATTTTCCTTTTGTTGTTGTTATGTGCCGTGGAGTCAGTTCCAACTCATTGCAACCCTGTACAGGGTTTCCAAGGCTGTAAATCTTTATGGGAGCAGAAAACCTCATCTTTTCTCCTGCGGAACAGCTGGTAGTTTCGAACTGCTGACTGTGAGGTTCGCAGCCCGATTCATAACCACTACACTACCAGAGCACTCTTCCTTGACATTTTCCTTTAGTCACCTTAAAAATGCAGGAAATAATAAATGTAACTGTATAAGTAATGGTTGGTTAGTTATGTGCCATGGAGTTAATTCTGAATCACAGTGACCCTGTATAGGGTTTCTGAGGCTATAAAGGTTTATGGGAGCAGAAAGCCTCATCTTTCGCCAAAGAGAACTGTTGGTATAGTTTCAAACAGCTGATCTTGAGGTTAGCAGTCCAAATGTAACCACTACACTACCAGAGCTAGGGTGATGTAAAATTTATTTTATAATTCTTATTTTCATGTACTTTTATTTTACTTGTTAAGAAATAAATTAATGTTATTTATTGGCATGTTTATAGTTGAAAATTGTTGACATTTACCTCTAGTAAGTAAGCATTATTTAGTGTGGAGCTCTATCATAGTGTGTTTGTCCTGTTACAGTTGTATATTAAAGTAAAACAAATCAAGAAACTAGCTCTCCCTTGGGGGGCTGTTGTTGTTGTTAGTTGCCAGGGTGTCAGCTTTGACTCAGGAAGACTCTCAAATGAAGCAAATAAAATGTCACCTAGGCTAGCACCATCTTCACAATCCTCAGGATTCTTGAGTTATAGTTGTGGTCTGTGTGTTTCTGAGTACCTTCCAACCGATGGGACTCATCTTCCAGCACTATAGCCTGTTGTGATGACTAATTTTTGAGAAAACATATAGCCAGGTCTTCCTTCCTCATCTATCTTAGTCTGGAAGCTGTGCTTAATAAAACCTGTCAACCAAGGTTGAACTTGATGGTATATGAAATACCAACGTCATGACTTCCTGTTTCATAGCAACATGCAAGCCCCCACAGTATGACAAACCTAAAGAAAGACAGATACTTTATTTAAATGTTGTTGTTTTTAAGTGCTGTCAAGTCCATTCTGACTCTTAGCGGCCCTGTATAGGGTTTCCCAGGACCCTATACTGTTCTATTTGCAGTTTTTATCCAGTGTTGATCCTAAAGCACCTCACCAGTAAAGACTTTTTTTTTTCCTTTGTTGGAATAAAATTCAGCACAAATAAGAGTTCCCAATTTTTTGTTCCTGAATTTTAGTAGATTAGGAGCCTGGTAATGTTATTGAATGAATATTGGACTGCTAACCACCAGGTAAGTATTTAAAACCCACCAGCAGCTCCATGCTAGAAAGGTGAGGCTTTCTGCTCCCATAAAGATTTTTTACAGCCTCCGAAACCCTATACAACGTCACTATGCATCAGAATCTACTCGATGGTGGTAGGTTTAGGTTTTCAGCAAATTATTGATTCTGAAACTTGAACACACTTAGTAAACTTTTAAAACTATGGATTGCTGCCCCCACTGTGTTTCACATTCAGTCAGTCATGAATGGGACCCAAGGTTTAATCTCTAACAAGGTCTCCAGCAAGTGATGATTAAATTGAAGAATTCTATCAACTTCTTCAGTATAAAATTGATCAAATATGCAATCAAGATGTATTGATAATTACCGGTTTGGAAACAAAGAAGAAGAGTCAGTAGTTGGAAAATATGGCCTAGGTGTTAGAGATTATGCTAGGGATCATAGCAGAATTTTTTGCAAGACCGAGGATTTACTGATTGCAAATACCCTTTTTAAATGATGGGCTTCACCAGATGGAATACACAGAAATCAAATTGACTGCATGTGTAGGAAGCTACTGTGGAAAAGTTCAGTATCATCAACCAAAGCAAGGCCAAGGGTAGACTATGGAACAGACTATCAATTACTCATGTGCAAGTTTAGGCTGAAGCTGAAGAAAATTAAAACTAGTCCACAAAAGCCAAAATATGACCTTGGACATATCCCACCTGAATTTAGAGACCATCTCAAGAACAACTTTGATACATTAGACGTTAATGACTGAAGATCAAAAGAGTTGTGGGATGACTTCAAAAGCTAAAGGTCATTTAAAAGGCACAAAAGAAAAGACCAAAATGGTTGTCAGAAGAGACTCTGAAACTTGCTCTCCAGCATAGAGTTATTAAAGAGAATGGAAGAAATGAGAAATAAAAGAGCTGAACAAAACGTTTCAAAGGTCAGCTTAAGAAGACAAAGTCAGAAGAGCACAAATGGAATATGAGACCTTATCCAGAGAAGCAGTGATGCCAGAGATGGAGGCAGAGATAGGGACATGGAGAGAGGGAGCAGCTGAAGACTCTAGATTCATGGGAAGAGAGGAACCAAGCAATGGCATCCAGGAGGCAGACTTGCGGAATGTGCCTTTTGGTGGTATAAATTATTATATATGCCTGAGTGCTTAAAAAGCAACAAAAAAAGAGCTAAAGTGAATAGAGAGAAATACAGTTATCTAATGATTCATGGAGGGGATTATAATCGTTGTAATAAAACAAGGTTTCTGATTTGTTGAATGTAAAAATGGTGATCTGTCCTGTAAACTTTCACTCAATCCACAATAAAAACTTAAAAAAAAAAAAAAAAAAAGTCAAGTATTATAATGAAATATGCAAAGAACTGGAGTTAGAAAACTCAAAGAGAAGAACAGTCTCAGCATTTCTCAGACTGCAAGAACTAAAGAAAAAATCCAAGTCCTGACCTGAAATATTGAAGGATTCCATGGGTAAAATATTGAATGATATGGAAAGCATCAAAATAAGATGGAAGGTGTACACAGAGTCACTGTATCAAAAAGAAATAGCCAGTGTTCAACCATTTCGAGAGGTAGCATATGATCAAGAATGGATGGTACTAAAGAAAAAAGTCCAAGCTGCACTTAAGGTATTTGTGGAAAACAAGGCTCCAGGAATTTACAGAATACAAATGAAAATCCTTTAACAAATTGATGTAGCACTGGAGGTACTCATTCGTCTATGCCAAGAATTCTGGCCAACTGATTGGAAAAGGTTCGTATTTATGCCTATTCCAAAGACAGGTGACCAACAGAATGTGGAAATCATCAAACAATATCATTAATATCACATTCAAGTAAAATTTTGCTGAAGATTATAAAAAATGGCTGCAAGAGTATTTAGAAAGGGAACTGCCAGCAACTCAAGCTGGATTCAGAAGAGAACATGGAGAATATAATTGCTAACTCTAAATGGATCTTGACTGAAAGAGAATACCATAAAGCTGTTTCTTTGTACTTTTGAGTTATGGTGTTGAAAAGAATATTGAAAGTACGATGGACTACCAGAAGAACAAATAAATCTGTGTTGGAAGAAGTACAGCCAGATGCAAAGATAACAAGTCTTCGTCTCTCATACTTTGAGCATATTATGAGCAGAGATTGGATAACACAAAGACCTATTGGAAGAAGGGCATTATGCTTGGTAAAGTGGAGGGTCAGTGAAAAAGAAGAAGCACCCCAAAGTGATGGATAAGCACAGTGGCAATGGCAATGGGCTGTAGTGTGACAACAGTTATGAGTATGGCTCAGGACCCGGCAGTGGTTCATTCTGTTACACATAGGGTCACCACGAGTCAGAAACGACTTGACATTATCTAACAAGTTCCCAGGTGATGCTGCTGGTGTGGGGAACACACTTTGAGAACCACTACAACCGGTCATCTTGAAGACCCTCTGCATTAAACCGTCTCCCAGACCTTTGGTATGTATAACACAAATCTTGCTAAGATCATTGTCAATTAGAAGAAATGTTCACTTTGTATGATCTACTCAGGTCATCCACTGACCTTTCCCTTCCAGGGAGACGGAAGGGGCCCAAGGGCAGGGGAAGGATGGAGCATCCTCTCTGAGAATGCAGCTGACATTTTGCACTACCTGGTGAATTCATGGCCTCAGCATGTTTCCCCAGGGTGAATTAATTGCTTTGCTTTTCCTTTTCCTTTGCATAAAGCCAGGCAGATTTGTCCCCTGTGTTTGGACAAGACCTTGTTGCCAGCACTTTCTGGGGATGGCCCGCAAGTGGCTGCTGTATGAGGGTGATAGTGTTGTCAGGAATAGCAGAGCAGGGCATTGTCACCCTAGTTGGGAAATGCTAACTGAGGTCAATTCTAGTTCAGCTTCCTACCTACAGAGTTATGGCAGGACAGAAGTTTGGCCCAAGTGAGATGAACAGGTCAGCAGAAATATATTCTTGTCTTCTTAATAATCGACAACTCTATTTTTAAGTCTTAAGTCAGAATATATTTTTCTCTATTTGAGATCCAGCAAGCCATGTCCTTAAATGAGATATCTTAAAATCAAAGACACAGAGAACTTAACAAAAATAAACAACAGTGACAAAAAAATTTTTCAAGCCAAAGCTGTGCATAAAATTTTGTTGTTGTTAAGTGCATTAAAGTCAGTTCCAACTCATAGCAACCCTGTATAGGGTTTCTGAGGACTGACTGATGTGTTTGAGTCACCAACCTTCGGCTAGTAGTCCAGTGCTGACCCTACAGCACCACAGCAGGACTCCAGTGTATGCTTTAGTCATGTGGCGAGGCTGCAAAAAGAGAACCAAGGTCTGAGCCTTCAGTCCCAGCACCAACTTGTCAACCATTGGGGTGTTAAGCCGCTACATTTGTTATTCAATGATGGTGAAAGACTATTGAAACTTTAGATAGGATACTGTATATGCTTAGCACCTGAAATTGAAATAATCATGAACTATTGTTGAATAACAAAGCTCCCCTCAAATGTAGTGGCTTGAACACCACAGTTTTGTGCAGCACTTAGTGAGGACAGACAGCTTGTCTCTGCTCTATGTAAAGGCAGTGAAGATGGGAAGAACTGGGCAGGACCATCTACTTCTCAGCAGGCTTTCTTCATGTGGTTGTCAAGTTGTTGCTGAAGGCTGAGAACTTGTTCTCTTCTTGTGCTCTCTCTATCTTGGACTTCTCACAGCAGCAGGTTGGTCTCCAGGTAGTAGGGTTTCATACAAGGCTCCATCCAGCCTGCAAAAGCAGAACTACCAGGCTTGGACTTAGCAGCATGCTGCTTCCATCACATTCTGTTGGTTAAAATGAATCACAGGACCAGCCCAAATTCAAGTGGGAGAGAATCTACAAGACAACGTGGATGTCACAGGAAGTCATCCATTATGGTAGCAGTCTACCACAGTCATTGTAGATACCGGATTTTCTGGTCCTATTGTTTAAGGGCTCTTGGTGTTCCATACCACATTCAGGTCAGATCAGCATGAACAGAGGTTGAGTGTTGATCTCAGAGTGAATACCAGTGCTTCTCAAAGAAGGAAATGTGGCTTTGACTTTGAGGGGCTCTCTGTTTAACTTCCCACCTCAGAACTCTTCTAATTTCTCTCTCTTCCCTACTTTTTTTTTTTTTTTGCTCCTAACACTCAGCACTACCTAACACTTTAGTAAGTAGTTGTTTACTTGGTTCTTGTCTGTGTCCCCTGCTAGGATATAAAACCCCAGGAGAAAGCACTCTGTCCCTTTTGCTGTCAGCCCTCTGCCCAGCACCCAGAACAGTCCCTGCCACACAGAAGGTGCTACGTAATTATTTGATGAATGAATGAATATATAAGTTTCATATTTGAGAAAATGCCATGAGGCAGACATGGCAACTCCTACAGCTGGGCTTTGGGTCTCTCCTCTTCAAGCCTGGCGTGCGTACAGTGTGTACACTCTGCTGTTTCCCATGGTGTCATTGTTTGGAGGTGTCAATGGACATCAATCATGGATTTAGAGGGTTTTTCTGTGGAGCCTCAGCTCCTTTATTTGGCCAATTAGGCTTTGTGCTCCCGTTTCCAAACACAGAGGTGGGAGAAACATGAACCTGGCTTTATCTAATGCCTAATTTTGAAGGTACAAGTCTCTGGTGCAATGCTATATTATTTCCAATGAAAACTTGGATATCTTCATCCTTGCTAAAATTGGTTAGTAAGCATTAGCTATTCATTCCTAAAAAGAAGCTTAACCAGATAGTTTTTCATTATATTCTGTCTTTCACTGGGATACAGGAAGGGCGTTTGCTTCTTTTCTTCTTTTTCTTTACTTTTCTTTTTCCCTTCTCTTTCTTTCATTCTATGTTTTTCTTTCTTTGTTTCTTTCTCAATAGCATCCCCTTGAAAAGTTGGTGTTAGTGTTTAGAATCCTTGTACAAGCTCTTCCTCCTGTCCATTTACTCTTGATTGTTTATCGATCACAGAAAAACAAATCAGATTTCCTTAATGAATTTTATGCACTTGCATCTGATTTGGTTACAGGTCACCTATATCTGTCACTTGTGAGGTGGTGGGAGATGGGGGTGGATGCTTTCCATTGAAATCTGTCTTTTTCGTATCCTCTAAGGAGTCTTTATCTGAAACCTGTTCACCCTGGCTCTTTACAGAGTGTTTTTCAGTTCTTTGACAAGCCCAGGAGGCATTTGTGAATTTTCAGAAGAGGTTAAGAAATTGCTTTGAAAGAGTATTTTAAATGTTTCTGTAAAGAAGCCCTGGTGAACCCTGCAGGATAAGCACTGGACTAGTTACCACAAGGTTTGTGGTTCAAACCCACTAGCGACTCCATGGGAGAAAGATGAGACAAAGGAGCTCTGGTAGCATAATGGTTATGAATCGGGCTGTGAACCGCAAGGTCAGCAGTTTGAAACTACCAGCTGTTCTGCGGGAGAAAGATGAGGCTTTCTGCTCCCGTAAAGATTTATAGCCTCGGAAACCCTGTAAAGGGTCTCTATGAGTCGGAACTTACTCCATGGCACATAACAACAACAACTAATATAAAGATTTACAGTCTCAGAAACCCTGATTTGGAATCGACTGGATGGCAGTAGGATTGTTTTGGGGGGAGTTGCTTTTCTTTGTGCCCTTTTGCTTTTCCTTGCCCTCCACCCCAACACCTCCTTACCACCACCCCACTACCACCGCCACCACCTCCATGCCTTCACCCCTATTCTGCTTGCATTGCTGGAGTATTATGACTTTCCATGCACTGAATCCTTAGCCCATTCTGGTTGCAGAAAATGGGAGAGATGAGCGATGAGCTAAAAGTGTCCTTTGAAAACATTTAATGTGAGTGTTGTTTCTTACAATGATACGATTAGCCAAAGTCTCAAAATATGTTGTAGCTGCAAATCAGACTTTTTTGAGACACTTCTTTTTCAAGACCTAAATTTACTAGAACATTAAGTGTGTTTTAAGTCTAAACAAGGGACCAATAGTATCGTGCAGAGTTTGAGCCCTATATGCAAACACATCCTTGGTCTGCTTACCCAGACACAGCCGTGAGCTGGCCAATCTGGAGTTTAGCATTGAGATGATCCAGGCAAGCTCCCCCCAAACAGAACACGGGGCAGGATCTCAGCAAAAGAGAGAGGGTGAACCCTATCCCCCTTGGGCATCCCTTTTCCACTCCCTCTGCCTAAATTCCCATCCTTCCTAATGTGACTTTGTCCCAAGACTGATGAAACTAGAAAAAGAGGACAGTACCAGATTCTCTTGGGTTTGACAACAGTTTTGAGGCGTCTGGAAGTATACTTTTCCAGAAGCGAGTTTAAACCCACATGCTGTTTATCTTCTTGTCTCACCTTTGCTAAGCAAGCCTGTCTTTAGCAAGGTTCATATCAGATTCTTGTAAGTTTAACCTATCTCCGCCAACTTTTAAGGAAGTTATATTTTCCTTTATCTTTTTTCCCCTCTACTTCTGTCTGATTCCAGATTACTAATTAATTTATTGTTCATTTCATTCAAAACTGAACCATTAATGTCAGCCAGCCAAAATTATCAAGAGACTCGAATCAGAACCTGATCGACTTTACAGACCCTCATCTTCCATGGTTTACTGCATCCATTTCAGGAACATATAAAAATCACTCATTACTTTTTGGTCTCCCTGCTGGGCTATGTGTATAGTGGGAAGAACATTAGACTAGAAGCTGGAAAGACGAATTTTAGATGTTTATCTGCGATGTATATGAACTTTTTTACATTTGGGAATTCACTTAATTTTCCTAAGACTCAGTTTTCTCATTTATAATGGGAATAATCATGGGGTGTGGATCAGCACTGGACTGTGAACCACAAAGCCAGCAGTTCAAATGCACCCGCTGCTCCTTAGAAACCCTACACAGGATCAATGTGAGTCAGAACTGACTTGACAACACTTAACAACAACAACAAGCCTGGCTATTAGGGAGTTACTGTCCAACCAATTAAGAGTCACACAACCAAGTCATATGTGAAGCACTTAGGGTACAGAAATAAGGTGAGAAATAATCTATCCTTCTGAGGTGGCATCTTCTTCATCATCATCATCAACATAGAGGGGCTTCAGAAAGTTTGTGAACAAAGGGACTTAAAAGATAATATAATTTTTCCATTAATTTTTTACATCCCCCTTATATTATTTTTAAAAGTCAGACCCCCTGATAGCCTGTTGCACACAGTTTGGCTTTGGGGTAGTTCATTCACCTCTTTCATTGATGGATGATGATTCAGTTGAGCTAGGCAGGAAGGACTCCTTGGCTTTGGCCCTCAGAGCACTATATTGGCACTGCTGGGCAGGATCTGTGTTGAATCAATTGCATAGTACCACACCACATAGTAGGGTCTCAGCGGAAGTGTACTTAACCTAAGTCATGAATAAATTATGAATGAGTGAATGAATCATGAAATTTTACCCTGGATAATTTAAATTTGCTTCCTCTGCTTGGCAGTATCAATATGCATCCCTGTGTGAGTCTTATTTCTTTCCTGTTTTATTTTATTCCAGTTAGTTTTCATTGGAAACAGATTTTTCTCTTAATTTGTTAAATTTAACTGTTGAACTGATGTCCTTTGGGGGAAAACTGCTGTTGAGATTTTTTTCATCTTTCCCCAAGTAGTTTCAGTAATGTTTGTGAAGACTCAAAGTAATCTAAACCAAAATTCTTGTAATTCCTTCACTCTCTGATGTTGTTATTGTGTTGGCCTTGATTGCCACCAACTTGACTCCAATTCGGGCAGCCCCATGTGTATCAGAACAACGCTGCTCTATAGGGTTTTCAAGGCTACGACCTTTTGGAAGCAGATTTTTAGGCATAGCTTCTGATATGCCTCTAGGTGGGTTTGAACCACCAACTTTCTATATACTAGTGAAGCACTTAACCTTTTGTAACAACTACTGATGGTGGCTGCAATAGCTGTAAATTTTCATACTACCTTCTCCTAAATTTCCTTCTTTGGCTAGTTTGTTATGGGGAGACCAGAGAGTCTTAGGCTAATAGTTTCTATTCAGTTGCAACACTATGCCTAGCTTTTGAATAGTCCTATGCTGGACTCTTGGTGTGGTGTTGTGGGCTAATGCACTAGACTGCAAAGTCATTTGAACCACACAGGTCAGTGGTGTCAGCTCACCAGCTGCTCCTTGGAAACCCTGTGCAGAGTTACTATGGGTCAGAACTGACTCGATGACACTTAACAACAGCAACATACTATCATATGAAACTATCTCCAGATTTCCATTTGGACTTGATATATACCATGACTTTTAATGGTGGAGAGTTAAGAGATTTCTGAGCTTCTAAAATAAAATGCAATACATTACAACTATATGTCCATGTATTTTTCTGAGAAAGATATCTATAACTTTTATCAGATTTCCAACGGAATTCATATCCCCTTCCCAATAAAAAGGTTAAGAATGATTGATAGAAAGATACTGGTGCATCTTGGGAATACAATTTCTTATGACTAACATATTTTTTCTAATCGCAGAACTTCATGTAGCAATAACAAAAATGTAGCCCTCCAAATTGCCTAGTGGTAGATTTCAAATTACACGAGTCTATTGTGTGACTCATGGAACTTTCTCATGCTTTTGCTTTTGATAATCAGGAAAATCCCGTGTAATGTTTTCATGCTTCTGAAGACAGTAATCAGGAAAATCCTTGAGGAGACTGTGGTTTTTAAAAGGATACTAAATCAGGTTATGATTGTATGTACCCCGATGGTATGTTTTTCTTCTCTGGAATTTCCTCTTGGGGGTAATTTCTTCTCCTTCTTTCCAAAATTTGCATCAACATCCTCTTGGACTCTGAAGTGTAAACTACTCATTTATTTTATGTTACTTTGGACAAAGGAGAAAACAAACTATCATAAGGCATGGAAAACCTTCCCATGGTAAAAGCAAATTTAGTCTCATTATTCATCATATGAGGGTAAGTCAGAAAGTATGGTTAGTGTATTTCTTGTTCATACATACACTGGTTTATTCCAAACAAAATGTCCTTGAACATGTCTCTGCAGTCAATGGATGGCTGCAGACAAATTCAGTGTTTCACTTGTCTTAGTCTCATTAGTGGAGTCCTGGTGTGGCACTGTGTATTAATGCGCTGAACTACAAAGTTGGTTTAAACCGCAAGGTTGGCAGTTCAAGTTTGCCAGCTGCTTCTCAGAAACCCTATACAGGGTTACTGTGGGTCAGAACCAACTCAACAGAACTTGACAACAGTCTCATTAGGGTGCCTTCAAAAAAAAAAAAAAAAGGTCCAATCAAATCAAAACAGTAAGTTCTGAAGGGACCTATATTATTGTTGTTATGTGCTTTCAAATCAGTTCCAACTCATAGCAACCCTGTGTAGGGTTTCCAAGGAGCAGCTGATGAGTTTGAACTGCCAGCCTTGTGGTTCAAACTGACCTTGCAGTCCAGCTCATTAACCCACAGTACCACACCAGGACTCTGAAGGGATCTATTGGGTTAAATTCAAAGCAGAGAGGTCAGCTTAGAAGGTTATAATGATTGTTTTTGTAGGATTCCAAAGGAGTAATCTTGATAGACATTTTCAAAGGACACAGGATGATCAGGGAACTTATTATAAAGATGTGTTAAAGAAAATGGAATATTGCATTGGTGAGAAAAAGGCCAAGAAACTTAGACCCAGGAGTTTTTTTCCCCTCACCACAATGTACTCACTCACTCTTTAAGGGTTGCTAGTGCTGTCCTATGGGAATTTCCTTGAGAAACCTTACCACTTCTACCCTACAACTCTGATCTTGCCCCTTCAGACTTCTTTGTGTTTCCCAAAGACAAAGAACATTAAAAAGGAACACATTTGAGTCCCTTGAGAATGTCAGCACTGCTGTTTTGTTGTGGTGTAAATCAACAGGGAATGGTTAGAAATTGAAGCACAACCTTCAGAAGTTTGAGAAACAATGGCAAATAGATTGGCAAAGTAGCAGCATCAATGGGCTCAAGCGTGGCAACAATAGTGAGGTTGGCCCAGGATCAGGCAGTGTTTCGTTCTGTTATGCCTAGGGGTCGCTATGAGTTGGTACTGCCTCGATGGCACCTAACAACAACAAACAACAATGACTCTGTAGCAATACTTTTTTTGAGTTACCGTTGTATGTTGTTAGAACTGCAAACAGAACTTGCTGAACCCCCCTCAATACCTGTCCTTCAGCTACTTGGCATAAACCCATTTATGCATTGAAGTTTACCTATTCTGATTTGAATGACCCAATTATTTTGTTAGTCCTTTGTTATGTTTGATTTCTTGGTGACAGAGTTGTACTCATTCAAAGAACATGGTGGTGATACCACTTAAGAACACCTGGTGTTTTGCTGCTTCTCATTTATTGAAGTCTCCTCCGTAATATTGAGATTATGGTGTGGAAAAAGTGAAAATCTATTAATAATAGCTTTTCTTATTTTTATTTCCTTCAAGTATACATAGTGGCCAAGAGTGTACATTCTGGATTTTGAGAGTCTTGGTTAGAATCTCAGCTCCACCACTTATGAACTATGCAACTTTGGGCAAGACACAAGCCTTCTCTATGCCTAGGTCTTCACCAAAAGAGGAGTGGCATTGCTACTGCTTTCCTTAGAGATCTTGCAGGAGAATAAGTTCTTATGAAGCTCTAGGAATAGTGCCTGACAGGTGATATGTATTTTGAAATAAATATAATTACAGAGAGTATAGATGGGTACATTCAGCCTGACAAGCTTGATGAGCTACCACCAGGGAAACCAGTTGAATATTTCTTTTTTAATCTTTCATCTATCTGTTCTGAGGACAAGGTTTTCCTTGGTTTGCTTTCCCATGCTCCAAGGACTTTCCGATCTGAAATAATATGATGGACTTTCACATTCCATAGATTCCCGTTGAACTTGAGACAAGAAAGAAGAGGAAGGGCTGGTTGCTCTGAAGTGTAGTGAGACTTCTTTCAAGAAGTCTCTTCTGTTCCTCTAGCCGCTCTGGGCTAGTCTGTATGTCTTTTCAAGTGGGAATGTCCCACCTCAGAAGGTTCTAGAGTCCACCTAAGGTTCTATCCACTACAAAGGCTCTGCACATAGCCTATTTCACTAGGGAAGTTCTAGAACCCCTTTTAGGCATTCCAGTCAGTTATAGGCTGAAGACAGGCTTACAGGTTCTCTGTAATCACGTTTCCCAATATTCCTTTCTATCTCACTCACGTGTCTATTTTACAATAGTAGACAAGGGAACCAATATCGATAAGAACAGCTTAGATTTTATGGCAAATGATGAATAAACCAAAAACACCAAACCCAGCAAGTAGGTGCTGACTCAGAGTGACCCTATAGAAAATGCTCCAATACAAGGTTTCCAATGCTTGAAATCTTTACTGAAGCACACTGCCACATTATTCTCCTCTGGAGCAGCTGGGGGTTTCCTACTACTGACATTTTGGTTAACAGCTGAATGCTTTAATTAATTACTACACTACCAGGTCTCCTTAAATAAAAAGTAGAAAGAAGAAGTTGAAATTACGAATCGGGCTGCGAACCTTAAGGTCAGCGGTTCGAAACTACCAGCCGCTCCGCGGGAGAAAGATGAGGCTTTCTACTCCCGTAAAGATTTACACCCTCGGAAACCCTGTACAGGGTCGCTATGGGTCGGAACCGACTCGACGGCACTTAACAACAACAACAATCTATCTACAGATCTTAAAAATGGAAATGTGAACGTCTAATGGAAAAGAACTTAAAAGAATGTTTTGATTCAATTTAACTAATTGCTTTTGAAGGCAAAATAAGGAATACAAAGTTGGATAGAACAAAATTTGAGGACTATAGTGTCCAGAAATTAGAAGGGGAAAAAATATATACAAAACTTAGTAGTGATGGTTATGTGCCGTGGAGTCAGTTCTGTCTCATAGAGACCATGTACATGATTTCCGAGGCTGTAAATCTTTATGGGAGTAGAAAGCCTCATCTTTCTCCCACAGAACAGCTGGTAGTTTCGAACTGCTGACCTTATAGTTTGCAGCCCGATTTGTAACCACTACACTACCAGAGCTCCTTATACAAAACTTAGTACTATGAAAAATGTTAAAATTTCCCCAAAAGACTACAAACAAAAGGTTGTTGGAGATCACAGAAGTGTTGTAGGCTAGAGGGCCAGCATGAAAACCACCCATACTATCTAGAATTGGTGACTCCCAAGTGTATAATTCCAACTGAACTTGCCCGTAAACTCTTACATTATATATCCAGCCATCAACTAGACATTCTCACTTAGACATCTAACTTAGCATGTTCAAAGCTCAGCTTCTACCTTTGCCCCCGAAACCTGCTCCCCCTAGTCCTTCTCCATCTTTGTAAATGGCAGCTCTACTCTTCCAGTACCAAGTCTCAGAGATTGATGTCATCCTTCCCTTCTTCCTGTCTCTCACACACCACATCTGTTCTATAAAAAAATCATATTTACTCTGCCACAAATATACTGGAGTCCTGGTGTGATGATATGGGTTGATGTGCTGGACTGCAAGGTCACTTTGAATGACAAGGTTGGCAGTTCAAACTCACCAGCCGCTTGTTGGAGACCCTGCTATCTTGGTCTGAGCTATGTTTGCTTCTTGCACAGATTATTGAAGTAGCCTAGAGTCCTGGTGTGCCACTGTGGCTTAATGTGCTAGACTGCAAAGTCAGTTTGAACCTCAAGGTTCAAGCTCACCAGTCACTCCTTGGAAACCCTAGACAGGGTTGCTCTGGGTCAGAACAGACTTAATGGAACTGAACAACAACAACAACAACAACAAACTAGTAACCTACTTGTCTCTGTTCTTTGCCTTTTCTCAACACAACATACATTATTACATCACATCACATTTTTGAAAAATTCATATGGCTCCCATTTCTCTCAAAAACTTGCATGGTCTGCTTTAAACCCAGCCTCACCTTCAACTACCGTCTCCTTCCTTTATTTGCTCCAATCTTTTAGTCTCCTTGCTAATTCCTCTTACATGCCAAGCTGACTCCCATTCCAGGGCCTTTACAGTGATTTCACTCCCTTACTGAGCCACTCTTCTCTCAGATAGCTGCATGGTTCACACCCTAATCTCCTTCAACTCTGCTCAAATGTCATCTTCCCCTTAGGGGCTAATCTGACATTCTACCTAAAATCACAATTCATGTCTTCACACTTCTGACCCAATTTATAGGTTCTACTCCTGGTGTGGCACTGTAGGATCTGCATTGGACTCTGAACCACCAGGTTAGCAGTTCAAACTCACATACTTCTCCTTAGAAACTCT
Source organism: Chrysochloris asiatica (assembly GCF_000296735.1). Classification (NCBI taxonomy): domain Eukaryota; kingdom Metazoa; phylum Chordata; class Mammalia; order Afrosoricida; family Chrysochloridae; genus Chrysochloris; species Chrysochloris asiatica. The sequence continues at coordinate 16,298,066 of NW_006408548.1, read as the reverse complement.
ATACAGGGTGACTATGAATTGCAACCAACCCAAAGGAACTTAATAACACCAACCTTTTTTTTTAGCTTCTACAACACTTATCATATCTTAGCATATGGTAGTGGGAGGTGTGCCTTGGAGTTGGTTCCGACTCATCGCAACCCAGCATAAGGTTACAAAGTTAGCACAAACCTTAATTTTCTTTTTCTGTGTTTATTATGTGGTTTACTGTCTACATGCCTTTACTAGAATACAATTTCCAAGAGTACATTGTTATTTGTTGTTAAGTGCTGTAGAGTTGATTCCAACTCATAGTCACTATGTATATGGTTTCCAAGGAGCAGCTGGTGGATTGGAACCGACAACCTTGTGGTTAACAGTCTAGTGCTTATCCTACAGTCCACAACAGGACCCCTCCAAGAGGGTATAATCTTTATTTGTTTTGTTGTTCACTGCTGTAACCCAAGTGTCTGGCACATAGTAGTTGTTGCTATATGCCCTTGAGTCAGTTCTGACTCATAGAGACCCTATGCAAAACAGAAGAAAGCACGGCCCTGTCCTGCACCATCCTCACAATTGTTGTTATGCTTGAGCCTATTGATAAACCTGTACAGAGACCAAGAGGCAATTGTTCAAACAGAACAAGGAAACACAGAATGGTTGAAAATTAGAAAAGGTGTGTGCCCGGGTTGTGTTATTTCACCATACTTATTCAATCTGTCTGCTGAGCACCTAGTCTGAGAAACTAGATTATATGAAGAAGAACATGGCATCAGGATTGAAGGTAGACTCATTAACAACCTGCAATATGCAGGTGATACAACCTTGCTTGCTGGAAGGGAAGAGGACTTGAAATATCTTCTGATGAAGACCAAAAACCATAGTCTTAAGTATGGGTTGCACCTCTAAGTAAAAAATACAAAAACCCTCACGACTGGACAAGTAGACAGCATCAACATAAATGGAGAAAAGCTTGAAGTTGCCAAAGACTTCATTTTGCTCAGATCAACCATCAGCACTCATGGAAACAGTAGTCAACAAATCAAATTATGAATTGCATTGGGCAAATCTGCTGCACAAGACCTCGTTAAAGTATTGAAGAGCAAAGATGTCAGTTTGAGGACTAAGGTGCACCCAACTCAAGCCATAGTATTTTCAATAAACTCATATGCATGTGAAAGTGGATCAGTGAATAAAGAAGTCTATAGAAGAATTGATGCATTTGAGTTAAGGTGTTGATGAATATTAAAAGTACCATGAACACAAAAGGAGCAAACAAATTTATGTTGGAAGAAGTATAACTAGAATGTACCTTGGAAGCCAGAATTGCCAAACTTTATCTCTCATACATTAGACATATCATCCAGAGGGGCTAGCTCCTGGAGAAGGATATCATGTTTGGTAAAGTGGAGGATCAGAGAAAAAGAGGAAGACCCCCAAGAAGATGGATTGTAGTAGGGTAGGAATCAATGGGCTCAAGCACAGTAATGATTGTGAGATTGGTACCGGACCAGGTAGTGTTTTGTTCTGTTGTGCATCGAGTTGCTATGAGTCTGTGCCAACTCAATAGCACATAACAGCAACAGTAACATTGCTGCTGCCACCATGTCAATCCATCTTACTGAGGGGTCTTCTACTTCTTTGTTGACCTTCCACTCTACCAAGCATGATGTCCTTCTCTAGGGACTGGCCCCTCCTGATAAAATGTCTGAAGTATGAGAAACCAAGTCTCACCATCCTGGCTTCTAAGGAGCATTCTGACTGAACTTATTCCAACACAAGTTTGTTTGTACTTCTGACAGTCTATGGTACTTTTAATATTCTTCCCCAATATCATAAATCAATGCATCAAATCTTCTACAGTCTTCATTATTCTTGTCCAACTTTCACATGCATATGAGACTACTGAAAATACCATATCTGAGTCAGGAACATCTTAGTCCTCAAACTGACATCTTTGCTCAAACACTTTAAAGAGATGTTGTGCAACAGATTTTCCTTATGAAATACATCGTTTGATGTCTTGACTGCTGCTTCCATGTATGTTGATAGTGGATCCAAGCAAAATGAAGTCTTTGACAATTTCAGTCTGTCTGCCATTTATCATGATGTTATTTATTGGTCCAGTTATGAGGATTTTTGTTTTCTTAACAGTGAGGTGTAACGCATACTGAAGGCTATGGTCTTTGATCTTCATTAACAACAATTGTTAAGTCCTCCTCACTTTCAACAAGCAAGGTTGTATTGCATGCATATCACAGGTGGTTAATCAGTCTTCTTCCAATCCAGATGCCACATTCTTTATCATATAATCCAGTTTCTCAGGCAATTTGTTCAGTGTACAGATTCAATACATATGGTGAAAGAATACAACCCTGGCACACACCTTTCCTGATTTTAAGCCTTTCAGTGTGCCCTTGTTTGAACAACTGTTTCTTGGTCCATGTACAGATTCCTCATGAACACAATTGTTGTTGTTGTTAGGTGCCATTGAGTCAGTACCAACTCATAGCGACCTTATGCACAGCAGAACGAAACACTGCCCAATCCTGGGTTAACCTCACTATTGTTGCCACACTTGAGCCCATTGATGCTGCCACTTTGCCAATCCATTTCACTCGGGATCTTCCTCTTTTTCTCTGACCCTCCACCTAACCAAACATGATATCCCTCTCCAGTGACTGGTCCCTCCTGACAATAAGTCCGAAGTATGAAAGATGAAGTTTGGCCATCCTGGCCTCCAAGGAGCACTCTGGCTACACTTCTTCCAACAAAGATGTGCTCAAATTAAGTTTAGAAAACCTTTATTTGCATGTGTAATAAAATTTTTCAATAAATACACAAGTGGACCCATGAGGGAGTCAGGGTCATTCTGAAACAAAAGAAGATGGCTGGTAGTCTTTAAACATCCTTAGATCACAGTTCCTTTTATAAAGTTTGGGATCATTGACTAAATTGTTTCCTACTCCAAGTTTGGCCTTCCTCATAGTTTAGCAGTCTCAAGGTAATCAAACTTATTGTATGGTGGCTCTGGTGCAATTGTTCCAGCAAATAAAGTAAAATCTTTCAATGAGCTAACTTCAGAAATCACATAGCAATACATCTGCCATACTGAAGCAGCTATACTCCATACCAGGCTAGGGAACATAAATCCCTTATCTGAATGGAAAGAAAGTCAAAGAATAGTAGGACTATTTCTTCTTAAAACACCACAATCTAACAAGTATAGAATCTCAATGGAAAGTGAAGAATAGATTATTTATTACTGATTTTTCCTCTATAGGTGTAAGACATACAACTTGATCTATCATCTATTCAAAGTCAATGTATCGAGGATAATACTACTGCTTTCATAACCATTTACTTTAAAACTTAGTACAGCTTGTGATTCAACCAACCTTTGGCCCAGTGCTTAACTGTATTAAACAAATGATAAGATTAATAGAAACAGTTTATGTTTTGAGGGACTTTAGAATCTGTGTTATTGTTGTTGTATGACATCAAATCTATTCTAATTCATAGTGAACTTGTAGAATAGAATATCGCTATCCCATAGCATTTCCTAGGTTGTGAACTTTTGTTGTTGTTGCAGTGTGCTGTCAAGTTGGTTCTGACCCATAGCAACCCTGTCCGAGGAGCAGCTGGTGAACTTGAACCACTGACCTTGTGGTTTAAACCACCTTTGCAGTCCAACGCATTAACCCACAGCACCAAAACACATTATAATCTTTATGGGAGCATATTTCCAGGTTTTTTCTCTGTTGAAGCTTCTAGGTTCATTGCTGACCTATCATTAACTGTGGAGGGATTCACCACTGTGCTTCCAGGGCTCTTAGATACCGTTAATGTTCATAGAAAACTGATGGGACTAGGCCTTGAAAAATAGGGCTAGACAACTAATATCAACTAATTAACTGGTCACAATCAAATTACTCATAGCTCATGGTTCCTAAATACTAGTCAAAAACTTTTAAAACAATGTTCATCTTTGTGAGGGGGGAATTTTTCTTTTTAATCAATATTGAGATTTTATATTGCTAATATGTGTCAGGTCTGTGTGACTGACATAGTTGAACTCTCTCTGGGACAGAGTGAATAGGTTTTTTCCAAGGGTCTTGAGTGACAGTATTTCCTAAATAGTAGCCACACTATAACCTCATAAGATAAGAATGGTGAACATATGATCAAGTCAAAACTAGTCATATTTGGGTTTTGAGGGATAGGGATTGGCCACCAAATCCTCAGGTTTTAACACAGAATGTTGTAAAGAAATCTGGAGGATAAGAAAGGATTACTTTTAAATAGAAAACCTATCTTGTAGCTCCTTTATACCAGTCAAATAGAATTTATCCTCAATGTGTATGAATTGTATGGAAAACCAATTTGCTCCATAAACTTTCATCCAGATCACAATTAAAAGATTTTTTTTAAAAAAGGAGACAACATTATGAAACACAGTTCTACTATGACACATATGAGATCACCATGAATTTTGGTAAGACTGCATAGGTCATTGGTCTGCATAGCATCCTACGGTCCCGTGGAAACACGTCAATCTAGGGATCTAGAGAGATTATCTCCAACATCTCTTCAGGTTAGCATAACTACTAGAAAAAGACAGAGATACCTAATCATCGTTCACTTGCGAAAATGGGTTTTCAACTTTGATACAAAGCATTATTTTGGCAGACAGTCCCAAACTCTGGTAGCATTTTAGTACTCCCCCTCAACACATTGCAAAATGTGACAATCACATTTCATTGCAAGAATTTTTTTCCTATGTTCTGGTGCTTTCCGGGAACTCCTTTGCCTAAAATGGCAAAGGGAATCCCAGGAATGAACACATCTTGATTAGCAAGATAATATCTCAGCTTTTGTATCATTTAACAAAACACCTACCTCAGAGCTGAGCATGTAGATGCATCTTAATAAATGCTAATAGATTTGCATCAACCCTAACCAGGTCAAAATGTTACTTTTTAAGATTTCATAAGAGAATTTAGAAGAATTAAGGTAGTATTGAATCAGTCTAAATTGGCAAGATGATGTTCCTACACCTAGTCTTCACTTTTTTATTTGGAAATGCAATAAAATGCTGATAGTGATTAGGTTATGAATCCTCTCCCCCAGTAATATGTGTTATAAATCCTAATCCTTATACCTGTGGATAAGAAGCGCTGGTGGTGCAGTAGATTAAACATTGGGGTGCTAAGCTCAAAGTAAGTGGTTCAAACCCACCAGCTGCGCAGCTAGAGAAAGAAGAGGCAGTATGTGCCATAATGATTTCCTGTCTCAGAAACCCTAAGAAGCCAGTCTCCTCTGTCCTGAGGATTGTTGCCAGTTGGAATCTACTTGATGGCAGTGGATTAATTGGCATATTTATGTATGTAATCCTATCTGGGAATAGGAAATTCTTTGTTATATTAAAGAGGTGTGTTGTTATTGTTGTTAAGTACCGTCGAGTCGGTTCCGACCCATAGTGACCCTGTATAGGGTTTCTGAGGAGGGGCCATTCAAATTGACCTTGCGGTGGAGTCCTTATCCTACAGTGCCAGGGTGTGTGTTAAGCTAACCACTTTTGAGCTATAAAAGGAGCAGATTAGGCACAGGAGCAAACAAGCAGAGGGGTGGAGTTAGAGGCCACATAAATCAGGGAGCTGAGAAAAGAAGCCGACAAGAGAGAAGGACTTGCCTCAAGAGCCCACAGAGAGTGAAAGCCTTCCTTTATAGCCAGCACCTGAATTTCAGACTTCTGGCCTCCTAAAATGTGAGAAAAGAAATTTCTGTTTGTTAAAGCCATCCACTTGAGGTATTTCAGTTAGAGCATTACTAGACAACGAAGATGGTGATGGTGGTGTGTGTCGTGGAGTCGTTTCCGACTCATAGCAACCCTGCATAGGGTTTTCAAGGCAATAAATCTTTACTAGAGCAGAAAGCCTCGTTTTTCTCCTGAGGAACTGTTGGTAGTTTTGAACTGCGGACCTTGAGGTTAGCAGACAGACTCATAGCCACTATGCTACCAGAGCTCCTTAGACAAGTAAGATAACTACTCATGTTTGCCATGTTAATCACATGTACGTATATAATTCAGTGGCATCAGTTACATTCACAATGTTACACAACCATCACCACTGTATATTTTCAAAGTTCTTCATTACCACAAAATATAAACTCTATACCCATTATGCAAAGTCTTGTTTGGCACTGTAGGATAAGCACTCAACTGCTAACTGCAAGGTCAGTGGTTCAAACCCATCATTCACTTCTTGGAAATCCTATACAGGGTCATTATGAGTTGGAACAAATTCGATGGCACTTAACAACAACAACCCGTTATGCAGACTCCCTGGATGGTACAAATGTGTAACATACTCTGCTGATAACCAAAAGATTGAACATTTGAGTCCACTCAGAGGTCCAACAAAAGAAAGACCTACTTCAAAAAAACTAGTATGAAACAGTCCTACCCTGACACACATGGGGAAAGCAGGAATTCAAGTCAACTCAATGACAGTTGTTTTTTTCACCCATTAAGCAATAACTGACATTTCCTTTTCCTCCTAGCCTCTGGTAACCTCTAGTCTACTCTCAGTACATAAATTTACCTATTTCAGCTATCTTATATAAGTGAACCATACAATATTTGTCCTTGAAATCATAATGTTTTCAAGATTTTACCATGTTGTAACATGTATTAGAATTTCATTCCTTTGTATGGCGAAATAGTACCCATTCATATATTCGTGTACACAGGTTATTTCTACCTTTTGGCTCTTGTATGCTGAAATTAATAATGACATGCAAGTATTAGAGTTCTTATTTTCAATCTTTGAGTATATACCTTAGTGTAGAATTGCTGGGTCATATAGTAATCCCAAGCCATGGTATTTTCAATAACCTCATATGTATGCAAAAGCTAGACAGTGAATAAGGAAGATGGTAGAAGAATTGATGTCTTTGAATTGTGGTGTTGGAGGAGAATACTAAAAGTGCCATGGACTGCCAAAAGAACCAATAGAACTGTTTTGGAAGAAGCGCAGCCAGAGTGCTCCTTGGAGGCCAAGATGGCTAAACTTCGTCTCTCATACTTTGGACATGTTGTCAGGAGGGAACAGTCTCTGGAGAAGGATGTCATGTTGGGTAAGATGAAGGGTCAGAGAAAAAGAGGAAGACCCCCAATGAGATGGATTGGCCAGGTGACATCATTGATGGCGTCAAGTGTGGCAGCGGTAGTGAGGTTGGCCCAGGATCAGACATGGTTTTGTTCTGCTGTGCATGGGGTCGCTATGAGTCGGTTCCGACTCGATGGCACCTGACAATAACAACAACAACAACATTTTAACTTGCTTAAGGAATGCCCAACTGTTTTCCACCTACACCATTTTACATTTTTACTAGCAGATTATGAGGGTTCCAGTTTCTCCACATCCTTACCATTCTTAATGTTTTCATTTTTATTTAATTAATTGGTATAAAATTGTATCCTATGGTTTTGATTTCCCTAGTCATTAATGACCTGGAGTGGTGCTGTTGGTTAATGCACTGGACTGCAAAGACAGTTTGAACCACAAGATTGGCGGTTTAAGCTCACCAGCTGCTCATGGGAAACCATATACAGGGTCACTATGGGTCGGAACCGACTCGATGACACTTAACAACAACAACAGTGACTAATAACAAGTATCTATTCATGTGTTCACTGACAACTCATTTATCTTCTTTGGAGACATATCTATTTGAGTCCTTTGGTTGTAATTAGGTTGCATTTGTTGGTCAGTTTATAGAAGTTCTTTATATATCCTGGATATTACCAGGTAGTTTCTCCCATCATGTGGGTTGTCATTTCACTCTCTTGATAGTGTCCTTAGATTTACAAAAGGTTTACAACATTTTTTAAAATTTGAAAAACAAAGATGGAGAGTTGATAAGAATTGCATTGACTCTGTGCATCACTTTGGGTAATACTGCCATCTTAACAGTATTAAGGTTTCCAGTCCATGAGCACAGAAAGTCGTTTCATGTATTTAGGTCTGTAATTTCTTTCTACAATGTTTGTAGTTCTCAGTGTATGTTTTGTGTCTCTTTGGTTAAATTTATTCCTAAGCATTATACTTTTTAATGCTATTACAAATCTTTATACCCCTTTTGGATAGTTTATTGCTAGTTTGTAGAAAAGCAATGTTTTTGTTTGTTTGTTTGTTTTTTTAATTAAAGTAGCATTCTACAGTTTTGTTGAATTGGTTTGTATGATCTAATAGCTTGGTGTGTTTTTTTTAAGGATTCTTTTGTGTTCTCGAGATATACAATCATGTCGTGTATGCATGCACTGGTCCTTGTACTTGGGCCCATAGGTGATCACATTTGCATTGTTCCTCTGTGAAATTAGGAAAACCTATTTACTGGTATTATATGTAAATAGGTACTTCAGAAAGCAGCAGAAATGAAACAACATATTGCATTAGACAGACCTGCTGCAAAAGACCTCTTTAAAGTGTTAAAGAACAAAAGTGTCACTTTGAGGACTAAGGTGCACCTCATCCAAGCCTTGCTATTTTCAATCACTTTTATGCATGTGAAAGTTGAACAGTGAATAAAGAAACCCAGAGAAAAATCAATGCATTTGAATTATGGTTTGTTATATGCTGTGCAGTTGGTTCCAACTCATAGCGACCCTGTACAGGGTTTCCGAGGCTGTAAATCTTTACGGGAGGCAGAAAGCCTCATCTTTCTCCTGTGGAACAGCTGGTAGTTTTGAACTGCTGACCGTAAGGTTCACAGCCCGATTCATAACAACTACACTATTGAAAGTACTGTGGACAGTCAGGAGAACAAACAATTCTATCTTGAAAGAAGTATAGCCAGGATGCTCCTTAGAAATGAGGATTGTGTGACTTCACCTCTCATTGTTTGGACATATTATCAGGAAGAACTAGTCCCTAGAAAAGAACATCACGCGTAGTAAAATGGAGTGTTCATGGAAAAGAGGAAGACCCTTCAGCAAGATGGATTGACATAGTGGCAGCAACAGTAGGCTGAAAGCCAACACCAGTAGTGAGGATGGTTCAGGAATGAAAAGTGTTTCATTCTGTTGTGCATTGGGTCGCTGTAAGTTGGAACCAACTCAACAATACTGGATAAAAACATGTGCCAAGCACTTATACACAAATTTGTTGCTGTTGTTAGGTGCCATTGAGTCGTTTTACTGACTCATAGCAACCTTGTGCACAACAGAATGAAACACTGCCTTGTTCTGCACCAAACTCATCATCATTGCTATGCTTGAGCCTATTTTTGCCATCTTGTTGAGTTTTCCTTTTTTTCCTCTGACCCTCCAGTTTACCAAACATCTTGTTGGGGGTCTTCCTCTTTTTCTCTGACCCTCCACTTTACCAAACATGATATCCTTCTCCAGTGACTGGTAATAGGTCCTCAGTATGAGAGATGAAGTCTGGCCATCCTGGCTTCCAAGGAGCATTCTGGTTGTACTCCTTCCAACACAGATTGGTTTGTTCTTTTGGCAGTCTGTGGTACTTATAATATTTTCCTCCAATAATGTAACTCAAATGCATCAGTTCTTCTATGGTCTTCCTTATTCCCTGATCAACTTTCACATGCATATAAGGTTATTGAAAATACCATGGCTTGGGTCAGGTGCACCTTAGTCCTTAAACTAATATCTTTGCTTTTTAACATTCTAAAGAGGTTAATGTACAGCTGATTTGCCTAATGCAATTCATCATTCGATTTCTTGGCTACTGCTTCCATGAGTGTTGATGGATGATCCGAGCAAAATGATGTTTTCGGCAACTTCAATCTTTTCTCTGTTTATATTGATGTTATTTATTGGTCCAGTGGTGAGGACTTATCTACTTACGTACACAAGTAGATACATTTTAAAATGTTCACTACAATGCATTATTTAAATACATGAACACACAAGCACACATACTTTATTTGACTGTACAACTAGAATATCTATCTGCACACACACATTCAAGGCATGGTAATCAGTTTATGTTGTTGTTTAATGTGCTGCCAAGTCAGTTCCAGCTCATAGCAACTCTGTATACGGTTTCCAATGAGCAGCTTGTAGACTTGAATTGTTTTTGTATTCACTGAAAATCAATGATGTTACAAGGCATTCTTGGTCTGCTTTGCAGCCTGAGCCACTGACAAACAGATCTGACCTTGATAGATGGGTTCATTATCCCTCTCTAATTGAAAACAGATTTCCAGGTGTGTTCATTACATTTTAAATGAAATCTGCCTAATGTCACCTAGTGCTGGCCCAGGGGTCAGCTAATAGGATCCACCATTCCTTTTCTGTCCCTCATTTCTATTCATTACCTGTAAATTCTAGTATAAATAGACCACTGAGTAATTCCCTACTTTGGAATCCAATGCCCCCTCGCACCAATGTGGAATCCAATGTTCCCTCCCACATCATTATTGTGTGCTTTGAAAATTATGTATTCCTACAAAAAATGTAAACCCAGTGCAAAACCACTGTCAGTGAGTTGATTCTGACTTATAGCAACCATGTATAGGGTTTCCAAGGCTGTGATTCATTACGGGAGCAGAAAGTCTCATCTTTATCCTATGGAGAAGCTAATGGGTTTGAATTGTTCACCTTGTGGTTAACAGTCCAGTGCTTATCCTACAGCACCATCAGGGATACTTAATACCAAAAAGTAGCATATTTATAATACTAGTGACATCTTATGTATTAGATTTTTGAAACTCCAAGTTTTTCTTAATTTTGGGATGGTTCAAGAAAAAAAGAGGAAAACCCTCAACAAGATGGATTGACACAGTGGCAGCAACAATGGACTCATTCATAACAATTGTGAAGGTGCTGCAGGACGGGGCTGTATTTCATTTGGTTGTGCATAAAGTTGCTATGAGTTGGAACTGATTGGACGGTACTTCACATCAACAAGAACAAAGTTTCCATTTGTTAATGGCATAGCAGTCCCTTTAATCTATTCTGATTTTGATAAGTACCTGAATTGTCATTCCAGGGAACTGAAAAATAAGATATAGGGTTATAATACTGAAAAGATGTTTTCTTTAACTCAACAATAAATATTTTGAGTGCGTCTATTGTACAAGACACTGTTAATCACTGGGCAAACTAAAAGGTATGCTGCTCAGGAGACGCTCACATTGTACAAGAGAAATTGTCATCCACACTACACATACATTTTTTAATGCTTACTAGAATTTTGTCCCTTCCCCATCCCTCCACCCCCAAGAAAACATAGAAGTCCTGGTGTGGCGCTATGGGTTAATGCGCCAGACTGTAAAAGCCATTTAAACTGCAAGGTCGGCGGTTCAAGCTCACCAGCTGCTCGTCGGAAACCCTATACAGGGTCGCTATGGGTTGGAATCAACTCGATGGCACTTAACAGCAACCCCTCTCCCCCCAAATATGTGTCAAATTGGTTAGACTCTCATTTTTTAGTGGTTTGGCAGTGATGTAATGGTGTCATTTGATATACAATGATGCTATCATCCCCCATGGTATGAACTGATGTGATCAGCTAACCAGTTGTATCGTGATCAGGGTGGGAAGTGGTGCTGTGGGTTAATGTGCTGGACTGCAAAGTTGGTTTGAACCACAAGGTCAGCAGTTCAAGCTTACCAACTGCTCTTAAGAAACCCTATATAGGATCACAATGAGTCAGAACTGACTGGATGGCATTTAACAACAAATAACTAAGATGCCTACTGTGTGCCGAGGGAACTGGGCATGTGACAATGTAAAGAGTAAAGTAAACAATGTTGTTGTTGTCACAGTCCTGACCCCATGTAAGGAGGTTTCCCTGGGGTGTGACCTGCATCCCTTTTTATCATACAAGAGGTGAAAGGAGAGAGACGTGAGTAGAGGGATCTGGCTACAACCAAGAAGAAAGAACTGGGCGCATAGCATGTCCTTTGAACCTAGGGTCCCTGCACTGAGGACCTCCTAGACCCAGGGGAAGACTAATGCCAAGACACATGGAGATCTCCAAGGAAGACTAGGTTGATGTTGAAAGGATATAAGAGCCTTCCCCCAGAAACAACAGAAAGATAAAGCCTCCCCCTAGAGATAGCACTCTAATTTTGGACTTCAACAGCTTCGTTAACTGTGACAGAATAAATTTCTATTTGTTAAAGTCATCCCCTTGTCGTATTTATATTAAAGCAGCACTAGAGCTCTGGTAGCATAGTGGTTACGAATCAGGCTGCGAACCACAAGGTCAGCAGTTTGAAACTACCAGCTGTTCCGTGGGAGAAATATGAGGCTTTCTGCTCCCATAAAGATTTACAGCTTTGGAAACCCTATACAGGGTTGCTATGAGTTGGAACCAACTCCACGGCACGTAACAACAGCAACAACAAATAATTGGTGTGGCGCTGGGGGCTAAAGTGTCAGACTGCAAAGTTGTTTGAACTGCAAGATCGGTGGTTCAAGCTCACCAACTGCTCCTTGGAAACCCTATACAGGGCCGCTATGGGTCGGAATCGACTTGACAACACTTAACAACAACAACAAATAACTAAGATGCCTACTGTGCATTTAGCATTATTCTAGGGATCTGGGCATGTGACAATCAATGTAAAGTACACAAAATAATATTGTTGTTGTTAAATGCCACCGAGTCAGTTCCAACCCAAAGCAAACCTCTGTAGGGTTTCCAAGGAGCAGCTGGTGAGCTTGAACTGACAACCTGCAGTTCAAATGGCTTTGTAGTCTGGCACATTAACCCACAATGCCACACCAGGACTCCAACAAAACAATAGCACTTACATCCTGTGGATGTTATTGTTGTTAAATGTCATCTAGACTAGTATTTGACCGAATAACTGGGCACTGGACTCCTGGTTTGGTGTTGTAGGATCAGTACTGGAACTTCAAATAATAAGGTCAGCAGTTCAAACCCACCAGCTATTCCTTGGAAACCCTATACAGGGTCACTTTGAGTCAGAACTGTGTGAAGAAATGATTACCAGGCTTTGGAGAGCAAAGGATATAGATGGCCACTGGACAGAAGCTGGGATTTTCAGTAACAGAACACGGTCAATCTGCTGTGCCCAGCAGGAGGACACTGGGAAATAAGCATCTCAACTTTTAATCTGCCGATCAATCTCCAACCACAAGCTAGAGGAGATGGCAGCCACCTGGGACAAGAAGAAGAGTCAAGAGACAATCTAGAGGGGCAAATGGAAGTTATTCCTCCACAGACTCACTACATGATGAATTCCTTCTAACTTGAGTGTTTTGTCCTTCAGATTGAACAAAGTGTCTTTACCCAAGTGCTAATGATTTCAGCAGAAATATAGCTATACTGAGCAGATCTAACATTGACTTTGCCTAAGAAAGAACTACATGGCCACATCCAGAAAAAACAACAAAGGGAAACCTCTTGATTGATTCAGGCTTCTTCTTTTTTCTTCTTTTCTGAACCCACTACCTTTTATTTAGTGTTGGAAGCATTGATTATCTTCCAGACTGAATAGCTTTTAGTGAAAAGCAGTGAGAAATAAACCAGGTTGTCAACAAACAATGAAAAATCATTACTCCATGGTGCTAGGCACCAAAACTGTGTAACAAGAGATCTGCCAGGGAGAAAATAAGGCCTGGAAAATTATCCTCTATCAGCATATTATACTCCTGAAAAATCATTAACTTCTAACAAAGCAATAAATATAGAAACCCATGCATAGTAGGTGAGCCAAAACATTCTCAATAATATGATACATTTCTACCACCCTCTTACTGAAGAGGAATGATCTCATAATGATGATCTATTTTTTGTCTAGAAAACAGAGGTTATTATCAGCAAATCACAGCCATCAATTCTTAATGGTGACAGGTTCCTGGGTGAGATGCTGTTGTTTTAATGCCAATGGTCACCATCTCATTAAGTAACTCCGCAGTAGTAGGATTATTATCAAGTGAGATGAAATGATCAGATTTAGGGGTTCCTTGGTGTATATGACTCTGGTGGTCATTCCATGGGAGAAAGATGAGACTATCTGCTCCTGTAAAGATTTACAGCCTTGGAAATCCAAAGGGATAGGCAGTTCTACTCTATCATGTAGGGTCGCTATGAATCAGAG
>NW_006408548.1:16281373-16283506 GCF_000296735.1 Chrysochloris asiatica | reverse complement strand
GCAGCATTTACCTCTATGCACTTTAACTATTGCATTCCTCCCTGTGTCTCCTGCTACCTTTCATCTTCATCTTTCCTTTGTTGTATATTGTCTGTCCTGTCACCCATGTTGCTCCGTGGGAGAAAGATGAGGCTTTCTGCTCCCATAAAGATATACAGCTTCGGAAACCCTGTACAGGGTCGCTATGAGTCGGAACCGACTCCACGGCACATAACAACAACATCCTCTAGCCCAAGTAGCCATCATAGATTGTTTCTTTTATCAAGAAAACCTTTTAACTTTTTACAACATTGGTCTCACACAATGTTTATCCTTTTGTGATTGACTAATTTCATTCAGCAGAAGGCCCTCCAGATTCCACTGTATTGGGAGGTGTTTCATACATTCATCATTATTCTTCAACGTTTTGTAGTATTCCATTGTGTGTATGTACCAACATTTGTTTAACCAGTCTTCTGTTGATGGACATTTAGTTTCTCTCCATCTTTTTGATATGGTATCTTGTAGACAACATATTGAAGGATCCTTTTTTTCTTATCCATTCTGCTCTTTATGTCTCATGACTGGAACATTTACATTCAATGTAATTATCAATAGGTATGAATTGACTGCTGTCATTTTTCTATGTGGGTTGTGTGTGTGTGTGTGTGTGGTACTGCTGATATCTTGGATCAACATAATTTTCTATACTGAATTCATTTTCTCTGTGGGTTTGCTTGTCATTTTCATTTCTATTGTGTTAATGTTTATTAAATCTTTCTGATTTTCCTTTTTTACTTTGATGTGCAGGTTATTATTTTTCTTTGAGGATACCCTATAATTTAAAAACCTTTTCCCTGCTTAGAGCAATTATTTTTAAAATCTTGAAATCTACTTGACTTCCTTGCCATTTAGAAGTTCTGTATCTACACTATTCTCTCTTTTAACGTTGTTGTTGACTTAATTATACATTGATATGTCTGGATCCCTATTTTCAGTCTTGTAGGTTTGTTTTACTTTAAATACTTCTATATCTAGATTAATTTTGGGGTGGTGTTATCATGTATGGTAATCTCAGGTTGTTATCTACCATTGTTGGTTCTCAGTCTAGAGAATACCCTTTAGCATTTTTTGTAAAGTTGATCTGGTCATAAAAAATTCCTTTAATTTCTATTTATCAGAAAATGTCCTAATTTTGCCATCATATTTGAGGGACAGCTTTGCTGGGTATGTATTTCTTGGTTGACAATCTTTTTCTTTCAGAGTTTTGTATGTCATTCCATTGCCTTCTTTCCTGTGCGTTTTCTGCTGAGAAATACAAACTTAGTCTTACTGATTCTTCTTTGTAAGAAACTTCATTTTTCCTGAGCTGCTCTCAGGATTCTTTCCTTGTCTTTGATTTTGGAAAGGTTGATTATGATATGTCTTGGTTATTTTCTTTTGGGATCTATCCTGTTTGGGTTTGTTCAGCTTCTTGTATGTTTATCTTGTCATCTTTCATGATGTTAAGAAAGTTTTCTTCCAACACCTCTTGGAAAACTCTCTTTGTGCTTATCTCTTTCTGTTCTAGAATTCCAGTCACCCATAATACATTGTTCCTCTTCATGTTGTCCCACATAACTCTTAGACTTTCTTTGGATTTTTTACATTCTTTTTTCTGATTGTTCTTCTGGCATAATAGTATTGAGAGATTTATCTTCAGGTACACTAATTCAGGCTTCCCTTGCTTCAAATCTACTCCTTTACCCTTTCAATGTCCATTTCTGAGATCTTAGTATTAATTATCTAGATTTCTAATAGCAGGTTTTGTATTATTTCAAAACTTGCATTTATTTTGTGTTTGCTCTTATAGTGTTTTCCTGAATTCTTTGGGAGTTTTTAATTGTGTTATCCTTGCTTTCCTCAACCTTTCTATTGGTCATTTAATAGTCCTGCTGTGGCACTGTAGGTTAAGATTCTGGGCTGCAAGGTCAGTTTGAACCTCAAGGTCAGTGGTTCAGGCTCACCAGCTACTCCTCAGAAACTCTATACAAGGTCACTGTGAGTCGGAACTGACTCAGCAGCATTGAACACCAACAATTATCATTCTTTTTAATTCTTTTTTACTTAAATCCACTATTCTTTTCTCCCTCAGAATCAGTTTCTGGCTCTGCA
>NW_006408548.1:16276150-16281048 GCF_000296735.1 Chrysochloris asiatica | reverse complement strand
TAAGGGCTCTTGATGGAGGTGATTTCAATATCTGTTAGGATATAGGAGAGCTAGGCAGAGGGTGACTAGTTAAATGCTGTTCTGGTGGCTCTTTGGGTTTTGTAGGTCTGGAGCTGAGGCCCCTACCTCACACTGTAGGTGCTCCCAACCATGTGGCTGTGAACTCCCGGAAAGCAAGGTCTGTGCTGGAGGTGGATAGGGTGGGAGCTGACCACACATCTGGTCTGCAAGGGAGTGTGAGGAAAAAGAACAAATGGCACCTTTTCTGTTGCCCACGCAACTCAGCTCTGCCGGGCCTCCCTTCGTTGCCAAAGTTTGTCACAAGATGGCAAAGACATGTATGGCCAGCCTTTCACCTGCCACTCTCCCTCTCTCACTGATCCTTCCTCAGCCTCCCCTCCCAGCAGGCACTCCATCCACCTCTCTATCATGTCTTCTGAATTTTCATCTGTCTGCTAGAACTTTCATCTTTGTCTGTTTTATTTTGTTTCTTTTCTCTTTGTTGTAGAGGGTCCATGTAGTGCATCTGCCTATTCTACCATTTTGCCAGAAGTCGGGGCTATATTTCTTGATCAGTTAATACAAAGTTTCACCTCCTATTGGGTAACAGAGAATCTGTACAATTATTTCTAACTATAAATTCTCTGACTGTGTATAAGTATCTGGACAGATGCCAGGACACAAACACCATGACCAAAGTTGAGGGTCTGTATATTTATGGAGTCCTGGTGTGGTGCTGTAGGATAAGCATTGGGCTGCTGACAGCAAGGTTGGTGATTCAAACCTACCAGCGGCTCCTTGGAAACACTATACATCATCACTATGAGTCAGGACTGACTTGAAGGTGCTTAACAACAAATGCTAATGGAAATATAATTTTCCTGCTATAGAAGAGGCAGGTTGGCAGTTAGAACCTAACCAAGGGTTCCTTGGAAGACAGGACTGGCAATCTACTTCCATAAGATCAAAGTTTTGACAACATTATGGAGCAGTTCTTATTTACACACAGGGATACCGTGAGTTGGAACCTACTCAATGGCAACTGACAACAGCACCAGGATCATTTAAAGCCCATGGGTGGTGTAAATGATGGTGAAAGGACCTGTCAGCTAACAGAAAAGCTGGAGGCTCAATTCCACTCAGAGAAGCCTCGGAAGAAAGGCCTGATAATCTACACGTGAAAAACTAGTCACTGAAAACCTATTGAGCACAATTCTACTCTGATACACATGGGTTATCATGAGTCAGAGTTAGCTCATTGGTAACTTGTGTGTGTGTGTGTTTTGTTTTTTTTTTAATAATCTTTTACCCATACTTTTTTTTAAAAAGGGAATGATCAAGAACATGAGCTATGAAGTCAGACTCCCCAAGCCAAATCTGCAACCACCATTTACTAGCCATGTGACCTTGAGGGAAGTTACTTAACCTCTCTGCACTTCAATCTCTTCCTTTGTGAAATAGGGATAATGTTACACATACCTCTTCAAGAATAATGAGGAGTAAATAAATTAATCCACGTAGAGATCTTAGAGCTAGGCCTGCCTTGCTAAAAGTGGTCTATAAATGGTCACTCTCTGAGGATTATTTTATTACAAAGCTAATATTGTACTGCACTATTTAGAAAGAAAACCTCAAAGTCAGGCTATTAGTTATTTAGTTGTGTACAATCAGTCACATAAGATGGTATTTTTCCCACTCTATTTTGTATATCTTACTGCATCCCTAGTCCCCACAACCTCACCTTCTTACCTTTCCAGAAGCTCCATCACTGCCCACATATACTTCATTAATGTTTGGGGACAACATACCATTCAGTAGGAAACAATTCCAACTGGTTTTGAAATTTTATTTGTATTGGAATAGCATACACTGAAAAAAGAGATTTTCCGTGTCTGTGAATGGTACCAATCCTGTGGTTCCAGATACAGCCTGTTTTTATGTCACCGTGTGATCTATTCCTTGCTCTGTAGAACTGCCATCCTCCTGGGAGGGTCACAATGCACATGCTGTGACCGAGTAGTAGAGTTGGTTTTTTTTGGAAGCAGGTTTTTGCTGTCAGATGATAAAAGTTCACCTACCCATACAATTCCCAATTGCCTTGACAACTGTGTATAGCCATGCTATTTCTTCTCGGTTGTCATTAATGGACATTTGAACTTTTCTCTCCAGGTATACCTGTTTCTCATGGTATCAGGTTATCCTGATGGTTATTTGGCTTATTCCAAACCACTGGGTTGCCCACGCTCCTGGTGGAAGCAATTCTGACACAATTAAAAAAGACCTAAAACTTAGAACTCATCTTTCCTTCAGGAAAAAAAAAAAAAGAAAATTACCAGTGTGTCCTCAGTTAGGACCAGGTCCCATTTCAGATCCCTAACAGGCCCCAGAAGGAACTCTGTGAGTATTACATAGTGGGTTACAAGTTGATCTGCAAACTGCAAGGTTAGCAGTTCGAATCTACCAACTGCTCCAAGGGAGGAAGATGAAGCTTTCTGGTCCTATAAAGATTTACAGCCTGGGAAACCCTATATAAGGTTGCTATGAGTCATAGCCGACTTCTTGGCACCACCACCTCCACCATAGCCCCCAGAGCCTATCGGTATGCCATGAGCATGGACTTGGTGGGACCTGGGTGGGCTCATTTCACAATTATGAAATACACCTTGTTTTTCTTCTATGTAATCTTTCAAGAACATTATGTTCTCTTCTTTTTTTTCTCCTGTGTTGCATGAGAAATACTAAGTAAGTGATTAATAACCCGTCTTGGTTTTAGTTTTCCTCTCACTGGCTTTTAGAGAAATAATGTGACCTAAAGATGTTTGGACAAGTAATACATTGTATTAATGACAGATTCTGCTCAGACATGCCCCATGCAATTGAGCTTATCAGCAGCAAAAACACAGGTATTCCTGGACTTTGTCTAATCATCCTTTTTTTCTTGTAAGACTAAATACCAACCATATTGAAAAGGGGACTCAACAAAACATTGCTTAGAACTGTGTATTGCTTTTCAGAAAGAGAAGCATGCAGAGAGGTGCATAGGGTGGGGAGAGGGGTCATATAAACAGATCTAACAGAATAAGAGTGTTCTTACATGTTGGGCATGACACACTATAAGTCAGATATTTCTTATATTGATTACTTTTTCATTTTTACTTAAAATAAGGTAATATAAAATTAGATCTTTTTGTTGTTAAGTGCCGTTGAGTGGGTTCTGACTCATAGCAACCCCATATAGGATTTTTGATGAGCAACTAGTGACTCTGAACCACCGATCTCATGGCTCAAACCAACCTTGCAGTCCAGCGCTCTACCCACAGTGCCACACTAATAAATATTACCAACCATAGGTAATTAACTCATTATTTATAGTATGTTACTTTGTTTACAATAGACGATTAATGATAACTGAAATTTCTGTGCTGGTTTAGATAAAGGTTTGTATAGCTGGGATTGTAGAGTAAAAGAAATAGAAAGACAACTTTTAAATTGGTTCATGTCCCCCAGATAAGAAAAATTGAACAAGCTTGAAGTTATACTTGAGAAGTATAAAGTTAATTTAGAACCTAAATTTTAGCTGGACAGGACTTTTTGAGTCATTTAATCTTACATGCCCATTTTACACATTGAGAAAACAAGGCCAGCAGGTTCATTGGCTCTGCCAAGGTCACATGGTTCATCAGTGGGCTAGCAATCACCAGAACCCACATTTTTATATGAGAGTCTCATGTTTTTCCAACGTTGCTGCCCACAGTCTTTTTCTAATCATGATCTATTTTAATCCAAAAATATTTAAGAACATCCACAAGTCCCTTATGTGTAGTAACTTAGGTGATTCAATAGAGTGTGAGAGTTCATTACTTTAACCATCAAAGTATTGTGTTAAACTGCAGGCGAGAGACAGCTGCAAAGCATTTGATCTTAACAATGACAATTAAAATGAACCTTATTTGAAGCTGCAAAATCACCACGTTGCATTAGCACGAGACTCTGGTATGCATGCACAAGGGCGTTTTGCAGATGGCGTACAGGCTTAGTTTATGTAGGCACTTTAGGGAACAGATGGAACCCGTGGCATCCCATGGTAAATGTGAATTTATGGGCCCCACAGTCACAAGGCAGAGTGGATCCTCGTACCTGATGAAACCACTGAAGTGATATGATGCTTCTGACTTATGAATCACTAGCATAGGAACTTCTAATGGAAATTTCCTTAAGAAAATTTCATCCCCAATTATGGCACCATTGCTTCATACTTTATCCCTGCCAATGCACTATCAATGGCTGTCTGATACCTATCAAAGGCCCATTTTCTTGAAACTTCATAAATATAAATAAGGCTAAAAAGGTAAGAAATAAACCCATTATTAGTGTAAATGTTCTCTGCTATCATAAAATTCAACATAGTTAACTGTTATGTTTTTCTGACTATTGAGTTATATGTGTAGTATTCTCATTTTCCTCCCATTCATCTGCTCTTCCAGTGTTTTAAGGACTTGTGAGTAGAGAATTGTTGTTGTTGTTAGGTACCATCGAGGCGGTACCAACTCATAGTGACCCTATGTACAGCAGAACAAAACACTGCCCAATCCTGTGCCATTCTTACTACCATTGCCACACTTGAGTCCATCAATGCTGCCACTTGGCCAATCCATCTCGTTGGGGGTCTTCCTCTTTTTCTCTGACCCTCCACCCTACCAAACATGATATCCTTCTCCAGCAACTGCTCCCTCCTGACAGTATATCCAAAGTATGAAAGTCGAAGTTTGGTGATCTTGCCCTCCAAGGAGCACTCTGGCTGAACTTCTTCCAAAACGGATCTATTGGTTCTTTTGGCAGCCCATGGCATTTTCAATATTCTCCTCCAACACCATAACTCAAAATCATCAATTCTTCTA
>NW_006408548.1:16236720-16275596 GCF_000296735.1 Chrysochloris asiatica | reverse complement strand
GTGTTCCTGTGTTCTGTTCAAACAACTGCATCTTGGTCCAGGTACAGATTCCTCATGAACACAATTAAGTATTCTGGAATACTCATACTTCTCAATGTTGTCCATAGCTTGTCATGATCCACACAATCGAAAGCCTTTACATAGTCAATAAAGCACAGATAAATATCTTTCTGAGTAGAGAATTAGACTAAAGGAAACTTCAAACTGAGCTTTGTGAAGACTCTGCTAATGGGTAACTTTAGTCTGTAAGAAGCTGATAAGGATGTGACTTGGTTCCTCGCAGGGTAACATTTCAGTATTTCCTAAAGACACTACTGGAAAGAACAGCATCTTAGGAGGAAAAAAAAAAAAAATCACACATAATGTTAAACAAAAGGTATCAATGAAATGAATAGTGAAGCTATTACAGTGAATGTAGAGTATATACCATGCATGGCGGTGTCTTCTCTAATTATTTAAGATCGCTCGTAAAATTGATTTTATGTAAACAAAACAACGCTCAGCAACAGCCAGCTTCTTGCAGGCAAAATCAGTTCTTGGGAATTTATTGACCTGTCGTTCACATGTGTTCCTTTACTACCACTTAATGGTCTGTTTAGATAGTCTTGGTGTGTACAAACTCCCTGCCATCAGCTCCAAGCACCACACATTGACAGGTAGCTGCCACAAAGATAAAATAAGGGAGCCCATGCCAGAGCATACAGGGACACAGAAACATTCATTACTTTCTAGTCAAATGTAGGAGTTTATTCAGTGCTCAAGTGGAAGGTGAGGGATCCATATCTCTCTATTTTCTAGTTCTTGAACATGGAAAGCAGAGGAAAATGCTAGAGTCGAGTCCTATTCCAACCCTTACTGGTCATGTTACCATGGAAAAGTCGGTTAACATCTTTGAGTCTCAGGTTCATTAGCTAATAAACAGGAAAAATATTTCAAGAGCTGACCCAGTTCCTAAATTTTGTTAGGAAAATGTAAGGACCAAATGAGTATAAACTGCTGTATAAAAGCATATGCACACAGTCAATTGAGTCAACACTGTTAGCAAGTTAGGTTGGGAAATACAAAAGTATTCTCTGCTTTGAAGAGCTGTTTAAGAAAGAGGTAAGGAGCTAAGCATAGTCTATATTCCTCAGAACTTACTAATTAATACAGGAGAGACCACAAGACCCTGTTGCTTATTAAACTGTATTGCTGTGTTAACTGCCATCAAGTCATCTCCGAATCCTGGTGACCTTACATGTAATAAAATGAAATCTTGTCTGGCTCCATGCTGTCGTCATGATTATTGGCATGTTTGAGTCTGTTATTGTAACATTTCTGAATTTGAAATGCATTTTACAACCAATGGTGCTTCATAGTTTAATAAGCAGACTTTCTTTGTTACTTATATATAAAATAATGGTGTCTCTTTCTTTGTAGCCTATGAAATATAATAATATGACCTCACAGACAATTCTACTCTAGGGATGGAGGAATCTGGGGAAAGTAATATTGAGCCCAAAGGACGGGTTCTGGAAGACTTCATAGAACAAGTAACTTCGTAAGCTATGTAGCTGGAAAGTTAATGTCGGACTGGACAGGAACTAGTTTTAAGGGAAAGATAATGCATTTTCTAAACATATGATTTTAAAAATCCAAGTATTTACTATTGGATCAAAATATAAATGTAAAGAAAAGAGTCTAACAACTAAAGGGTCAGGGATGAAATAAGCTAAATGCTGCCTCCCTCCCTACCCACCATCCTCTACCACATATATTGAACAAGGAAATAGAGTGGTTCCACGGAGTGATGAGATCCTTGTGTGTAGGACGTCGGCATTAGCTAGAGCTGACATCATCCATACTATTCCCCACTCTGTACCCCTTAGGTGAACCCAGCTCTTAATCTAAAACAGAACCTTCAGAGTCTCAGGCTCTTTGACTGGCCTCCAAAGTGACCCCAACTCCAACCCAGGGCAGAGCAAATAGCCTTAATGCAAGTTTAGTTTTTGCTGGCCTTTGCTTTTAGGAATGCAGTTATGTGGCCATTTCCCTGACCTGGCCCTTGTCATAATGAATCCTTCCTTCCTGTTGAATTATTTCCCTCTCTTTCCTCTAAAAGATTTATCCTGCATGCCAACCTTTAGTGAAACTTCTTTTGCTCAAGAAAAAATAAACAACCAAGCAAACAGGACTGAAGTGGTTTGGGAAGACTTCAAATGGTGTTTCCTGTATTTTAAAAGATCACAAACTATTTTAAAGATAAAAGGAATGTTGATATAGGGCAAATGCTCAATTATAGCAACTGGAGTTCAAAATCCAATTAATAGTATCTTCTGTCTCTTTCCCTCTCCTAACTTCCCCTCCTTCTTGTTCCCTGTATTCTCTATTTTGGACTGTATTTCTCTTTTTTTTTAGTGTAACATCTACCCACAGATTAACTTTTCTACTTTTTAGTCTTTGTGCGGTACTGTCAAATAAGCACAGAACTGCTAACCACAAGGTTGCTGGTTCACACCCACCAGCCACTCCTCAGAAACCCTGTACAGGATTGCTATGAGTTGAAACCAAGTCTATGGCACTGAACAACAACTGTTTAGTCTTTTGCTTTTTCCTCCATAAAATCCTATTTCCTGTGTTTTATCTACCTCAGTCTTTTCTGTCTGGTCCTCTATTTATACTTCTTCCTATGTTTAATTATTTTCTTTTTCTTTTCACTCAGGTTTATATTTTGCTAGTTGTTTAATCTTTCTACATATCTTGTAAAATACTAAGTATCAAGTCACAGATACTCCCAAAATGTTGAGGTATAGGCAGATGAGAAACTATTCTGCTATTATTAAACCAAACCTGTGGCCTTCAAGTTAATTCCAACTCACAGTAACCCTAGAGGACGGGTTAGAAATGCTTGCTAGATATTCAAGGCTATAATCTTTTCAAGAGCAGACTGCCACATCTTTCTCCCATCATGAGCATTTAACCATTCTGCAACTAGACCTAATTCTGTTTTAACTGTTGTTGTTGTTAAGTATTAAAAATAACTTGACCAAGGCTAATATCAAACAGCTTGAGGTTGTTAGCATTGAATTTAACAGAAGCACCCAAGGAGCAGTCTCTTAAAGGAATTTAGTCATTTGCTGAAGGATAAGAATCAAGTTAACAGAGAAGGAGTTGAAGGGAGCACCTCTCACAGATGACTTCCTAAGTTCAAACACCAACTCCACTACTAACTTTAGCAGTGTAACTTTAGGGAAGCCACGTCTCTGCCACATTTGTAAATTAATACCTCTCGTATACAATTTTTTGTAAGGGTGAAATAAGTTAATGTAGAGCAGTACTAAGAACATAGTGTGGAGCTGTACAATCAGCGCTTGACTGTGAACCACAAGGTCAGAAATTCAAATCCACCAACTGCTCCTTGGAAACCCTATACTGGATTGCCATGAGTTGGAATTGACTTGACAGCACTTAACAACAACAACAACAAGGAACATAGTAAGTGCTGTATAAGTATTAACTACTATCATCATTGGTTCAAGTTACACACGTTGATATCAGACATATGCAAATAGGCATTTGGAGAAATATACCCTTGAATGTGTTCATCTGGCATCAAATCTAAGAAAGACCTATAGAAGTGGTTCTCACAGTTTAGTCTTTGGACCAGCAACATCAGAATCACCTAGGAACCTGTTAGAAATGCACATTTTTCACCCTGAAGATAGAGCTGGGCAATTTGTGATTTAACAAGTGCTCCAAGTGATTCTGATGATGCTAAAATAAAGACTGCCTTCAGAATACAGGCTATAGATACTTTCATCTCAACACCACCACTAACAACGTGGCAAATCTTTGTGTAGTTTATGGTCACTCTGTGGGATAACTTGAGTGGGGAGCAAGATGAGAACATAAGGCAATATTCTAATTGAGGAATATTAGAGTCATTTCTTCATTTTGCCCACAGAGGCAAGTTGCTGGTTTCAAGTTGGGTCCAAAAGCATACTGAAGACCTAGGTGAGTGGAGATCAAAACAAAGAGATATCTTCCATTTTTGTGAAATAGGTAAAGAAGACTAGATAGCCTAGGCATAAACTTAACAACCAGTATTTTTTACCTCTCAAATGTTTAGTGTACCTGTCAGTAAATGTAAGATGTCTGTTTAATGTTTTTAAGATGTCCCCTTAGGATATGCTTGGAACCTTTTGAAGCTGAAACAATTTAGGGCTAGCCACCATGTTCTCCTTTAGGAAGTCCTTGATAGTTGAAGAAGCTCTTGTTTCAAGGATGTGGACTAGGTGGTTACATCAATGGGTAGACTGTGTGGCATTGTCTATGCCCTGATGAACATTAGGTAATATACAAGGACCTCAGAAGCTCTCCTTCATTGTATATGGGGGAATCATATACACTGCACTCATTAGCTGTATCAAGAAAGCTCAACTAATAGCTGCTGCTAGTGATAGCCCTTAAAGAGACAGCTGATCAGAGGACACAACTGTACCTATAGGCACACTTCCCAGAAGCCCTCATAGAAAACCAGCCAGATTGATTTAATTATTCCCATTTTATAGATGCAGAAACTGATATTGAGAGAAAATATAACAGCAAAAGGCTAACAATTAGTCATTGAACTGGTCATTAAAAGCCTCTGTCTTTTAAATTCCAATCTCAGGCTCTGCGCCATGTGAAGCCAAGAGCTTGGCAATGCTAATGGGCCTGGTCACCTTTTGCACAAAGTAATGCTGTCCAATAGAATTTTCTGCTATGATGACTATGTTCTATGTCTCTCTAGTGGCTACCAATATGGTACCCACTAGCTGAGGAACTATATTTTCTATTTTATTCCATTTTAATTTTAACCCTCGGAAACCCTGTACACGGTCGCTATGGGTCGGACCCGACTCGATGGCACTCAACAACAACAACAACAACAACAACATATAGGGTGTGGCGAACATTTTGGACAGAAGAGATATGTGAGATCGTTTAGTTGGATATTAGGAGACCAGAAGGACCATGGTATTTCTAAGGGTGAAAAGCCTCAAAATATAATTTAACATCTGTCCTTGCATCCTCTCAGAACATACACATTAATCAGTTCCTTCCCCACAAAGATCCAATGTGACTGGTTGGAATGATCTGGAATGTAAGTTTTCCCAGCAGAGCCTCCCATTACTGACCGGCTGGTAAAACACAGCATGGCAGTTAGTAAATCATCTGCTTATTAACAGAAGAAATAGTAAAGTGGCCATATCACTCTGAGAGCAAGGTTCACCTAATGTGGTTATTTCCAATTAACCGACAGGGTAGTGAGAATTAGTATGTAGACTAACAAAGAAAGTTGGCTTCCATATTGGGCAGGGGCCTTATCCTAAGAATAATAAACTGGACTCTCAACTACTGCTCTTAAGATTAAACCTGCCTGGACTTCCAGCAAGATGGCAGACTAAGCAGACAGACTACACAGGAGCTCTATAACAAAAACATGAGAGACCAAATGAAACAGATACAAAGGATAATCTCCATACCCTAGTCTTCAAAGAAAAAGATGAAGAAGTGAATTGAATACGGACTAAGAGAGGAAACTGAACAACAGTGGCCAAGAGACGGCAGGATGAACTATCAAAATGACATGGTCATTTTTAACTTTTGTAAGCAGCATTGCATTGAAACAGTGGGCTGACAACACAAACTCAGTGGCTGATGATGAGAAAGGTGGGATTTTCTATTGTTTCCCACATGCACCTGGTGATCAAAAGCATGGTCAGCCACTACCCTCACTCAACAGTTGGCCGATGATACCCCCTGTTCTACACAGCCCCTGCTCTGCCTGAAGTTGGAGCTGTCGTGGGTGCACCTCCTCCACATCAGGAGGAGCCGGAGTCCTGTCTCATCAGACAATCAGAATGTGCGGTGCATGCAGGGTCCTGGCTACCCACTGGATGCCAAGAACTCTGTTCATAACCAGGCACCCTAGCCCAGCTTCAATGTGGGTTTAAAAGAGTTCCTTCTGGGAACAAGCTCCCTGACCTCAGCCATCATCTGAGCTGACAAAACTACTTCCAGATCAAGTGCCCTGATCCTAGACAACGTCTAGACTCCATCGGCAGGAACTCCATCTAGGACCAGGTGGGAATATAAAATGTCACAACCACTTCAAAGAACAACATGATGCTTTCTTAAGTTGCTAGCCCAGCATCTACGGTCTGATATTCAGCAGGTTCTCAATACGTATTTGTTAATGAATACTTTATTTCAAATCAGTGGAGAAACAGTATTGACAAAATTATACATCTATAAGAAAACTGATACAGGTAGAAACCTACTCATATTGCATTAAAAATAAGTTGCTACTGAAATAATGTTTCAGTAGAAAATAGAAGGGGGCTGTAGAACCACAAGTTCAGCAGTTTAAACCCACCAGCTGCTTCACAGGACAAAAATGAGGTTTTCTGCTTCCACAGAGCCTTACCACCTCGGAAACATACACAGGGTCTCTACAGGTTGGAAGCGACTCGACAGCATTTAACAACAACAAGAAAATATAAGAACTTTTTTGTACTATAAGAATTGAAAAAGCCTTTCTAAGGAAATTTCTAATTTGAGTTCATTTTAAAAAGACTGATCATAAAAAGAAAAATCATGATTAATGGCCAATTAAATATTGGCAAATTAATGAAATCCTAAACATACATTTAAAATGATCACAATTCATATGATAAACTGAAATGACCAACAAATGTGGAAAACTGTTCAACCTCATTGTTAATCAGGGAAAGGCAAATTCAAGTATCAAAATTTGTTCCCCACTCTACCTTCCCACACCTGTTCAGCTAGCATGTTTATCTGTGTATCTGTTTGTAGACTGTTATTACAAATACTGTAGGATTGTGTTAAAGTATCTTTTGTCATTTAGCTCTTTGTTGTCCTTTAGCTCTTGTGATTCACAGAGGATATGTCTATATATGTACTTCTATGTGCTGTAAACATACCCATGTATATAGTAGACCATACAGGCAAAGTTATGAAAACGTATTAGCCATAACCAAACACCTTGAGGGAATGAGTCACTGGGCTTCCAGGCTCAGGGCCATA
The DNA here is from genome assembly GCF_000296735.1 of Chrysochloris asiatica. Classification (NCBI taxonomy): domain Eukaryota; kingdom Metazoa; phylum Chordata; class Mammalia; order Afrosoricida; family Chrysochloridae; genus Chrysochloris; species Chrysochloris asiatica. The sequence continues at coordinate 16,268,522 of NW_006408548.1, read as the reverse complement.
ATCTCAGGGGACTTCAAGTTCAGTTAGCATAACATAGTCCACAAAGGCAATGTTCTACATCCTGTTCTGGTAAATAGCAACTAGGATCTTAAAAGCTTATGAGTAGCTATCTAAGATGCAACTACGTATTGATCTCTCCTTATCTGGAGCAAAGAAGAGTGAAGAAAATCAAAGACCCATGGAAACAACTGGATCATGAAAACATCAGCCTCTACCACCCTAAGACCAGAACTAGATGTTGCCCAACTACCACTGACCAAGTACCCAACTACTGCTCCAGAAGGGATCTTTATAAAAGGTCCTAACTAAAGTGGGGGGGTGAAATGTGGCACAAAGCTCAAACTCATAAAAAGCAACAACAAAAATAACTGCAGGCTTAGTGGTCCAATAGAAACTGATAGAACACCTAAGGCTATGACCCTAAGACACCCATCAAATCTGGAATTGAACACCCCACATGGCTCAACTTTCAACCAAACAATAGATGTATAAGGTGAACAATAACACAAGAGAGAGGTATGCACTCTATAGAATTGTCAACCAGACCAAAAGGGTCGCATTTTTATTGATTTATTTTTTGCCCAGAGACAAAGCTCAGAAGGCAGTAAGAACAGAAAAGAAGGCTACGTGGACCTGAGAAACACAGGGAGGAAGTAGGACGAGGGCTATTACATTGTGGGGATTGCTATCCAGGTCATGAATTGTATACATTGTTGAATAGAAAATTAATATAAATTGTTTAATAGAAAACTAATTTGCTCTGTAAACTTTCACCCAAATCACAATTAAAAAGTTGGAAAAAGAAAAAAAGGAATAAAAAGGCATGGATTGTGATAATTATTTGATGATAGGGTGTAAGAAATTAGGGTAGAGATTTGCTCTTCTAGATTTTTTTTTTTTCCTTTAAAGTATCAGATCCCTAGCTCTGTAATCACACCCACACAAGGAACTGGCTTCCCTTTCTCTGGAATGGGGCTACTGTTCCTCCTTAGCTGAGAATGTTCTTTTCTCTGCTAGGAGCTTGCCGTGGCAGGAGGTGGGCTGATGTGTGATATATTCGGCACTAGTACCTTGCAGTTTGTTTCAGCTGTCTCTGTGCTTTCCCAAAAAGAACAATTTCATAGAGTCCCACCCTCTTTATGCTTTTAAGGGTAGAAGACCAGCTAACTAGATTCCATTCATTCAGAAAACTTAAAAGGGGGAAAGAAATAAATGTTTTGCCCATTAAATCCATTTCTTTCCTGCACCAGTATGTAAGAAATGTATTTTTAAATTTTTGTAGGTGCACTCGTTCCAGATTTTTACATTCTGCATAGTATCTACAATCTATTTTAGTTTAAAAGCATCATAAACCTTTACCTATGAAATCATGTATTGAACAATAAATACCAAGTGGCCCTAATAGTTACTTATAGGCAGATTTCAACACACAATCTTTAGTTCACACTTCTCTCTGATTTACCTTCTAAGCCTTATAACTTACCATGGACTTCGCATATCTATTATTCTGCTCAGACATGTTCCTTGTCTTTCTGAGATGTGCCTTACCTGTTCTTATATCAGATTCAGACTATAAACGGTCCTGACTAGATTCTCTTTGTTTCAAGCGCCTTTTCCTGACTTTTCTATGTGTCAAATAATTGTAGAAAGTACATCAGGTTTCATACATGTGTTTATTTATTCAACTCACCTTTATGCAGCGCTTGTACCAAGGGGCAGTTACTGGGCAGGCCATTGATGATGTAAAGGTGGCAGACTTGGTTCTTGTGTCCAAATCAAGCTCTGCCAGCATCTAATTATATAACTTTGGGCAGTGGATTTAATACACCGAGTGTGGGAAATCACAAGAGTGTTATCTCTTTGCAGATCTGTAGGAAGGGAATGTGAGCACACTTCTAAGCTTAGCTGAATGGTATATATGTACTGAGTATTCAAATTTGCCACCCTTTATTGTTATTAAGTACCACTGAGTTGGTTCCAACTCATAGCAAAACTGTATAAGGTTTCTGAGGAGCAATTGGTGGGTTTGAACTGCCAATCCTACAGTGCCACACCAGAAGTCACTATATGGTTGTTGTTAAGTGCCATCGAGTTGATTCTAACCCATAGCGACCCTATATAGCTCTGCTTAAATTAAACCTAGTACACAGACAACATCCCAAGATATTGGAATCCACCTCTTTCCACACCATGTCCAGAACATGTTGTTTGATTTAAAGGAGCACATATGAGGATATATTAAAAAAGAATTGATATAAATCATAGAAAAGTTTATTAAGCAAAAATTTCAAAATATGAAATTATTATCTCTGGACTTATCTTCCATCTAAGTGCATACACTTCTGAAGACATTTTTTGATATCTCTAACCCTTCCCCAAAGGAAAATCTGTGCTCTTCAATTTATACCACATCAAAATGGCAGTTTTGACATCCTGAGGGATTCAAATTGTGTTCCTTTTCAATGTTCTTTGCCTTTGGGGAACAAAAAGAAGTCTGAAGAGGCAAGATCAGGATTGTGTAGGGTGGATGAGGTAATAAAATTCACATAGGATAGCCCTTGCTACCCTCAAAGAATGAGCAGGTAAACATGTCCTGACCTTTTTGTTACCAGTGTAATTTTAATTTTCTTGAAAATGCCTTCACATTTTCACAGTAAACTACTGTGATTGTCATCCTGTATCCTTCGGGGGAAAAAAGTCTATCAAGATGACCACTTGGGAATCCCAAAAACAGTCACTATACCTCTTCCTTGAATTGAACTGGTCCAGCTTCTGTTTTGATTGGACTTTTTGTTTTTGTTTTTTGGGTTGTTTTTTTAAGGCACCCTAAGGAGCTCTGGTAGCGTACTGGTTACGAATCAGGCTGTGAACCGCAAGGTCAGCAGTTCAAAACTACCAGCTGTTCCGTGGGAGAAACAGGAGGCTTTCTGCTCCCGTAAAGATTTACAGCCTCGGAAACGCTGTACAGGGTTGCTATGAGTCAGAACCAATTCCAGGGCACATAACCAACCAACCATTGAGATTAAGACAAGTGTATTAATACAGATCAGCCACTGATCATAGAGACGTGTTGTTTGGAATAAACACATGTTATTTGGAATATACCTACATATGTATGAACTGGAAACCTACTAGTAATTTTTTTTTACTTACCCTTGTATTTCTTTCTGTTTTGTGTTAGTTGTTGATGTCAACTTCTACCTCTACAACTAGATTTCAGGCTCTGGATTTCAGGTTTCTTGAAGGTTCTTGTGTCTGTTCTCTCTGTAACTTTCAAATCTCTTACAATAAATTCACCATATATTTATATTGACTGCCTATTGTGTGCTTACAAGTTTCTGGGTGGTGAAAGCGGTTCATGCAGTTAGTTGCTAACAGAAAGGTGGGAAGTTTGAGTTTACCCAGAGGTACCTCAGAAGAAAGGCCTGGTGACCTTCAGTTACTACTGAAAAATTAATAACTGAAAATCCTGTGGAGCACAGTTCTACAGTGATATACATGGGGTTGCCATGGACAGTTGTAGACTCAATGGCAACTTGATTTTTTGGTTTGGTTCTGTTTTTTACTGTGTCCCTAGAGATAACCTGTTGCTGTTAAGAGCCGTTGAGTTGGTGCCGACTCATAGGTGACTCTATCTAGCATTTCCCAGGAGCAGTTGGTGAGTTTGAACCGCCATCCTGGTGGTTCAAAGCAACATTGTGGCCCAGTGCTTATAGCACCACACCAGGGCTCCTTTTTGCCTGTACAGAAGTTACAATGTGGCCAGATAGACTGTTGTTGTTGTTGTTAAGTGCCGTCCAGTCGGATCCGACCCATAGCGACCCTATACAGGGTTTCCGAGGAGCAGCTGGTGAGCTTGAACCACTGACCTTGCAGTTCAAATAGTTTTGCAGTCTGGCGCATTATCCCACAGTGCCACACAGGGTCTATGAGGAGCATTATTGGTTTTCTCTGTTTAGCAACTACTCCTTCCTCTGAAAATGATGTCAATCTTCGTTTGGAAAGTGACCCCTGTAGCAGAGGGATACATCAGTCCTCACTCTTCACCCCCTCCTGCATCTTTGTCCTTTGTCCTGTGACCTTGCATTCCCTCCCAGTAGAGGTGCTGAACCTGCCCCACTCCTTAATATTTTGCTCAACCATGTGACTTGCTTAGGCTGATAGCAAGGTGAGGAATTCATAGTGTGTCACTGCCAATCTTGAGCTTTAAGATGTGTCACGGGCTTTCATTTCCTCTCTTACACCTCTGTTATTGCCAGAAGAGCTCCTTCAGCCCAAGTCCCAAAATGAATGCACATGGTAAAGTGGCAAAATTTAATCCACCACAAGGAGTCTGGTTAAACCAGACCTGCAGCTTTAAGCAGAATAAAAAGTTCATCTCACTCAGACTGCAGTTGCATGAAAAATCTTATTGCTGTTTGTCTCTAAACTTTTGGGTGTTTTGTAATATATATGCTGTTGTTAAGTGCCATCGAATCGGTTCTGACCCACAGTGACCCTGTACAGGGTTTCCAAAGAAGAGCTGGTGAGCTTGAATCGCCGACCTTGCAGTTCAAATGGCTTAGCAGTCTGGCGTATTAACCCACAATGCCACATCAAGACTCACATATATATATACAAATAGGTAAAATACATCAGCCCTTTTCATAGCTTCTATCTTGCTCCAACCCTCTTTCCTTTTTCTCTCTCCTGGGGCTTTAAATATGGTTGAAATAGGATTTGACATCTTCTTATACTCTCCCTCAACCAAGGCTATATATAGTTCTTGGTCAAGGACAAACATATGATCCAGGCAGTGCCCGTCAGAATTCTTCCCTGAGACCTTTCACATTAGAACCAAGGAAAAGGTGAGCCTAAACATTCCTGGCTGCTAGCTAGTGGTTATGAATTGGGCTGCGAACCACAACGTCAGCAGTTTGAAACTACCAGCTGTTCCACGGGAGAAAGATGAGGCTTTCTGCTCCCGTAAAGATTTACAGCCTCAGAAACCCTGTATAGGGTCGCTATGAGTCGGAACTGACTCCACGGGACATAACAACAAACATTCCTGGCAGATATGGTTCCACCATTCTGGTGACGAGAATTGAGGGAAAGACCCAGCAAGACCAGCGTTCAAGGCCCTCACTCAAATCCAGGATCCAGAAGGGGCCCTGATTTCTGCTCTCCTCCTGCTTGGCTATTGAGCCTTTCCCTTAGTTCTGTGAATTCCCATTTAAATGAATTCAGGTTGCTTTTCTGTTTTTTGCAACCTTGAAAAACTCAGAGACAAAAAAAGAAAGGGAGAAAAAAAACAAGCAATACAGTCAGATGACACTATACCAGAAGCACAGAGAAGGAACACCCAACAGGCCCTGGGGAGTCAGAGGAGGCTTCTTGAGCAAGGGAATTACTCTGAAACCTGAAGGGTAAATAGGAGTTGACCAAAGAGGACTGGAAGGGAAGAAGAGAGAAATAGCTTATCAAAGGCCTAGAGACTGGAGGGTCTTGATGAGAATGAGGCAAGGAATGTTAACAAGGGTCAGCGTGGGAGGGCCTGCAAATCATTTAAAGAACTGGGCCTTTACTGGTAGCAGGTGGTATCCTTTGAAGCATTTTAAGCAGGGGAGTAGCCTTCTAGAAGGTTTATTTTCCCCTGGCTGCTGTGCTGGAGGTTGATTTAAAGAGCTCAAGATACCAGTGAGGAGACTGTGTGTGAGAGGCATCCAGGCATGAGATGAAGGGACCCTACATTCAGGTAAAGGCCTCAAGCTTTAAAATACAGGGATTTCTCAGAGTCGCTGTGTAGCATTTGTCTGTTGAATTGAAACCTTGGGATTTGAAGCCATTTTCTTGAAGTTCCCTTTTGTGGTGAGGAAATCTGTGCCTTCCACTTATCCTTTTGAGGAAGCATGCTTTGATAAGGTGACGGTTGTTTGGCTACTTGTTCTGTATATCTCCTCCTAGCATATGCTTCTGAACATGTACAACCTGGGGTGTTACCGCCTTCGGGCCACCAACTCCTTCTCATTGTTCAAGATGTGCTGGGTGTTGAATTTACCCAGAATAAAATGATTCTCATTTACTTACCTAGCAGCTGTCAAAGCCTGAAATTTCATTCTGTAGGCGTAAGCAATTTTCCCCTGTAAATGTGGCTTCATCTCAAGTTTGTTATCTGCCAGCCACGGTGAACAGAGGTGCTATAGTCACTCTTCCTTTCTCCTATGAGCAACAATTAAAGACCGTCCCTGCCACATGTACAAATGCATCTGTTAGTGATTGTCACTCTTGAATCATGTGCTCAGGAGGTTTAATAGGTTTGCCTGAAGACCTTTAGATGAAGAAATGGATTCGTGATATTCAAGGTAAAATCTAACAGGAGAAAACAGGGTCTTAATTCTTTTGAGGGCAAGCAGGGAAGAATCATTCTGTTTCCTGGGTAGACAAGGAGATGCTGGCTTTGGGAAGGCAGAATATAGCTGTTTATTGAGAAAGATGAATTCTAAAGGAAGACATACATACATAAGGGAAAATGCTTAGATGAGCAAAGTTGGATTTCACCCAGGTTGATCTTATTCCTATAGCATCTATGGAAGGAGAACCCATTGTCTGGATTGTTTTCTCGAAGTGCGGGCTAGGGGAAGGCAAGAAGTTAAAAAACTATTGGTCTCTGGTTTATATAGGCAATCATTCTTTCTGGGTTTCCTTTTATTCTTCCCTCATGTATTGTGCGTTGGACTGCAAAGTCGCTTTGAACAGCAAGGTCAGTGGTTCAAGCTCACCAGTCACTCCTTGAAAACCCTATACAGGATTGCTATGAGTCAGACCAACTTGAAGGCACTTAAAAACAGCAACATTTACAGTATCCTATATAGTTTGTGTAGTTGTTAAGTGCCATCTCGTCAGTTCCAACTCATAGTGTGAGAAACATTGTCGATACTGACAAACACTCAAGTAATCCAACCTGTTTTCATTTTAGCGAGAGTGAGGTTTTCTTTATTCGGTTTTGCAAAATCGGGCGCCCTATCCAGTAGACATGGGCAGATGGCGCCACATGGCCAGCCCAAAGTTTTATTCAAAAGCTCCTCTTCCAGGTCCCAAGAGTTCTACAATCTAAACCTAATGGTGCCCATGGTCTTAATGACTACTCTTATTTGAAGTTTCTAGTCTTAGAACAGATTTTCCCCCCTTCCCCCAATTCATCCTGCTTGCATATCCCTAGGTGCAAAAACCTGTGTCTGGTCTAGTAATCTGATGCATCTTTTATTCATGAAGATGGACCCTCTTGAGAATTTCCTACTACAGTGACCCCATATAGGGTTTTCTAAAGAGCAGCTGGCAGGTTTGAGTTGCCAACTGTAGGATTAGCAATCAAGTGTTTATCCTATAGTGCCACACCAGGGCTAGGGGACAAGATATGGCTCAAGCCACTTTCTAGGGAGTCTGTGGACACGAGAGGACCTTGACTTTGAAACCATTCTTAGCAGGTCCTTATGAATGTGAAGTGGCTGGCCACTAGGTCCCCTTCCCTCTTCTGCTTGGTTCTTCTCCCCCCACACTCAATGAGGTCTGACTTCAGCAATGCCTTTGTTAGACTCCAAACGATGTTCCCACCCTCATGACAAAGCAGCTTTTGTGTCTTATGTCAAAATAATCACTTACCAAAAATGATGGCAAGGCACAGACATATCCCTGCTTTATCCTGAGGGGATAGAAAAGGAGAGTGTTAAATGTTTAACCTGGATTGATGAGATTTGCTGAAACTATTGGATAAAATGAAAACTTTCTTAGAGAAATAAATCACTGGGGAGATTTGCCCCCCTCTCATTGATTTTTGGATTCGGTTAATGATTTCAGCACTGAGAACATAAGGCTAGGTAGAAGTTAAAGAAATTGAAAGGCTACATTAACCTCTAAATTTTAACTGTGTTGATTTTTGACATTGAAATACTATAATTAACCCAGATGATTTTCCAAAGATTCCATTTTTTGCTGATGTTCAAAAGTATGGCAGAAAAGCTGATTCCTAATTATTACATACAGCATTGCATAAATTTCTTCCTAATTAAAAAGCCTCTAAATTCTAAATAATCAATTTAAGAAGGCATATGGTTTTAAAAAATTAGGCATTTAATTTCTAAAGATTTATTAGTAATTTGTACTGTAGCTAATTAATTATGGTTATAATACCATTGCAGTCATAGAAGAGATTGATGTAATGATACGATTGCAAATTTATTTTGATGTCTTCTTTAATATCAGAGCATTACAATATACTTAGTTTTCCAGCCCCTTCTTAATTATGCTTGAAAGCATTAGTTTAATGAAAGATAAAAGGGCTTGATAAGTGTACCATCAGAATTTATTTGAAAAACTATTTTCAATATGAAACAAACAAATTGTGTTTTGTACTGGCAAAATGAAATTTGCAGTTGGTAATAAATTAGCAGGCAGAAATGCCTTAAAATTAAATAATAGTTGAATCAGAATTCCCCATTATCCATTGTGCATGAGAAAGTAGTTAAACTGTACAAGGGAAGCCTGCTGACAAAATTGAATGGAACTCAACATAAACAATGATAGTGTTGTAAATATTCACAAATGCAAGGGGTGGTTGGAGAAGGGATTTGGGTTTTTTTTTGTTTTTTGTTTTTTTTTCTGTTTCATTTGTCATGTGAATTTCTAGGCATCAAAACCAAAACAGAAACCTGCAAACTGTTTTAAATATTACCAGGTTTTTCTGTGACCTCGTAAGAGGAGAGGGGTGTTTTATTTAGTGGTAGATGATCTGTTTTATTGAATAGAAACACATGATCCTTCTGCAGAAACTGGGGCATAAAAACATATTGCTAGTTGCAAAAAGAAAAAGGAAGAGCTCCATAGAATGTGTGGAGCTGTCTCAGAGTGCAGTGGGATGGCTTTTGGTTGGCTAAAGGAAACAATTCCACCCTCAGGGCCTCTAGAAGGGGCTCCTGGGGGAGGCCACAGCAATTCTAATCTGGACACTGACTGGGTCACTGCTGCTCTGCCTTCCATGTTTTTGTTTTGTTGGCCCTTTTGTGGTATGCTTGGTTTGGATTGCTTTTGTTATTGTTGTGACTTTAAACCTGCAAGATCCATTTCATCTCAAGTGTCTTCCTCTGCCTTTCCACAGCGCAGCAATTTGATAGATATCTCTCACGGATTAGCTGTATGGCCTTGAGCAAGTCATTAAATATCTCTAAGTCTCCATTTCCGCAACAATGAACATCAAACACCAAACCAGTTGTAGGGTAGCCTCCTATTCATGGGGACCCCAAGTGTGTCAGAGTAGAGTTGTGCTCCATAGAATTTTTCAATGGCTAGTTTTACATAACTGCCAGGGAAAGAGTGCTAGTATTGCTAGGAAGATAAAAAGCCAGCACTCTGCTTGGTACATGGAAAATGTTTGATAATTCCTAATTTAGAAAAGAGAATCTTGCAGAAGCTAGAGGATATGGAGAGGTCTTTTGTCTTCTTTTTCTCCCCCTTTTTTCATTGTACAAATACTTGTTGATCACCCATTCTATTTTCAGTAGAATGTTTCCTTGCTGTGGGCATAAAAACAAACAGAGTGTGTGGACATCTACCCAGTCAGAATTCAGAAACTTGTAGAAAAGACAGTTGTGTATATACAAGTAATCAGAACGTTTGGAGTTTATGGAAACAGAAGGGAGAAGTTCATTCTGCTTTGTTGTTAAGTATCATCCAGTCAGCTGGGACTCATAGCAAGCTTGTATAGGTCTTACAAGGAGCAGCTGGTGAATTTGAATCTCTGACCTGGTGATTCAAATCGACCTTGTGGGTCCAGTGCTTTAGCTCACAGTGCCTCACCAGGACTCCCTTGTTGTTGTCAAGTATTGTCTCGGTTCTGACCCATAGCAACCCTGTATTGGATTTCCAATGATGGGCTTGAATTAATCCACAGCACCACACCAGGATTCATTTAGAGTATGACAAAAGCCAGGTGAAAAAAGAATACTGAAGCAGATTATCAATTAGCAAGAGTAAGGTTCAATGTAACCTTAAGAAGCTTGAGTGCGTTGTGGCTAACAGGGTTAGTTGAGGTTAGTGAGAAATGTCTGAAGGCTTGGACAAGGGCCAAGAAGTTTTTCCCAGGTAAAAAACAAACTGTGGAGGTAAAATTACCAAAGGTGCCTATGTGGATATGTGAGGACACACACATTTTTTCTCTTAAGTTGGTTTTAAAATACATGGTGGAAATCTCCAAACAGTAAACAAATTGATGTCCTATCATATTTATCAAGTTTAAGCTTCACCATGTTAAAAGTTATTCTCAAAGGGAAAGTAATAAAACATAAGAAAGTATACTTTGGGGCAATTCATTACATGTACACTCGTAGTGGTTACGAATCGGGCTGTGAACCGGAAGGTCAGCAGTTCGAAACTACCAGCTGCTCCGCGGGAGAAAGATGAGGCAATCTGCTCCCGTAAAGATTTACAGCCTCGAAAACCTTATTCCGGGTCGCTATGGGTCGGAACCGACTCGATGGCACTTAACAACAACAACAACAACACTAAACTTTGAATAGGTTTCCTTCATTCAGTACATTTTTATATCAGTGTAAGTTCTCCTAGTACTTTAGTAAAACATGAACAATACTAGTAATAGTTTTATGGTAGGACAGCTCTGAACTTTGCTATAAAAAAGAAAACAGAATTTATTAAAATGCTTTTATTCAGTATGTATCTATCCAAGGCATGCACATATATTTTTTTTCTGTTGTCACATTCTGCATAATTGGAATGTTTCTGTGTCGGTGTTCAGTAGTTAGAACTAACAGCACAACTATGGAAAATCCATTTAACCTGAGGCCCTCTTTTTCCTAATCTATAAAATGAATCCATGTCACAACTGTCTTCCAGATCAACTGGCAGCTGACTTGTGAGGTCTTGGTTTGCCAAGTGGTGATGGTGGTGTGCCATGGAGTCAATTCTGACTCATAGCGACCTTGTGTAGGGTTTCCAAGGCTGTAAATCTTTAAGAGACCATAAAGCCTCATCTTTCTTCAAGAAACAGCTGGTAGTTTCAAACTGCTTACCTTGAGGTTAGCAGCCCAACTCATAACTATTACACTCTGGGTCAGAACTGACTCAGCAGCACTCCACAACATCAAATGTGTCAGAACTGACTCGATGACACTTAACAAGAACGTGTGTGTTTGTAGATATATGTGGATATATATATATGTATATATATGACTCAGTGGGACTAATCAATAATCAATCATATGTATGTCAGCTTTAATAAATGTTTGTAACTTTTCATATAGTCTGTAAGTAAAAGTAAGTCTGATGTCAAGGTAAAACACTTGAATGAAAGTTCCCTCAACATTGAATTTTGGATATTGCACTTTTATCTTAAGTCAGTGTAACAAAATATTACTAACAAAGTGACTTGTAACAATTGGTATTTAATGTCTTACTTTTCTGGAAACTGGGAGTCCAAGATCAAGATTGTCACCATGTTACTGCCTTCTAGACTTTCAGAATCTGCTCTATGGCCATGGCTCTTCTCCAGCTTGTTGGAAAACCAAGCTTTTGACCTGCAGCTGCAACATCACATGACTTCTTCCTTCCTGAGTCTCTTTATCTCTGTGTCTTTCTTTCTCCTCTTATATAAGGAGCTCTGGTAGTGTAGTGGTTATGAATCTGGCTGGTAATCTCAAGGTCAGCAGTTTGAATCTACCAGCTGTTCTGCAGGAGAAAGAAGAGGCTTTCTGCTCCCATAAAGATATACAGCCTCAGAAACGCTGTACAGGGTCGCATTGAGTTGGAACTGACTCCACGGCACACCACCACCATAAGAACACCAGTCACATAGGATTAGGAGTCACCCTACTCCATTATGACCTCTTGGCTGAACTTATGGCCTAACTGATAGCAGCTTCAAAGACCCTATTTTCAAACACATCCTATTTTCAAACACATTGACAGGTACAGAGGCTAAGATTTCAACATATTTTTTGGGTGGGGGGGCATAGATGTAATTCAAGCCATCACAGATGCATAAATAATTTGACAATTTATTCTTACTCCATCCCATTTATTTATTTTTTTGTACATACACCAAGAAGCAGTTGTTTGAACAGAACAAGGAAAACTGAATGGTTTAAAATTAGGAAAAGTGTGCGCCAGGGTTGTATTCTTCCACCATACTTACTCAGTCTTTATGTTTAGCAAATAATCTGAAAAGCTGGATTATATGAAGAAGAATATTGCATCATGATTGGAGATAGACTCATTAACAACCTATTGATAATGCAGATGATACAACTTTGCTTGCTGAAAGTGAGGATGACTTAAAATATTTACTGGTGAAGATCAAAGACCACAGCCTTTGGTCTGGGTTCCATCTCAATGTTAAGAATGCTAAAAGCCTCACCACTGGACCAGTAAACAACTTCAATATAAATGGAGAAAATATTGAAGTTGTCAAAGACTTCATTTTTTTTTTTTTTTTTTTTTTTTTGGTATTGGGAAAATTTTTATGTTTAGAATTATCCAGCTGGACTCAGTTTGTTGTTGTTGTTATGTGCCTTAGTTTAGATGATCCCAATTTTGTTGGCAACATCCAAAGCATCCTAGTAAGGAGCCAGTGGAACCTATGCCTTCTTTTCTCCATCAGGCCTGATTAAGGTGTTGACCTTGGCTATATCAGCATCACAGAGCTTCTTCACAGCCTGTGTGATCTGGTGCTTGTTAGCCTTGACATCCACAGTGAACACAAGTGTGTTATTATCTTCAATCTTCTTCATGGCTGAGTCAGTAGTCAGAGGGAACTTGATGATGGCATAGTGGTCAAGTGAGTTTTTCCTGGGAGGCGCTCTTCTGAGGATAATTGGGCTGCCTCTGAAGCCTCAGAGTCTTGGGCCACCTGAAGGTGTGTGATATGCAGATCTTTTTTTGTGTGGCAGTGAACACCTTCAGCACTGGCTTCTTGGACTTCAATGCCTTTGCTTTGGCTTCAGTTTTGAGATACCCAAGGGTTTCCTTCTTCAGTTTCGGTACCATCATTGTAAAAAACCATCCCATATGATTTTTTGGTTCATACACTTTGTTGTTAAATGCCATCGAGTTGGTTCTGACTCATAGCAACCATGTATAGGGTTTCCAAGGGGTGGCTGGTGGGTTTGAACTGCATACTTTGTGATTAGCAGTCCAGTGCTTATCCTATAGTAGAACTCCATCATTCACTGCCAAAATAGAAAAATTCCAGGTTTGGGGACTAGCTTAAAGGGAGGTGGCAGCTGCCTTCCCTTCTTTTCTGAAAGTTTCAGTAATTGAGACAGGTTCCTAAACTCCAGAAAGTGGTTTCCGGGCTGGTCCATCACCATTAACTACAGGAGCCATATAACCACCCCACCTGCTCCCACATAACTCCCATTAGTATCGATAAAAGTTACACTACTACACCGAGGGGAGAGAAAGGCCACAATAAGGCTTTTAAAAAGCTATTTAATATATCAGCTTTCACAAAGATAGACGGTATCACTAAGACAAAACAAGAAAAGATGTGCTCAACTTTACAAGCTATTGGCACTGTTAATCATATTTTGAAACATTGCTGGTATATATCTTGGGAAATACAACACAGTTGCCATATTTCCAATACAAGACATGGCACTTTTAATGTTGAGATCACACTGACAATTCCAAGTCCTCTTTCAACCCCCACCCCACCCCCAATAGGATTAAAGCGTAGAAGTAGATGAGTTAATGCCGTAAAATCAAGTTTTAAACTAGAATATTGTGAATTCTGCCACATTCCACTATAAAGAAATAATAAAATTTCAATAAACAACTACATATATATATAAATATATGTACAATAATGTTATAATATAATTAATTATATTTTTTCTATTTTGTTTATATGTGCAAATTATTATAAAAATATACAGATGTATAATTTAAAGTTAGTTGTGATTCAGTACCGTCAAGTTGGTTCCAACTCATAGCGACCCAGTATAGGGTTTGCAAAGAACAGCTGGTGAGTTTAAACTGCTGAACTTGTGGTTCAAACCAACCTTGAGATCTTGAATTAATCCTACAGCTCCACACCAGAACTCGATAACTTTAGGTTGTTATTGTTGTTGTTAAGTGTCGTCGAGTCAGTTCTGACCCATAGCAACCCTGTATAGGCTTTTCGAGGAGAAGCTAGTGAGCTTGAGCCACCGACCTTGCAGTTCAAATGGCTTTACAGTCTGGCTCATTAACCCACAGTGCCACGCCATAAAAGAAAATTTACAAAAATTGAATGTTCTCCATTGATACTTTATTTCTGATTTTTAAATAAGACATACTAAAATGCATAGATTACTAGATTTCAAAGCGTTCCAGAATTAATTATTTTGATCTTCCCAACTCTGTGAAGTGAATAAATTCCCATTTTACAGATAAGGAATGAATGTTGTTGTTGTGTGTCTTCAAGTTGATTCTGACTTGAAACAACCCTGTGTAGATTTCCAAGAGCAGCTAGTGGGGTTAAACCACTGAGCTTGTGATTAGCTGTCCAATGCTTACCCTACAGCGTCACACCATGCCTCAAATAAGGAATATAAACCTAATGTCTTTCTCAAGGTCCACAAGACTATGTGCGACAAAAGCAGAATGTAGCCTCTGTTCTTATCTTTTCAGATTTAGGACATGAGAACATTTACATTTAGTTAGATAACTAGTCCAGGAGAACATGGATTTCTTATTCTAGCTTTATGGTGATGTCCCACTGACAAAAATGGCCTGCTGGGATTGCTTACCTCTGATGAGGTTCTTCTGACTTCAATTAAAATTTTAATACCCATGGTATATACTTTGAATTACTACTTTCTCCTTCTTCTTTATGAAAACAATGTTGATATTTAACATGTAATGTTTAAAAGATTTGGTCTTTTAGTTTCTCTCTTCTTTCCATAGACAAGATTTAACAAGGACAGTCACTTTCCTCTCCCCATCCTTTCCTCACAGAAGATACTAGAAGTATAGTTGTTTGCTCAAGTGATCATTGTGAAAAAAAATTACATATATATAGATAATATGTGTGTGTTAGGCAATTTGAAGGTTACATCAAAATACCAAACCTAGTTCTTATCTTCAAGGAACTCACAGTCTGTTTGAGGTGGAAGAGAGAGTTAGGGACAAGGAATAGGAGACGGTGTATTCTGGTATATCTCTCTGTGAGATGTTAATAAAGAGCACTAGATTTAAGAGAAAGGAGAAGTCAATGTTTGCCTAAGTCTTTCACCAAAGAGATGAGGACAATAATGGAATCAAGTAAGATGTACCTTACAAGAGGTTTTCTAGGTTGTAAATGCCCCCAAAGTAGAGATATCATCTTAGTCATTTAAAATCCCAGTACAAACATAGTTCCTGGTACATAGAATGAATTTTCCCAAATGGGTTTTTGATAGTTTTCTGCCTCTGAGACTGCTTTTACAAAAAATGTAAAGTTATTCAACACTTCCGGCTGTAATGAAGTAACTTTTAGAAGACAGCTGTTCTTAGCAAGAGAAAGTAGAAAATCAAAGTTAAATTATGATTGAAGGTATCATAGATCTGCCAAGGCATCTCATGCTTAAGAGGCGAAGACCTTTGAGAGAAGAAAAGCGCTCAGACATTTTCTGATATTGAGTTGCATGTAAAGCAAGAGATTAAACAGCAAACAAAAAAGCAAAGTGCAGTTTTCATTGTCTCGTGGTGCTGGGACGACAAAAAGGAGAGGCTTTAGTGAATTCATGACTCCTAAAAGACAACGTCTAAAAGTAGGTAAACTCGGTCTGAGGAAGATGAAATTCACGCTCTAGTCAATTGAGGTCAGCTTCCTGTCATAATTTACCAGTGCTGGTGCACCACACGGTTTACACTTTTGCATTTAAAGTGTATTATACGTTGGCTGCTAACCACAGAATCAGCATTTGAATACACAAACTGCTGAATAGGAGAAAGAGGAGGCTTTCTGCTCCCATAAAAATGTACAGCCTTGGAGACCTACAGAAGGTAGCTATGAGTTGGAATCCACTCAGGTGCTGGCGGTGGTTACGTGCCGTGGAGTCGATTCCAACTCATAGCGACCCTGTACAGGGTTTCTAAGGCTGTAAATCTTTACGGGAGCAGAAAGCCTCATCTTTCCCCTGAGGAACAGCTGGTAGTTTCGACCTGCTGACCTTGCGGTTCGCAGCCTGATTCGTCACCACTACGCTACCAGAGCTCCTTGGAATCCACTTGGGAGCAGCAAGTAAACAAGTGACTGTGGTGGTGGTGGGGTTATATTTCAACCCATACTGCTCCCCCCACTCTAGAAATCTAGATTTACCTTCAGTCTTCTCTGAAGGAAGATAGCACCCAGAGCCTCTAATATTTTTCACAAACAATGTCAAATATTGTATCCAAATTTACAAGACCTATTAAGAAACAGGAGTCCTTATACAGTGCTGTAGGATAAGCACTGGACTGCTAACTACAAGGTGAGCAGTTCAAACCCACCAGTCTCTCCTCAGAAATGCTATACAGTGTTGCTATGAATCATAACCGACTCGTTGGTACTTAACAACAATAACAAGAAACAGGCCCAAGAAAGAACAGATAATAAAAACAGATCCACAGTTGATGCATTATCATAACTTATCTTTAAAATAACTGATTGGTATATTCAAGAAATAAATGATAAAATGGACTATTTCACCCAAAAGCTAAAATGATTTTTTTTAATCAAGTGGAAATCCTAGAACTGAAATAAAATAACTGAAAAGATCTCAATAGATGGATTTAGTAGAAGATTAGACATAACTAAAGAGATTAGTAATAAAATTATGAGATCTCTCTGAAGAAAAGTATTCACACTGAAGCTCAGAGAACTAAAGGGAGGGAAAATGTAGAAAAGATTGAAGAACCATATGGAATATATTGAAGTTTTAACATACATACTTGAATTCCCAGAAAGAGCTAATAGGATCTAAACAAGTATAAAGATGAAAAAAGTCATTAATTTTCCAAAATTAAAGATATCATTACAAGTGCAAGAACATAATCTGATCTAATATAACTCAGTTACTCAAAGACAGTTTATCCAACACCATTAATTTACTCATGGTTTGGAGGCAAAACCATGTGAAGTCACTTGAGTTTATGTGACTTAAACTGGCAAATGAGATTGTTGTTGCTGTTAAGTGCCGTTGAGTCAGTTCCAACTCATAACCACTTTGTATGTGGTTTCTGAGGAATGACTGGTCAGTTTGAACCACCAGTCTTGAGAAGTCCACTGCTTATCCGCACTAGGACTCCAGTGAATGAGATGTTAACTGCCTTCTAATAGGTTCTGAGTCATCACAACCATGTATAGGGTTTCCAAGGAGCAGCTGGTGGGTTTGAACTAACAACCTTGTGATTCACACGGACCTTGCAGTCCAGTGCTTATCCTACAGCACCTTTTAACCAAATGTTAAACCAAGGCAGACCAGGTTCCAATAAAGTTATTCTAGCGTGTTACTTTTTACTAGTTGTGGTCCTCCTTAAAACTAGAAAGGTGGTGGTGTGTAGTCCAGTGGATTCCAAGGTACTTAATAACAACAACAACAACTCATAGCAACCCTAAATAGGGTTACAGAGGCTGTAAATTTTTACCAGAGCACAAAATCTCTTCTTTCTTCCTTGGAGTGACTTTTTAGTTTCGAACAGCTGGCTTTGCTGTTAGCAGCCCAGCTTGTAATCTATTAAACTACCAGCAAAACTAATATAAAAATCAGTATTTCAACTCTGTGATTTTATTTTTTTTAATTTGCTTGAAAGTAAGAAGATATGTTTTCCAAACCATATTGCCATCTTAATAACTTTTCAGCTTTTTAAAATTATTTCTGATACTATCCTGAAAACTCTAGTCTTCTTTGACATTTAGAAGCTGTGAATTTCTTCTTTTCAAAGAACTAGGTGTGGTTTTCCAGAAGCTTGTGGTTGGAGGGCAAAGCCTCTGTAATAACTTTTACCAAATTGTTCAGGTTTTGTTTGGTTTTTTTCCCCTGGATGAGATCCACCTGGAGCCTTTCAGAGACTGCTGATAGGTAAAGAGGAGCCCAATCTTGGACTGGGAACACTCCTGTTAGAAGTTGCTTATACTTCAATTGCTTGCCTCTGATTTGAGAAAAGCAGGGAGGAGTGATATTTGTCAACATGTTATCAGAGTCTTAGGTTCCTTGACACTTGCCTCAACAATTTTTGTTGCTATGTTCTTTCAGGGGGTCTCTGCTAACTGTAGAGTAGTCCTGCAAAGCCCTAATGGTTTCCCTCCACTGTTACAAGTGTTGGCTGCACCCGCATTAGCATTCCATCAGGGTTAGCTTTGCTGGCCTTGAATGTTGTGTCCCCAGAAGTAGCACACTCCCTGGGGAACGTTGACTCAGTAGTTGTTATTCCCCTTTCACTTTCTGGGACACTTGTTGTTTTTTTTTTTTCAAAGAGTTATTACGTACTAGATGTTAAAGGTTGAATTACCTTCCCTACCGCACAAATACATATTTAAATCATAACTTCTGTGCTTGGTGTGTCGCTGTATGATAAGCACTGGTCTGCTAACTGCAAGGTCAGCTATTCAAACCTACTAGCCATTCCTTGGAAACCCTGTACAGGGGTCCCTGTAGGTCAGATTTGTCTCAATGGCATGGATTTAACAACAGCAGCAGCAATGCCTGTGGTTATAATCCCAGTTGGAAATGGGTTGTCATTGTTACGTTCATGAGGCAGGCTCAGTAAAAGGTATATTGTGAGTCAATTCCTTCTGAAATATGTAAGAGATTAAACACTAGATCTGAGAGTGAAACATCTACTGGTATGAAATGAGGGGAGACACACATGAATGCCCAAACTTGAAGATAGCACCCATTTGACCTAGCCTCGATAGCTTAATAATCAGAACCCAACTAGAGGAAGATAAAAAAAAGAGAACAATTTTTGAGAAAGGAAATGAGGATCGATTGCTACAATTTGATGAACTTGACCTATACTTATGGAGGCAATAGCTCAAGATACCAACAGAGAGGGAAGGAGTCTTCACATCACTTATCAATCCTATCCCCTCTGTATACATGGTAGAAAGGGATGGGCAACTTAGACGTTGGCTACCTAAAATGAGGGTGCGATAAAAGCACCAAGTGACTGGCTTACAAGTTTTCAAGAGGGAGTTTAGTTTAAGAGTGTGCAGGGGAAGGTAGAGACCCCATTGAATAGTTTTCATCTTGTCTAAATGGTGAAAGGAGATGGGGATAGTATTCATTTGATTCAGTAGTGAGTAATTGTTACCATGACTAATTGCGATTGTCACAACTGTAAAGGTAGACGTTTTGTAACAAAAATGGGGCAGTAGTTAATCTTAAAGTACAGAAACAGAGGACCCTAGGACCATCAAAAGAGAAGAGCACAAGTGGAATATGGGACATTATCCAGAGAAGCGGCAATACCAGAGATGAAGGCAGAGATGGGGATATGGAGAGAGGGAGCAGCTGAGGACTCCCTCCAGACTCATGGAAAGAGAGAGACTGGGTGTTGATGGCCAGGAGATAGGCTTGCAGAATGTTCCCTTTGGTTGTTCAAAGTATTATATATTCCTGAGTGTTTCTATGTACACCCCCACCCCCACCAAAAAAAAAAAGAAGGAATAGAAGCAAACATTCAAAAAGATAACATGGAAAACTCCAAAGAATGCTGGCCTTACAGTCGCTTATTGGAGACAAGGACCTATCTCCAGAGCCAGTGCTTTGAGTTCTGGTATGATGCTGTGGATTAATGTGCTGGGCTGCGAAGTCAGTTTGAACCAAAAGGTTTGTGATTCAAGCTCACCAGCCACTCTCTGGAAACCTTATACAGGATAATTATGAGTAGGAGCCGACTCATCGACTCATCAACGCTTAACAACAAACAAATCTATAAGAATAAATTTCTGGTTCTTAAAGCCAAAAAAAAAAAAAAAAAGAGAGAGAGAGAGAGAGAGAAATTTAATAAGAGAGAAGTGCAGAGATGGAGTAAAACAGGTCCCAAGACATATGGAGATCATCAGTGAACCACAATTAAACTAAAGAGACAAGGATCTTCCCCTGGAGCTGACAAAAAGAAAGCCTTCTCCTAGAGTTGGCAGCCTGAATTCAGACTTCTAGCCTCCTAAGCTGTGAGCAAATACATGTCTGTTTGCTAGAGCAATTTGTTATAGCAATACTAGGTAGCTAAGACATCAAATGGGGAAAAAAAACACCTTAATACCCTTTTTTTCGCATAAAGGATATGGTTCTATTGAAAGGTGAACTGATCCAATATGGAGAAAGAAAGCATATATATTTCCACATGTTCTTTCCATTTTGAATAAAGACAGTTTTTGAGCACCTACTATTGCAAGGTTCCAAGAATGAGGAAAGAAGAAAGGGTATGTGGGAAGGGACTCAATGAATAAGATGTAGTCTCTGTGTTTTAAGGGTTGCCCACAAAAAGAAAGGTCGTCATTGTCTTTGATGGGAGATCAACTTACATTGTGAAGTTTTTCAAAGTTTGTATCCTATAAGGTCATTCCTTACTTCCCTTCCACACTGACCACCCGTTGCTCATTGCTTCTCAAAGAATGTAATTTGCTTACTAGATTTTTTTCAGGACTTTCAACAGGTCTTGTATCCAGTCAGAATTTATTTTAATTGTAGAAAAGCAAATTGATTCTATGGGAACCGGAGAAATGTACCAGGACTATAGGCATTAATTCCTTAAGGCATACTGAATTTCACTTCGTTTTTCTGTCTGCTCCTTAATAATCTGAGCTCTTGGAGGTTTTAACCATCCCTTGCTCTGAAAAGTGGTAACGGGACCTGGTATCTAATAAGAGCTCATAACTGTCATTAGAAGCTTTCAATTTCAGCTACAAAATTGACAACTATCAACCCAACAGCAGCACAATAGACATTCTTCTTAAGTGCACATGGAACATTATCCAGAATTGATCATGTGTTAGGTCACAAAGCAAGTCTCCATAAATTTACAAACATCAAAATGCTACAAAGCATCTTTTCAAAAGACAATGCCATAAAATTAGAAATCAACAATAAGACCAAGGAAATAAAGTTTAATACATGGAGATTGAACAACACTCTGCTGAAGAATGATTGGATAATAGAAGAAATTAAAAGGGAATTCAGAAAGTTCCTAGAAACAAATGAAAATGAAAACACAAAGTACCAAAATCTTTGGGACAAGGCAAAAGTGGTGCTGAGAGGACAATTTATTGTGATAAATGCACACATCCAAAAAGAAGAAAGAATAAAAATTAACACACTAACACAGCACCTCCAGCAATTAGAAATAGACCAACAGAGGGAACCTACAGTCACCAAAAGAAAAGAAATAATAAAGATCAGAGCAGAAATAAGTGAGACAGAAACAGGAAAACTATAGAAAGAATCAACAAGACAGTTGTTTTACCAAACATTCAGGGAAGAACTGTCATCAATTCGACTGAAATTTTTCCAGAATGTAGAAGAGAACAGAAAACTTGTAATACAGAAGAGGATGGAAAACTTCCTAATACATTTTATGAAGCAAGCATAACCCTCATACCAAAACCAGGGAAGGACTTCACTAAGAAAGAAAACTATAAACCAATATCCCTCATGAACATAGATGCAAAAATTCTCAACAAAATCCTAGACAATGGAATCCAGCAGCACATCAAAAAAATAATACATCATGACCAAGTGGGATTCATATCAGGGATGCCATTTTGGTTCAACATTAGAAAAACAATCCATGTAATCCACCATGTAAAAAAGAAAAAAAGCCACATGATCATATCAATTGATGCAGAAAATGCATTTGACAAAATTGAACATCCATTCCTGAAAACAACACTCAACAAAGTAGGAATTGAAGGGAAATTCCTCAACATAATCAAGAGCATGTATATAAAACCAACAGCCTACATTACTCTCAATGGAGAGAAATTTAAAGCCTTCCCTTTGTGAACAGGAATCAGACAAGGATGTCCTTTGTCACCGCTCCTAAACAATATTGTGCCCAAAGTCCTAGCCAAAGCTATTTGGTAAGATAGGGAAATTAAAGGCATCTGAATTGGCAAAGAGGAAGTAAAACTCTATTTGCAGATGATATGATCCTATATATAAAAACCCCAAAGACTCAGTAAAAAAGCTACTAGACATCATTGGCAGATTCATTAAAGTAACAGGGTATATGATCAACATCCAAAAATCAGTTGGATTCCTCTATAGTAACAATGACAGTGCTGAAAAGGACATTAGGAAAGCAATACCATTTTCAATAGTCACCCAAAGGATGAAATATCTAGGAATAAATAACCAGAGAAACAAAGGACATATACAAAACACTACTATAAGAAATCAAAAGAGACCTACAAAAAAGGAAGAATGTACCATGTTCCTGGATAGAAAAACTTAACATTGTGAAAATGTCAATACTGCCCAAAGCAATCTACACATATAATGCAATCCCAATCAAGATTCCAACGACATTCTTCACAGAGATGGAAAAAACAATTACAAGATTTATAGGGAAAGGAAAGAGACCAGGATAACCAAAGGACTGCTTAGGAAGAAAAAGATGGGAAGCCTCTCACTCCCTGATTTCAAAATTTACTACAAGGCTACAGTGGTCAAAACAGCCTGGTTCCAGTACAATGAAAGATACATTGATCAATGGAACAGAATTGAGGATCCAGAAATTAACCCATCCACATACAGCCAACTGATTTTCAAAGCACCTAAGTATATTGCATGGGGAGGAGATAATCTCTTCAACAGATGGTGCTGGCAGAACTGGAAAACGATATGCAAAAGATGGAAACAAGACCTTTACCTCATGCCTTATACAAAAACCAACTCAGCACGGATTGAAGACCTAAATGTGAATTCCAGAATTACAAAGGCCATCAATGAAAAATTAGGGGCAAATGTGAGGACTCTAATATAAGGCATACACAGACTACCAAACACTGTGCAAATTATACAAACAAAAATAGAGAAAATAGATAAGTAGGACATACTAACAAATAAAAACTTATGTGCATCAAAAGACTTCATCAAAAGAGTAAAAAGGGATCCCACAGATTTGTAAAAAAATCTTTCGCAATGACACATCAGACAAGGGACTAATTTCTAAAATATATAGAAACTGACAACACCTCTACAAGAAAAGGACAAATAACCCAATTAATAAATGGGCACAGGACATGAACATAAACTTCACCAAGGAGGAGATCCAGTCAGCCAACAAACATATGAAGAAATGTTCACGATCACTAGCCATTAGAGAGATGCAAATCAAAGCAAGAGTGAGATATCATCTCACATCAGCAGTAACAGCAAAGATCAGAAAAGTAGAAGACAATAAATGCTGGCGAGGATGTGGAGAGACTGGGACCCCTCCTACATTGCTGGTGGGATTGCAAAATATCCAACCACTCTGGAAAACAATATGGCGCTTCCTCAGAAGGTTGAAAATAGAGATACCTTATGATCCAGCAATCCCTCTATTTGGTGTTCATCCACAAGAAATACAAGCCATAACACGAGTAGATAATATGCACACCAATGTTCATAGAGCACTATTTACAATAGCAAAAAGATGGAGACAGCCTAAGTGCCCATCAACTGAAGAATGGATAAACAAACTTTGATACATACACAACAATGGAATATAATGCTACCCTGGAGAATAACAAGGAAGCTGCAAGCCACCGCATAACATGGATGAACCTTGAAGACATTGCGCTGAGTGAAATCAGTCAGTCACAAAAGGAGAAATGCAGCATAAGACAAATAACATAAAAGATTAAGAAAAAACGCCCGCACTAAAAGAAAGAAAACATTTTTTTTTTTTATTGGTAACCAGGGTGTATGGGGTGGGGTAAGGGGAAGGGAGGGGAAGATGGAGAACAGGGTAGGGAATAGACACAGGATAGTTTGGGTGCTGGCTGTGGGTGGGGGGCATACACTAAAAGGGGAAGGGGAAAGGAAAAACCAAGTGGATGAGAGAATAGCTAGGCAGGGTTACGTGGTCTAAATAGGACAGAGGTAAATAACGATGTAAGTACAACCGTGGAATAACAGGGCTTGCGGATAAAAAAGATTGAGGCATGGTTTGAATGGGTAAAAGTGGGGAAATGATATTAAGATGCTTGCCTGTTTTTTGAATCTTGGTGTCCCTTACCTCCTATTGTAAAATAGACACTTAAAGGGGAGAGAGGAATAGCCAGAAACATCACTATACAAAGCTTATAAGTCCATCTTCAGCCTATAACTGATTGGAATACCTAAAATGGGGCTAGAACTTGCCCAGTGAAGGAGGCTCCCTGCAGAGCCTTTGCATTGCACAGTATCATAGGTGGAATCCTGATCCCCATCCAGAATCTTTGGAGGTGGGACATTTCCACTTGAAAGGATAAGCAGACCAGCCTGGAGCAGCATGAAGAACAGAAGATACTTATTGAAAGAAAGACCAGCAGGAAAAATTAAAAACAATAGTAGCAGTCCAACTGACTACTACAAGAACAAGCAAGTTGTTTCCCTGGGAACCATGAAGGCAAATGATCAGATCCCCTCAAGGCAAACCCCCTTCCAAGACTGCAACTCAAGTGGAATACATGAGCAGGCATGTGGTCTTGCTGTTGACCACATTGGTCACTGATAAGGGGAAGTAGTGGGAAAACAGCAATGAAGTTGAGAACTAAGTCCGACCACATTCATGGATATGGCCCCAGAGGACTACAGCAGAGTGTGAAGCATCCAGCTGATATGAAGTGAGGAGAGATGTACAAGAACACCCACACTTCCAGATAGTACCCATTTGACCTGGCATCAATGGCTGGGGGGTCAGAACATGACTAGAGGAAGAAAGAAGAGGAAACAAAAAAGTGTAACCCACTACAGTTGGATGAATTTGACCTATGCTTGTGGATGCAGTATGACAAAGGAGCAAACAAATCTTTACAGTAAAGATCATTCCCACCCTACAGGGCCGACAAGGATGGGGAACCTAGACATTGGCTACCCAAAATGTGTGGGGGGAAGGGGGCAGTGCTACAAAGGCAATAAGTGACTGGCTTACAAGTTTTCAGTAAGGAACCTAGTTCCAGAGGGTAACGGGAAATGTAGAATCTCCACTGAGTTGTTTCCAACCTGTCTGGATGGGGTTGATAAAAGGTGTAGGAGATAGGACTCCTGTGGTTCAGTAGGGAATGATTGCTATCAGGTCTGACAGCGAGTGTTGGAAAGGTAAATGTAAATGTTTTGTAACAAAAGGAGGGGAGTGGCTGATTTTTGCAGTCCAGGAGTCCAGGAGCAGAGATCCCTGGAACCATCAAGGGAGGGAGAAAAGCAAAGTGAGGGACCCTACCCAGAAAAGCAGTGACTCCAGAACTGGAGGCAAGGATGATGATGTGGAGAGATGGAGTGGCTGGGGACTCTGGACTCAGGGAGGGAGAGGGGTTGTGCTGGTGGCCTGGGGTCAGGCGTGTGTGGTGTACCCTTTGGATGTTTGATGATGCATGCAAGGGATTGTAGTCATTGCAAGGAAATGAAATACGATAGGATGAATGTAAGAATAATGGATAATGTTTTCCCATGTAAACTAACACATAATTCACAGTAAAAACAAAACAAAACAAAACAAAAAAAAAATGACAACTAATCAACTGTATTAGAAATCCAGGACAAAATGGCAGCCATATATCAAAAATTCTCACACGCATGTTATGAACACACCTATATGTCAGTCCTTGAATTGGACATTGTGCCCAAGAAAAAAAACCTGCTTTCCCTTAGCTTACTGATGCTGGAGACCTGAGACTTCAGGAAACATTCATCATCCAAGTGGTATGCACTATATGGGAAGGGCACTCACTCTGAGGGAGAACGCAGCCTTCATCCGGGATGAAGGGACACAGAGGGCCAGATTAGTCCCACACTGAGCAAAGCAACAGCAGTCACAGCCACCACCTTTGTACCAGACCATTATGCTTAAATGTTTGCATTACCTCAGTCCTGGATGATAAAAGTTGAGTTTGTCATTCATTACAACACATCTTGATTCTGTCACCTAATAGAACGTGTGGTAGTCAAAAGAATGTAGTCATTAGAGTAAAATAGACACGGATACAAATATCTGTTTTCCTACTATACACATGATGTGAGCTGTATTCTTTAAGCGAGCCTCAGTCTCTTTAAAATACATGAGAATAGTGTTTACCTAGAATCTTCCTGGGAGATGCTTCATAATACATAAGAGCAAGTCACAGAACGTTATTATGAAGTTCTAAGAAAATGGAAAAGTACATTGGTCAGAAAAACCACTAATGAACCAATAACAAGGCATTTCTTTTTTTCATCATGCCCATGCAGCTGCGTATTCTTTGAGGTAGCAGGGGCTGTCCTACGTGAATTTCTTTGGGAAACCTAACCCCATCCACCCTTCAGCCCTGATCATTTCTCTTGAGATTCCATTTTGTTCCCCAAACTCAAAGAACATTGAAAAGGACCACGATTGAATACCTTAAGTATGACACAACTGCCCTTCAGATGTGGTGTAAATCTAAGAGTGCAGAATTCGCTAGGAAATGGTTAAAGAGATGGAAACACTGCCTTCAAAAGTATATAGACTTATTTGGAGGATATGTCAAGAAACAGTAGATTGAAATTTTGATATTTGTGTTTAATAAAGTTTTCTATGATTTTGTTGCTGTGCATTTAGACTTACCCTCATATGTAAGGCAACTGCTTGGCCTGGTAGGTTCTTCATTAAAGGCACAATAAGTATTACCATCTCTCATCCAACTTTGGATATCTTTTTCCTGCACCCTTGAGCACACTATTCAACCTGCTGGCAGACCTCTTTCCTTTTTATGTCTGTCTTAGTTCCTTTCTTCAAGGTCCATTTCCCTTTATGAACACACACACAGTAACAGAAACTGTCAGACTCATTCATATCCTTGAACCTTTATCTCTGTACGTTAAAGGCTGCTTACTGGGAACCCTGTAATTATTTGCTTGAAGCCTTTTTTCTGACTATGAGAGCTTCCTTGGCCCTCATGCAGTGCAGCTGTAAGTGTCAGAAAATCAGTAGTCCCAGAACAGTTCTCAGCAAGGATAGATGGGAAGCTAGTGGGTAAATCTTTGAGATCTCTCTCTCATCTAGGAAATAAGTGAAGTACTGTCTGCACTGACTCCCAAGATGCCCAGGACTTCCCAGTAAAACGGAATTACACTTACTCACAGTGGTTACTGCTTAATAACATACCCTTTATTGATCTCTGTCCCTTTCCCTCTCATTTTGCCACTTTCTGGCCAGTACTTCAGGGATCCCTGTATAAACGAACAGGTACTATCTCCTTAATTTTTTGAAACCTCAGTAATGTTGGAGTAGAACTGTGCTTCTGAGGATTTTTAATGGCTGGATTTTCAGAAGTGGATCACCAGGCTTTTCTTCTGAAGAACCTCTGGATGCAACCTCGAAACTTTTGATTAGCAGTTAAGTGCTAACAGTTTGTGCTTCCCAGGACTCTTTAAATTGCTAAAAGGCTATACAACACTTGGCGCCTGCTTTGTACAAGCCGCCTGCCAGATGCCACCTGTATGTTGTAGGTGTAATTCTTGCTGAGTCTCCCGGGCTACCAAAAGTTCTTTTTCAAAGGAAAAAAAAATTAGAGGAAGATCTACCTGGTGTGGCACTGTGGGCTAATGCATCAGACGACAAAGTTGTTTGAACTGCAAGGTCGGTGGTTCAAGCCCACCAGATGCTCCTTGGAAACCCTATACAGGGTCACTATGGGTCAGAATCGACTTGACAGTACTTAACAACAACTACCTGACTTTAGTCAACAGGCAAAACAAACTACGACCTTAAATGCCACCATGATGTTTAGAAAGCAACAGTAACAATGGCCTCATGTCCATTGTTGTTGTTGTTGTTGTTATGTGCCTTGGAGTCGGTTCCAACTCATAGCAACCCTATACAGGGTTTCCAAGGCTATAAATCTTTATGGGAGCAGAAAGCCTCATCTTTCTCCCACGGAACAGCTGGTAGTTTCGAACTGCTGACCTTGTGCTTCGCAGCCTGATTCATAACCACTACACTACCAGTAGTCTCAAATATGGGCATTCCAATGCAGCAAGCTTCTTGTGATTCTATTTGATGAACTGGGACCCACTGGCCACAGTGACCTAAAGTCATTATCATGTTCCTTGTTCTCAGGTATCTCCCCATGGTACCAGAGGAAAATGTGGAACTCATGAATAACTTCCACTGATATGACAAATCTCTACCTTTGTTTTCTTGTTGTTTTCCCAAGAGAGCATGCAACTGACTTTCCTCTCGTCATTGAGCATCTGCTAGCAAAGTCTCTGCAAACCTTCATCCCCCTCATCAGATTGCACACCATATGCCATTATCTGCTGTGGTTGCACATTTTCCCGGTTGACAGTCGCAGCAAACTTTTGCATGTCTGGAGCACATTCATCATAAAACTTGAGATTTTTATTCAAAATTGATGTTAACTCTGCAATCCAAAATCTGACACCTTTTAATTTAGTTATCCCTCTGAACAATGTTCATTAGACCCTCCAAGAAGGGACTGTGCAATTTCTAAAGATTTTAAAATACAAGAAAGGTATGCAGAGTGTGAATGCTGGAAAATTTGTATCTTTTTATAATAAAAAGAATTTGTGGCTGCATTACTCTGAAAATACACAGAGTTTAAGGTAGACAGTGGAATTTAGGGCTACTTTAAATTTAAGATGGATAGCTGAGCAGCATGTCTCCACTACCCCTGCTCCTTGTCTAGTCTTCAGAAATTTCACACTGTTCTTATCACCGTGCGCACTGAAAGTATCTTAATGACTTATATACAATGTAATCTTACTTTCACATCTCAGGAACTCTTCAATATTCTTTAGCAGGGAATTTGAGAAACATTGGAAATATTGTTCATTTGGCTCTGGACTATTCTAAATGTATAGAATTTTTGCATGTATTTCACAGTTTCTCATTGCTACATATCTTAACTTTTTCAAGTTTGTGCACCTTTTATCTTAATGCAGTTCTTCCTCTTCGTCCTCTTCATCTTCATCCCCCATTTTCCCTTGGCCTTCCCCTTCCTTCTCTTCTCTTGGCTAATCCATCTACCACTCTCTCTTGATTAAATTTTGTGTGTCAGCTAAAACACACCATACAGATCCCCCACTCCTCAAAATGTGCTTTATCCTTCCACTTAAAATAAACTCCTTCAGAGAGCCTCTTCTTTTCTTGAACAAGAATTTACAAGCTAAGACACACCCAAGTCAGCCTGGGCCGCCTCCATGTTTCTTTGTGTCTAGTTGATGAAATTGTGTTTTTGCAGGTGCTATCCTTAAAGTTTAAAAAATCTTGTCTCTAGGAGTTTTTCTCAAACTAGCAGCAGAATAAATACTAGGAACATATTGCCACATCCTCTAGTTCATATCTGAACAAGGCAGCTGAGCTTATAAATAATTATTTAATTCATTCTTGTTTACATAGAGTCTCTCAGGGCTTAGGTTATTTACCTGTATGAATTACTTACATGCAAAAGTCTCGTGGATATGTTATTCATTATGTAAACCAGCTGGCACCTCAGGCTTGTAGTTGTTAGGTGCCATTGAGATGGTTCTAATCCATAGCGAGCCAATATGTAATAGAAGGACACATTGCTTGGTCTTGCACCATGCTTACAACTTTTGTTATTCTTGAGCCCATTTTTGCTGCCACTGTACCAATCCATCTCATTAGGAGATCATGCTCTTTTTCACTGATCCTCCATTTTACCACATATAGTGTCCTTCTCCAAGAACTGGACCCTCCTGATAATATGTCTGAAGTGTAAAAGATGAAGCCTCACCATGTTTGCTTCTCAGGAGTATTCTGTCTGTACTTCTGCCAAAACAGAATTGTTTGCACTCCTGGAGGTCCATGGTACTTTCAGCATTCTTCTCCAACACCAGAACTCAAATGCATCAATTCTTCTATGACCTTCCTTATTCATTTTTCAGCTTCCACATGCATATGTGGATACTGAAAATGGCTTGGTTCAGGGACACCTGAGTCCTCAAAGTGATATCTTTATCTTTGCTCTTCAACACTTTAAAGAGGTAGTTTGCAGCAGATTTGCCCAATGCAATACTTTGATGTGTTGTTGTTTTGTTTTGTTTTGTTTTTTTTACTGCTGCTTCCATGAGCATTGATGGTTGATGCCAGCAAAATGAAGTCTTTGACTATGTCAATCTTTTCTCCATTTATATGGATGTTTTTTTGATCCAGTGTGGAGAAATTTTGATTTCAGGTGTAATTCATTCCTAAGGCTGTGGTCTTTGATCTTCATCAGTAAGTATTTTAAGTCTTCTTCACTTTCAGCAAGCAAGGTTGTATCTGGATATTGCAGGTTGTTAGTGAGTCTTCCTCCCATTCTGATGCCAAACTCTTCATAGAATCTAGATTCTTGAATTATTTGCTGACACCACCTACTAAATGCTAGCAGTACCCCCAAAATGCTAGCAGTGCCTCTACACCTATAGGATAAGCACTTTTGCAGTCACTAAAATCTCCCAAAGTGTGCTTGAGACTAGTAGACATCTGGATGAGAACAGACACTTTAAATCATGGGGGAAGACCCTGCTCTGAGGTCTTTGAGCTAGTACCACTTAGTCTTTTTCTGGATGGATTGGCATGAAAAAGGATA
Source organism: Chrysochloris asiatica (assembly GCF_000296735.1). Classification (NCBI taxonomy): domain Eukaryota; kingdom Metazoa; phylum Chordata; class Mammalia; order Afrosoricida; family Chrysochloridae; genus Chrysochloris; species Chrysochloris asiatica. The sequence goes on along the minus strand of NW_006408548.1, from coordinate 16,237,771 downwards.
GTTGACTTGCAAAAGGATTTTGACCACTTCAAAAAGTTCTTGGGAAAATGTCATCTTTAAATTCCATTCTCCATGAACCTCTAAAGACCCCCTTGTTCAATAAGCTGCATATAGTTCTTTGTAGAATTTGAGTAGTTTTGATTTATACATCGATCTCTGTAATCAAGATCATGAATATAATAGTCCTACCTTCCTTTGCCTCCCAGTTCCTACAACTTAAGTCAGAGGCACTAAGATCTAACTCTTGCTATGAAATCCTGGTAGCATTGTGGATTAGGCATTGTGCCGTTAGCTGCAAGGTTGGCAGTTCAAAACCAACAGCTCCATAGAAGAAAGATGAGACTGTCTACTCCCATAAAGATTTACAGTTGGAAACTTTATGGACACTCTCTATGAGTTAGAATCTACTAAACAGCAGTGGATTTTGGTGGGGAAAGGGAGTGTGGGGGTGACTGCACTGTAGTATGTATCAGTGGTGGTGGTGAAGTGCCATGGAGTCATTTTGACTCACAGTGGCCCTGTATAGGTTTCTGAACCTATAAATATTAACAGGAGCAGAAAACTTTCATTTTCTTCTGCAAACCAGCTGGTAGATTCAAACTGCTACTAACCTAGCAGTTAGCAGCCCAACTTAAAACCCACTATTAACAGGGAAGCCCAGTTAATACCACTATTATTCAAATTTACCTACCAACTGCTAAAGCCAGTGAGGATGAAATAGAAGAATTCTACCTACTTCTAAGACTGAAATTGATCAAACATGCAATCAAGATGTATTGATCATTACAAGTGATTGAAATGTAAAGGTTGAGAGCAAAGAGGAAGGATCAGTAATTGGAAAATATGGCCTTGGTGAGAGAAATGATGCTGAAGAACGCATGATAAAATTCTGCAAAATCAATGATTTGTTCATTTCAAATACCTTCTTTAGACAGCATAAGAGACAACTATACACATGGATCTTGTCAGATGCAATACATAGAAATCAAATTGACTACATCTGTGGAAAGATATGATGGAAAAGCTCCATATCATCAGTGAAAACAAGGCT
>NW_006408548.1:16209919-16220709 GCF_000296735.1 Chrysochloris asiatica | reverse complement strand
AGTTTTGTTCTATATTTTCTCCCACTGTATCTGGGACCTTCCAGTGTGAATCCTTTCAAAGCAGTTGGTAGTGGTAACTGGACACCATTTAGTTATTCTGGTCTCATAGTCATGGTGACTGATGTTTATGTGTTCCAGGGGTCCATTGGAGTAGTTGATTACAAGCATTCCCAATTTTCATCACTCTTCTTTAATGTTTTAAAGAGATCTTTTGCAGCAGATATGCCCAGTGCAACACATCCTTGGATTTCTTTACTACTGCTTCCGTGAGGGTTGATAGTGGATCTGAAAAAATGAAGTGTTTGACAACTTTAGTCTCTCCTCTATTTATCATGATGTTAAATAATTGAAAGAATCCTGGTATGGCACTGTGGGCGAATGCGTCAGACTGCAAAGTCATTTGAACTGCAAAGTCAGTGGTTCAAGCTACCAACTATTTCTTGGAAACCCTATACACAGGGTCTGTATGGGTTGGAATCGACTTGACGGCACTTAACAACAACAACAAGCAATTGAAAGAGTAATATCATTTATTTCGCTTCTCTTAGGAATAATTTTCTTACATTGCCTAGTGTCCAATGTCTTAAAATCTGTTTTATTATTTTGTCAGGTTTGTTGTTTACATTGTTCCATGCAAAAAAGTAAAGTCATGGATATAGGATATGCACTGGTCTTCTCACCATAAGGTGAGTGCTTCCAACCCACCAGACACCCCTCAGAAACCCAATACAGTGTCACTATGAGTTGGAAATGACTCAATGGTACACAGAAGCAACAACAACAGGCAAAATGGTAAATCCAGTCCCTGTTCACTTCAAACTTGCTGGAAGTGGAAATCTTAAACATTGTTTTCATGAGTGGTTCCTTGATAATCCTAAATACATTATCTCTACAGCAGCAATGGCATTACATTATCAGATTATACATATATGATCCATTAAAAACTGTCCCGTAAAGACCTATACAACCAGCAAGGACAATCAGTGATCTTCTGGATGCCATTTCAAAATTACTATCCCAAAGCATTTTGAAACCATTTGTCCTCCATAGTGAGACAAATTAAAAACCATTTAAAATCATTCCTTCCTTGACTGCATATAGGCTGAAGTTCCTCATCAGTGAATTTGAAACACTAAGCCTGGGTTCATGGGTTTTATTTTATAATAATTAGTCCTAATTTTATTTTACTTATCCTGATAAACTTGCAGCAATACATCATAGTTTTTTCCAATTTTGTATCTCTCAACTTGTACATGGTTGTACTAATCAACACTTTTCCATAAGTACTTATTCTTTTATTCTATAAAATATTTTTTTATTCTACAAAAAATTCTATAAAAATACATTGAGTTTTTAATGTGGGAGGCATAGCAGTGAGTTGGGTAGAGCTTCTGTGCTTGAGAAGATACGTTCTACTATGGTTAGACTTGAAATTAGAATAAATATGTCAGGTGATGCCTGACTTTCTTAGTGCTGCTATAAAAATAAAAAAAATACAAAAAGTCAGTGGTTTAACAAAGAACAAATGTATTGTCTCCCAGTTTAGGAGACTGAAGTACAAATTAAGGGAATCAACTCAGGGGGAAGCCTTTCTCTGTCCTGTCTGGGGTAAAATCTTTGTGTCAGTTACTCTAATGTCCTGCTCTGCATTCCTTGGCTCTCTCCACATGGCATGTGTCTTCCCCTCCATTTGTACTTGCATCTCTGTGTTTAATCATATTCTTATATCTCAAAAGTGAATAGGTTTAAGTGGTAGATAGGTATACAGAGGAGACAACAACACTGGTAGGGTGTGCTCACCTTTAGGATCAGGAGGACACCATTTACCTCAGGACAAAGTCCTGAAAGATTGGAAAGGTGGGTGGAATGGAAATAACTATTGTTGCATGGTGGAGATTACAGTCATTGAGATGAAACAAAATGTATGGTTTGTTGAAAGTAAAAATGATGATCTGCTCTGTGAGCATTCAGTCACTTTACAATAAATGTTTCAACAACTACAAAAAGTGTCTTCGTTTAAGATAAAACCTACACTGATATGGCCTTATTAATATAATAAAGAAAACCTTATTCTCAAATGGAATTACATCCACAAGTATAGGAGTTAGAATTCTAACACACACTTTGTGGGGACACAGTTCAATCAATAATAGGTAATATATATGTATATATATACATGAAATGTGGGGCCAAGAAACAAACAGCCATGGGTGTGATGTAGAATCAATCTAGTCATAAGTGTCTCAAATACGGTGACATATTTGACAAGATCTAAAAAAACATGGAGGAATAAGCCATGTGGATATCTAAGCAAAGAGTATTCCAGGAAGGGTGAAAATAAATTTTAAAAGCACTGAGGAAGTATATTTGACATGTTTAAAATAGCCACAGAGAGTTTCTACAATATATGAATTGAAGATTTTATGCTTAGAAGAAACCTTAGATATTATCCAGTTCCTGGATTGCCAGTGGAGTACATTTTTTAAACCAATTCAATGGATTGGTAATGAATGCATATAGAAAGGATTTACAAACTTTTTTGGTAAAGAGCTACATCATAAATATATTTGGTTTTGTGGTCTGTATGATTTCTGTAATAATCGCTCAATTCTGCCATTGTTCCTTGAAAGTAGTCATTGTTGTTGCATGCCATCTAGTCATTTCTAACTCATTGTGACTCTATATAGGGTTTCTGAGAAGCAGCTTGTGGGTTTGAAATGCTGACCAGTGGTTTGCAGTCCAGTGCTGATCCTACTGCCACCTGTTTTTGTAAATAAAGTTTTATTGGAGCATTTCACATGCATATTTGATTATACATGGTCATTGGCTACTTTCATAGACAATGTGGAATCAAATATGCATGTACAGTGCTCCAATAAAACTTTATTTGCAAAAACAGGTGGTAGGCTGAATTTAGCCCTTTGAGTTGGCCAACCCTTGGCAAAAGCATGGTGTTGGGCAGCTTTATTTACTTGTTTCAGAGGGACACATTCCCCACTTGGGCTAGGCCTATTCTGTCCTTTCTTGCTGGCTAGACTGGTAATCATGGGCTCAGAAGGAGCACCACAGCATTGTACTTCCCAAACCTTTGTTACATTGGTCTCCTCCTGCCACCATTGAGACTAGAGAAGTGCTAACAAGCTGTTAGCTTCACTAGCCTATCCTTGGAGTCGAAAATGGTTAAGTTCTGGACTGCCAGCTAAAAGGTTGGCAGTTCAAACTCACCCGCAAGTACCTTGAAAGACAGCCCTAATGTTCTACTTTCAAACAGTCACAGCCTTGAAAATGCTGTGGAGTTCTGCCCTGCACATGTGGGGTTGCCATGAGTCGAATCAACTCAACAGCAACAAAAGCAGGCTCTTTACTCCCCCCATCTCCAGATTGGCCACACAATACATATTTGATGATAATAGAACTCTGGGAATTACCTCCCTTTCCAAAAGCAGCCCGCATGTCCAGGACTAGTCTCAAGCTGGAGCTACACTTTTCCTGGGAAAGCCATTAATCACATTCAGATGGAGAAGTGAGGTCTTCTGCAGAGCTTTGATCACATCTGTTTATGTCACACAGAAAAACAAAAGAAGTCTGCACTTGCCTCTGAATCTGGAGCACAGGTGGAAGTGGAAATACACTGCCTTCCAGGCACTGACCATTTGGTCAGTACAACCAATAAGAAAGGAGAGAATAGGTCTGACCCAAGTGGGTTAAAGCCAGTCTTTAACACAGAGGTCCAGGTAGTTGTGTGTTTCCATATGCGAAGGAGAGGCTCAATGGAAAAATCACAAATAGCATCTTCTTAGATGACTTTTCCAACTAAGAAGATTTAATTAAAACTAACAAAGATGACAACATACATAAGGTAGAAGTTTATTTCTCATGTGACAGGAATGGGGTGCCTTTTTTCTGCCAAAATTTATAACATCATTTGCAGGCCATACAAAATCATCAACTTAAAAATGAGCTTGCTATTTTTGGTCAAACATTCAATTAAGTGCCCCCTGGCTTTCTGCTTCTGTAAAGATTTACAGCCTCGGAAAACCTGTACAGGGTCACTATGAGTCGGAACTGACTCCATGGCACATCACCACCACCAGTGTGATATCTGGAGTCTTGGTGTGGAGCTGCAGGATAATGCACTGGGCTACAAGGTTGATTTGAACTGCAAGGTTGGTGGTTCAGATTCACCAGCTGCTCCTTGGAAACCCTATATAGGGTTGCTGTGAGTCAGAATCAACTCAGCAGCACTTAGCAACAACGTGATGAGTGGGACTGTGGTTGCCGTGGCATAGGGCCAGACCAAATGATTTTGAGTGCTTTAGGGAGCTCTGGTAGCATAGTGGTTACGAATTGGCCTGCGAACCTTAAGGTCAGCTGTTCGAAACTACCAGCCGCTCCGCGGGAGAAAGATGAGGCTTTCTACTCCCGTAAAGATTTACACCCTCGGAAACCCTGTACAGGGTCGCTATGGGTCGGAACCGACTCAGTGGCACTTAACAACAACAACAACAACATGCTGCCCGCAGGCCAGACATTCCCCACTCCTGGAAGGGAAATGATGTAGGTTGGTGGAGCAGCTCTGTGCCACATTGATAGGAGAAAGCCACGTTACTTCCACCCTGTGATTTTGCCTTTCTTTGGGTCACTGTCTTTGTGTTTGTAGTCCATGCAGAATTGTGCAGCTCTTCAGCTAGCAGAAAAGGGGAAAGATAGTAAGCAGAAGACAGGGAATGAACTTTTCCAGACAGTGATACGTGAAGTTTGAGAATCGCCACACTTGAGCGATCATAGCTTCTGATGATTGTAAGAACATGGTTACGAGAGATTGGGAAATGAAGTTACCATGGGTAACCATGTGCTCAACTAAAAGCCTATCATTATGAAAGAACAGGATGATGAATTTGGGGAACACTGGGAGTGGAATTACAAGTTTGTCACACAGTTTATAAAAAGAAGGTAGTCAAACACATCATTTCTTTTAAAACTAATACCTGGATAGTCATGTATAGCATTATATACATCTTAAGAAGTCTTGTTAAGATTTATCTCACATGTTATTCCCTTGAATTCTTCAGCATTATTTTCACCTAAAGTAAACAGTAGATAGCATCTTTGCTGAAAAATGAGAAAACCAGGTTAGGTTAAGAAGCGTTGTAAAATTAACAAAAAATCACAGAGCCAGTAAATACAGAGTAAAGATTTGAATCCAGAAATTTTCACTCCAGGATTGAGGCTCCACCATCTCCCCTCTCAGTAATTTATCTTTCTTAACACTTAAGCCCTGGAGGCACACCAGTTCAGTGACCGGCTTCTAACCAAATGTTTGGCAGTTCGAGCCCATGTAGGTGCTCTACAGGAAGGAAGACCTGTGCATCTGCTCCTGTGAAGATTATAGCTTAGAAAACTCTATTTTGTTAAGTGTTGTTGGGTGGGTTCTGACTCATAGCAACCTTCTATAGGGTTTCTGAGGAGTGGCTGGTGAGTTTGAACCACCAACTGTGCAGTTCAAACTAACCTTGAGGTGCTGTGCTTATCCAACAGCACTATACAATAAATCTCTATGGGAAAGTGTTATTCTGTCACATGAGGTTTCTGTGACTTGAAATAGATTCAAATACAGGTAACAACAGAAGCAGCTATCTGAAGGTATTCACTACGTTGAAAAACGCTGCAGAGCAGAGGGATTGACTTTTTAGTTATCTGTAAATTCCTGAGAATTTTTATTAAATGCAGATTACCAGAGCCCACTACAGAAATTTTCATTAGGGAATCTTGAATGTGAAGTTGGAGAGTCGCTGCACTTGAGCATTCATGGCAGTCACCAGTAACTCTTACATTTTATCATTGCATTTTGTTTAAACGTCATATTTTGTTCTACTTTTTCCCTTTCCTGTTCTTCCATGCTTATATGGCACCTGAAATTTGGGGGATGTTGTTGTCTGAAATATATTTGCTAATCTCTTTTAAATCACCTCAGACTTAAACAACAAATAATGGCAAAAACTAATTTTGGAACCCACCACATTGTCTTTCCAAAGAAGTTTTTAAAGCCCTTTGTTGAGATAGATGTTTTGAATATGACATTACAGTCTGTAGTTAGTTAGAAAACAGAAAGACAAAGGGTTTTTTTTCTATCAGAAATATTTATATTGGATTCGCATTATGTGCATTGGTTTGAATAACATGCTTGTATACATACCATTGTTTCTGCAATTGAAATTTCACAGGGATTTCTATCAAGCTTTCTGTTATCCTTACAATTCAAACACTGGGCTTTTTCATTTGTCGTTTTCTCTTTTCAGACACCAGGGAGAATTTAACTCCATTCCCTCTCTCATGTATTTGATACTTTTTACATTCTCTTCCTCTGTAGAATCTGATGGAAATTCCTTTTAGGCTTTAGCTTTTCCTCAGAGTAAGGAACTTTTGTATTGCTAATAGAAGTTGACTTCATTAGCATTTCAAATCCTGGGTTGTTCTTCGAGATCGGTGTTGGAAGTGAGGGGCTCCCTAGCCACAACCTGATTTATCAAACTTGTTTAACTGAAATCCCTAGTGGCCAATGCCTTTTACCTTTTCCTGGCAGCACACCTCACAGGAAATTCTTTTCAAACCTGCTTTTACTAAGTGTTGAAGGATTCTAAAGGAAAATACATGCTTTACCTGAGAAGTTTCTCATTTGTCCCTCCCTCACATTTATATATTTTTTTTCAATAAGCAATATATACTCTGTCTCATCATCTTTGGTGGTTTGGTCGTGGGTGGATGGGTCACAGAATGGGTGGATGGATAGATAGGTAGGGATATGGGTACATGGATGAGTAGATGGATGAAGCAGTGAATGGGTAGGTAAGTAGAAGGGTGGGTAGATTGGTGGATGGGTAGATGGATGCACATAAGGTAGGTAAACAGGTAGAGGATGGGATGAATGATGTATGGATAAATAAAGACAAAATAGGTAATGCTACTTTGCCATTTTGCACAATTAAGTAAACTATAACTGGCATTATGTTCCTAAGGTTAAATGAAGACAGCAGAAAGCAAGTCATGTGATCTAGTTTCTGCATCACAGAAGAGTATCAGAGTGAGACTTGTCAAATATTTATCCCTGTCATTTTGACTTTTGTCTGCTTTGTAAAATTAGAGGACTCAACTCCCTTTGTTGTTATGTGCCTTTGAGTCAGTTCTGACTCACAGTATCCTTCAAGGACACCATAATTCAAACAAATCAATTCTTCCATCGTCCTTATTCATTGTCCAGTTTTCACATGCAAATGGGGTGATTGAAAATATCATGGCTTGGGTCAAACAAACCTTAGTCCTCAGACTGATACCTTTGCTCTTAAACATTTTAAAAAGGTCTTGTGCCGCAGATTTGCCCAAGACAATATGTTTGATATTTTGAATGATGCTTCCATGAGTGTGGATTGTGGATCCTTAGCAATGTCAACATGGTCTCCATTGATCATGATGCTAATTAACTGGTCCAGCTATGAAAATTTGTTTTATGTTCAGGTGTAAACCCATAGCAAAGTCTGTAGTTTTTTGCTTCTTTTTAAAAATCTTCATCAGAAAGTACTTTAAGTCCTCTTCACTTTCATGAAGCAAAGTTGTGTCATTTGTATATCATAGGTTGTTAATGAGCCTTCTTCATTCCTGGTGCTACATTCTTGTTGTCCAGATTCTTGGATTTTTTGCCCCTGCATACAGAATGAATTGTCCTTTTACTGGACAGGTATGGAGACAAGCTTCAATGTAATTTTAATGGCATACACAGCAAAATCTTGGAGAACTAGCTCCATGTACATATGCCTGGATCCCACAGACTGACATAGGTATACTCTGCTCTGTACATGGTAGCCAGTATTTTCACCTCTTTATTTTCTTCTTGTGGGTCGTTGATACTTCAGAACACTTTTATGTACCAGACATTGGTTCTAAGTGCTTCTTACTTATATTACCTCATTTACTCTTTACCATAATTCTTTGGTGTCCATAGTGTTAATATCTCCATTTTTCAGATGAGATCATTAAGGTGCCTAGAGGTTAGTTTGCCCAAGGTCACTATTAAAAAACGGTGTGAAGGCAGCCTCTGACCTCCTCTTATTTCACAAGGGGAAAGGAAAATCAAAGTTCACATTAGCAGTAGCCCATGGCCAATTCCTGTAAGCCTGAGGTCAGGCAGCCTTCACCCTTGACCTTCTTCACTAATTCTGACACTAGCCGTCCTGCCCACAGAGATCTACTCAGCTGTGTTCAATAATTCATTATAATGACCATACAGAATTCTGATACCATACTCCCAGTTACATGGGCTTGGTTAGGGAAGTTGTTGTTAAGTGCTGTCAAGTTGGTTTCAACTTATAGTGACCCTGTATAGGGTTTCTGAGGAGTGGCTGATGAGTTTGAACTGCTGACCTTGAGGTTCAAACCAACCTTGCCATTCAGTGCTTATCCTACAGCACCACACCAGGACTTCAAACAGATTACAATTCAGGGTCAGAAATGATCAGGGCTCAGTTCTTCCAGTAAGGACGGCCTCTCCTCAGCTGTATTTGCAGTCAGGTCTCTCTAGCCCTTTACCTGGCCTCTGCCCTGCTCAGTCAGTTACAGAGATCTTTTAGGGCTGCTGATAAATACCCAAAGGACATTGCTCACAGCCCCAGCCTGAAGGTGCTCAGCTCTAGCTCCATGGTTGTTCAGACCTAACTCCCTAATTAAGTACCTGGAGGCACCCCACTACCTAAGTTAGTCTTCTACTCAAAGGCATTCAGCTTTACTTGTTCCCTGGACTGGGAAGCCTACCAGTCTGTCTGAGGCTGTGGTTCCTGGTTCTACTGTCCTTCCTTTGTCACTCCTCCAGTGTCATAGCTTTCTGTCCTTGCGTCAAAGAGTTTCAGTGCTCAGGGATCTCTGGGTCCAAAAGATACACTCCGCTCCTGACCCTTCCTTGATGGTAGTGAGATCCCCCCATTCCTGTTTCTGGGATGGCTCACTTTACACCCTATTAGAGTTCCCAGGTTTTTAGAATTACAATTAATCCTGTTAACAATCACTCACAACTGAATGTATACAATCCACCAGCACTTTCTCCCATCTTCTCTAACCCAGTTGTTTGGTGGGAGTTACCAAGTCTGTGGGTAAAAGAGCCATATGCAGTAATTTGCTGTGTTGCAGTCACATAGCTAATAAAGCATGACACTAGAGTTTAAATATCATATATGTACACTCTATGTTCCCGTTGGCCATGTCTCACCATCTCTCTCATCACTAAATTGATGTTTTGTGGCACAGAAGTCAAATCGAACACTTAGCTATGATAGAAGTATTCTGGATCTTTGTTGTCAAATTATGGTAGTTGTTAGCTATATATGGGAGTCCTGGTGTGGTGCAGTAGGATGAGCACTCAACCTCAAGGTCAGTTTAAACCACAGGGTCAGTGGGTCAAATGCACCAGCCACTCCACGGAAACCCTATACAAGGTCACTATGAGTTGGAACTGACTAGATGGCACTTTAGCAAGAAGCCACATACGGATTTTCAACACCTGAAATATGCTAGTTTGTGACCATTAAAATTTTAAATGCATATATAAGCTTTGATCTGGAAGTATCACTACTAACTTTATCTAGAGATGTATGATACGCATAGACACACGTGTGTGTAATACTGAAAAACTGAAAGCAAGTTTTCCTAAGTTGGGTACTGGTTGAAACGACGTACATTAACATAAAGGGGTTCTGTTCAGTGTTTCTAAATTAACTCTATGTTGTTGTTGTTGTTAAGTGCCATCGAGTCGGGTCCGACCCACAGCGACCCTGTACAGGGTTTCCGAGGGTGTAAATCTTTACGGGAGTAGAAAGCCTCATCTTTCTCCCGCGGAGCGGCTGGTAGTTTCGAACCGCTGACCTTAAGGTTCGCAGCCCGATTCGTAACCACTACGCTACCAGAGCTCCTGTACTATTTATTATGAAGTTCACATAATAATAGGAGCCGACTTTAAAAGTTCATGGAAAAATGGAATTGAAAGAGAATGGAGTTTTCCCACAAACTTCTTGAAGGCTCTCTTCATACATACAATAAGATTAGAAACTGACTCATTTATTGAGTATCTTGTTATCTGATGTAAATCTGTTCAACTACTTTGCACACTAATGACATCTGGCAGTAACGAATGCTGAGGTGGGAGGCAAGAGTAAAGTTGGTTGTGATGGTTAAGGTTACGTGTTGACTTAGCTGTGCCATGGTGCTCAGGGCTCTGGCAGATATTTAGTGATGTAATTTGGTAGTAATATGATGATGTAGTTATTCTCCAATTTGTGAACTGTTGTGCTCATCCTTCATTTTCCCATAATGCCAAATTTTCAAACAACAATCTGTTCTTTGGAATGTAGCCATGTAAATAACTAGAGAGTAGGTATATTTAGGCAAAATCTATGAGAAATCCACTCTCCAAAAGTTATAGATCCATCCCCAGCACTTATCATGTTGTTGTTGTTAAGTGCCGTTGAGTCGGTTCTGACCCATAGCGACCTTGTTTAGGGTTTCCGAGGAGCAGCTGGTGAGCTTGAACTGCCGACTTTGCCGTTCAAACGGCTTTGCAGTTTGGCGCATAAACCCACAGCGCCACACATGTTGTTGTTATGCGCCATGGAGTCGGTTCTGACTCATAGCGACCCTGTACAGGGTTTCCAAGGCTGTAAATCTTTACGGGAGCAGAATGCTTCATCTTTCTCCCACGGAACAGCTGGTAGTTTCGAACTGCTGACCTTAAGGTTCGCAGCCCGATTCGT
>NW_006408548.1:16174971-16209819 GCF_000296735.1 Chrysochloris asiatica | reverse complement strand
GCTGACCTTAAGGTTCGCAGCCCGATTCGTAACCACTATGCTTTCCTGACAAATGGTATAGATCTTACTTAATGTGTGATGAATGAATACATAGAAGATAAATAAATACAATATAAATAGAGTTGATTCAAAGAATATTGCTGCAGGACTCCAGTTCAAACATCCACAGCTTTATTCCGAACAAAAAGTGTTAAACATATGTCAGCGATCAGTGAGTGGCTGCAGACTAGTTCCCATAGTAATACACTTGTCATAGTTTCTTTAGGGTACCTTTAAAAAATAATAATAATAAATAATTAAAATGGTGGCTTCCAAAGGGTTCTGATGGACCAGTTAAATTCCAGGCAGAGAAGTCAGCCCAGAAGATGATGGTGACTATTTTTGAAGATCTCAAATAGGTCATGTTGCTGGATATTTTTCACAGGATACAAAACAATCACAAGGTCTTATTAAGAAATTTTAAGAAAACTAAAAACTGCGTTTGTCAGGAAAAGGCCAAGAAAATTGTGCTGAAAAATGTTTTTCCATCATGACAATACACACTGGTAGGCAGGGCTATCCTATGAGAATTTCATTGGAAAACTGACTCCATCCACAATGTAGCCCCTTCAGACTTCTTAATAGTCCCCAAACTCAGAGATCATTTCAAAGGAATACTATTTGAGTCCGTCGAGGATGGCAAAACTGCCATTTTGACATGGTGTAAATCAAAGAGCACAGAATTCTTCAGGGAAGAATAAGAGATGGAAATGTTGCCTTCAGAAATGTAGAGACTTAGATGGAGGATATATTGAGAAATAATACCTTCATATTTTGATAATTTTATATAATAAAGGGTTCTATGACTTTATAAAGGAGCTCTGGTAGCGTAGTGGTTACGAATCGGGCTGCGAACCTTAAGGTCAGCGGTTCGAAACTACCAGCCGCTCCGCGGGGGAAAGATGAGGCTTTCTACTCCCGTAAAGATTTATACCCTCGGAAACCCTGTACAGGGTCGGTCGCTATGGGTCGGACCCGACTCGATGGCACTTAACAACAACAACAACATGACTTTATAAGGAGCTCTGGTAGCGCAGTGGTTACAAATCAGGCTGTGAGCCACAGTTCGAAACTACCAGCTGCTCCACAGGAGAAAAATGAGGCATTATGCGCCCATGAAAATTTACAGCCTCGGAAACGCTATAGGTCAGAACTGACTCTACGGCACTTAACAACAACAACATGATAAGTGCTGGGGATGGATGTATAACTTTTGGAGGGTGGATTTTTCATAGATTTTGCCTAAATATACCTACTCTGAATGTTTTTAGTATTATTTAAATATATATGTAACAATAAAAATGGTGATGAGTGTGCCATAGAGTCAGTTCTGACTCATAGCAACCTTGTATAGGGTTTCCAAGGCTATCTATCAATCTTTACCAGAGCAGAAAGCCTCAATCTTTCTCTGACGGAGAGACTGGTACATTTGAACTGACCTTGTGGTTAGCAGCCCAGTTCACAATCTACTTGCTACCAAAGTTCCTTATAAATACAAACAGGGAAAAGTAAATGAGGAAACCCTAAAGAAACAGGGCATTGGAGAAAAGGGGTCCAAGGGGAAGTGGCTGAAATTCCTGGTGAAGAGATTTTTTGAGGAAGGATAAATGTATTGTGGGGTTCTGGAGGATCAAGTCCCTACCCTATGCTTAGTAATGCTACTTTCCAAGTTTGTGTTGGGAAAGTGTATTGGTACTTTCTGGTGTAAGATCCGTGGACATCAACAGTCTTGTTACACTGGCAGGTGTTCCGATTAAAGGGCCAGATGCAAAGAATCTATGGATTGGTTAGTGTTAGAACTTCTCCCAGCTACATACACAAAAGTTGCTTTTCCTGGAGACTTGGGAGCAATGTCAGAACTTACCTTGTGCTGGCAAAATATCCCTGCCTTTGCTTCCCTGACAAAACATCCAGTTCTCTCAGTTCTAGCTATTTATTCTCCTGCCAGAACTGTGACAAAAGGGTTTATATAGGATTAACAGTAAAAACAAAACAAAACAAGATGAAAAAAAAAACATGAAAGAGGCAGGCGTGTCTTTTCAAAATGATCAGTGTTCACCTCCCTCCACCCCACCCCAGTGTCTGCTTGCACTCTGCATGCCTTGTGCCTGGGTTGGATATGTCTGCGCCTGTGAGAACCTTTTTATTTAGACATCACAAGGCATCTGACCAATTTGAACACGGCCGGCTGCAACACTGGTGCACACAGACGCCTGCTCTTTCTTCACAAAACTCTCCAGTTCAAACATGTTTGCAGAACATGATTCATGGTGTTTCTTTCTGGATTGTCCAGTGGGTAATTGCTGTATGAAAACCAGAGAAACAGATGTAGACCCTGAACCCTGGCTATAAATTTTTGTTTTATGATTATGGGTTTCAAATGTGCTGTCACACTGACAAAGCTACAATTACTTGAACCAAAATGGATTTTGCTTTCAAACTTTTGCTTTTTTGTTTGTTTGTGGTTAAAAATACTTTTAGTAGAGTGTCTATTGTCATTGATCAAACAAAGAAAATAGAGGCGATGAAAAGTATCAGAATGTTAATTTATGCTATACCAAGGGGATATCTGGGAAAGGTTTCTTCTCAACTATTAAAGTAGTGTTTAAAATGGATCTGTTAGAAGGTGAAAAATGGACTAGTTAATTTGTCGATAATGAAGTTTAAATTATTGGCACCCATTTTAAAGAATTGTGGCTTATCTGTATGCCTTTTCCTTAACACTTAAGATGAAGAATTTGGAGGAAGAATGAAGTGTTTAAGAAGTGTGAGAATTAGATTTACTGTTGAAGAAATGATAAGAAACGTGTGGCTAAATTGTGGGGTGGTTTAATAGATTAATACTTTAAGTAATAGCTCTAACAATTGCTAGTGACATAATTAATTTGTCATGAGAAATGATAAATTGACTAGTAGTACTGTTGCATTCAAAGACACCCATAATGGCCTATTCACAAGGATTTTAAAAAAACGGATGGTTCATTTCCAGGCCCGAGTGTTTCTCTATAGTTAAGAGAATCCCAAGGTGATTATAAATTAAAATTTATTTCTTTTGTTGTAAGAAAACAAAACACCAGGTCTCCCAACCCCCGTCTGAAATACACGCACACACTTTTTCTTTTCTTTTTTTCTTTTAAATGCAATCATAAAACACTGGAGGAAGAAATTTGGGAGCATTTGTCTCTCTCCCCAGAAGAAACTGATACTCTATCCTAAAAGAAGTCTGGGAACCCCCATCCCTGCAAGTCCAGGAAAGAAGTGTCACAGCCTCCCCTTGTAACAGATACCTGTGCACACACACCTGTCAGCAATGCTGTGTTTCTTCTTCTCGTCTCTAACTTTGGCAGTACTTTACATAGATCGGTGTCCTCCACCTTAATCTAAACACTTTTCATCCACCACTAATATCTGATATAAAATGTGCCCCGTTTCCAAGGAACTCTGAAGACCTTAAATAAGCATTTGGAGCTATGAGTCTTATGGACAAAGTAGACATTGGCACATAATGCAGTGCTTTGTGTATCTTTACAACTGTCTTAATGACAGTGTGTTAATGTTTTGTAAATTCCACTGTGCTCCCTTGCTTAAAATGTGTGTTTTCTTTTTGTAGTTGAAGGGTTCCTTATAACAAGACTCTGTTACAAAATGATAGCCTTGTCAAAAGAAAGGAAAGGAGGGTGGGAGCAAACACACATAGTTTCAGAAAAATCTCACCCCTGTATCACACTAGACATTTCAATAGCAAGAACTGAGCTTGCTGGGCTGAAAATTGTTTTAATGGACCTTCATAAAAGAATCTTTGGCTTGGTGTGTGTGTGTGTGTGATGTATATTTTTCATGTTACACCAAGAGTGCCACTTAGCAAATCTGCTAGACGGAGCCTTGTTTCAGCATGGGGCAAGGTGCCCTCTGACAGGCTTTTAAAAGGTCTGCATGCCAATGCACATTCCAACAGGATCCACAAAAAGAGAGACAGAAGCAGCACTCTTTGCTGCAAAAGACAAGGAGACTCTCCCTTCTTGCACATCCAGTTGCCCACTCTGTTTTGTGGGAAAATAGAAGCAAATACTACACAGGCAGCAAAGGGACTAGAGAATTTGTGGTTCTTCCCAGAATTTTCCATTCTGTGATACACGGTTACAGGGTGAATCGTGGTTCCCTTTTAAAGCTGTTTGCCTGGGGTTATTTGTAAATATTACATCTGACCTCCTCTGTGTTTCAAAACTGGCTGGGCCCTTGTGAGAGGAATAAAATAATATTCCTTTAAAATTTGTTGTTGTTGTTAAGTCCCGTCGAGTCGGTTTCAACCCATAGTGACCCTGTACAGGGTTTCCGAGGGTGTAAATCTTTACGGGAGTAGAAAGCCTGATCTTTCTCCCGCGGAGCGGCTGGTAGTTTCGAACCACTGACCATAAGGTTTGCAGCCCGATTCATACCCAGTATGCTACCAGAGCTCCTTTAAAATTACTCTTATACAAATAAAGCTAGGATCGAGCAGGGGATAAGGGGACACTGGTAATTGGTGGAAAATAGCCTTTGGAAACTTAAAAACCTCACATTTAGCCACTGTTCAAAATATGTGTTCATTGTGTATAAGAGAGAGATAGAAATAAAAGGGATAGCCAATAGGTCTGTTCAGGGTACCCGGGGTGTGGGAACTACAGAGGAAATTTCACATTGGACTGCGATTCTAGGGGCTAGGTTCCAGTCACGGTTCCGAGACATGTGATCTCAGACAGGCCCCAGTCTCTCTGGTCTTTTTCCCCCACTCAGAACAGAAAAATAAGAATATTCATGCTGTTGTTAAATGCTGTGGAGTCGATTCCAACTCGTAGCCACCCTGTGTAGGGTTTCCGAGTAACGAATGATGGGTTTGAACCTCCACCTTGCGGTTCAAACAGAATTAACCCACAGCGCCACACGTGTAGAGTGCCACACACATTTCTTATGGTGCTCACAACACTGAGATTGTATCCCCATTTTGAAGATAAGGAAACTGAGGTCCAGAGAAGTTAACTATCTGCACCAGATCACACAGGCAGAAAATGGTAGAGCTGGAATTGGAATCTAATTCAGTTTGACTCCCAAATCCCTTGACTACAATTTCGTTTTCTCAGATTAGGATCTAAAATCCTTTGTAAGTGTGTATGTTTGGGAGTAGGCGTAACTTACTTCTTGACTACTCCCTGTGTTGCTTATGACTTTGAGAGGGGTTTTAAGAGTAAATAAACCTGGAACTACAGAGCAAATGCAATCCCTTTTTAACCGGGGCTTGCAAGCAGGGTAAAGAAGAAGGAAAAAAACTCTCATGGAAAGTTTCTCAACTCAAGTCTTTCCCGAGGGGTAGCTGCTCTCTGTTCTACAGTTTAGGGATTGCTTGCGCTTTTTCGGGAGTGGAAAAATACATAAGTTACAAGGAATTTTACAGACAGAGAGGCGCACAGAGGAATTTAAAGGGTAGGATGGGTTGAGGGGGTGGGCGGGGGGGGGGCAAGAGGGTGAGGAGGAACGAACAGTCATTTCCAAGCTAAGCTGCCACAAATAAAAAGGCGTAAAGGGAGCAAAGTTGGCGTTCCACGTGAGGCAGGAGCAGTGTCCTAGCTCCTCCCCTCCTCGGTTTAAAAGCACTCCTTACATTGTTTTTAAGGTGAGAAATGGGAAAGAAAAGAGGCGGCTTGTGCACTCACTGCCTGCCTCTCTGGCTGTCTGCTTTTGCAGGGCTGCTGGGAGTTTTTAAGCTCTGTGAGAATCCTGGGAGTTGGTGATGTCAGACTAGTTGGGTCATTTGAAGGTTAGCAGCCCGGGAAGGGTTCACAGAAAGTTCACTCGCATATATTAGGCAATTCAATCTTTCATTCTCTGTGACAGAAGTAGTAGGAAGTGAGCTGTTCAGAGGCAGGAGGGTCTATTCTTTGCCAAAGGGGGGACCAGAATTCCCCCATCCGAGCTGTTTGAGGACTGGGATGCCGAGGACGCGAGTGATCCGTGCAGGGTTTGTCTGGGCACCTTCGGGGTAGGATCCGGAACGCATTCGGAAGGCTTTTTGCAGACGTTTGCTGGGAAGGAGAACTTGGGATCTTTCTGGGAACCCCCCGCCCGGGCTGGATTGGCCGAGCAAGCCTGGAAAATGGTAAATGATCATTTGGATCAATTACAGGCTTTTAGCTGGCTTGTCTGTCATAATTCATGATTCGGGGCTGGGAAAAAGACCAACAGCCTACGTGCCAAAAAAGGGGCAGAGTTTGATGGAGTTGGGTGGACTTTTCTATGCCATTTGCCTCCGCACCTAGAGGATAAGCACTTTTGCAGACATTTGGTGCAGGGGAGATCATGTTTGACTGTATGGATGTTCTGTCATTGAGTCCTGGGCAAATCCTGGATTTCTACACTGCGAGCCCGTCTTCCTGCATGCTCCAGGAGAAAGCTCTCAAAGCATGCTTCAGTGGATTGACCCAAACCGAGTGGCAGCACCGGCACACTGCTCAATGTAGGTTTATTTTTTTTTTTTCCCTTCTTCTACCAAGAAAAAAAAAAATGTCTCTTGCATGCAATAAAGACATTAAAAATAAACTGCATTGGTAGCAAGACAAAGGATGTAATGATTTAATGCTGAAGGGGTGTGATATGCTGGCGTGCATATTGATCCCCTGTGCTGAAATTTTCCTGTTAGATGTATTCTTCCCAAAGAACCCTTCTGTACCCGTTTCTCAGCTTACCAGCCTTCAAGCCTCTTGGAAACAGTTTTTTTAAAAAAAATTTTTTTAATATGCAAACGGGGAAAGGGAGTACAGAGTGACCACAGGACTTTGAAACATTCTTCAAGTAGGGCAGTTTGACACAGTGTGCAATTTTTAACGAAAATGTGTGTTGAGGGTAATTTAACTTTGTTGTTCTTTGGATTAGATTCTAGTTGTATATATCCCTGCCTTCGTGTATTCTAACAGTCAAAAGTAATTGAAATAGGACATCTTCCTTGCAAGGAATCTGACTAATTACGGAGGCTGCTGCCTCCAATGTTTTCCTTGGTAAGGAAAGGCAATATTTCTTAGCATTGACCCTGCTGCCACCTTTCCGAGACACTTTGTTGCTCTAAGAAGTTGCTGTTTTGCTAGAAAACTACTGACAACGAACACCCCTTGGGTTGAGCCATCCATTATTCCCATATCTTGCATTTCAGCTGGGAACCTGAACTTCGGTTGAGAAAAGAAAATCCAAGTGTGGCAGCCCCGTTTTTGTTTTTTTAAAAATATTGACTATTTGGTTATCTGATGCTGACACCATGCTGAAGCACACATCTGGTCAACAGTAGCTTGGCTGCAGGCTTGAGAAATGACCAGAAGTCTTCGGCAAAATCCCACCTTCGGTGGTTGTGGTGGGAGCCTGCAGGACGCTTTGCACCCTGACAGTGATTTAGATAAATAGCTCAGCTATCTATCAAAATGTTTTTAGTACTTTATTTGACAATTCATTGGAGCATTCGCTTGAAAATGACATTTTAAATCTTTGTTTTTGAAGCGGTCAAAGTTTAACTGAAGAAACTTGAGTTTTACTAATTACAGGGTAGTGTATCTAAGGAGATTTAAAATTGCCTTCTCTGAAACTTTCTCTTCAGAGTAAAGACTTGTTTCTTGGGCCAAGAAATCAACAGGTTTTATAACTGAAAAATCAATAACCATATGATGCCAACAGTTTAGCTCTCTGACTTAACATTACTTGGAGCCAAAATCAAGGCAAAAAGATCATCATTTTCAGAAGGCATCTTAATCTTGAGCAGCACCTACCCCCCACCCACCCCCATTCCTTCTTTTTCCTGCAGCCCATTTTCTTTCTGGAGAATTCAAACTGAATCTAACAAGATAATTTTCCATGCCACTAACCAATCTTTTTAAACTTGTCTTTTCTGTAGCAATTAAAACAGTGTGAACAATTTCATTTGGAATCCTAATGAAGCGGTGCACTCTGAAACTTTTCTATGTACAAGAAAGTTATAATGGAATATATTTTTAATGAAAGGGGGGAAAAATGCTCAGGACCCTGTCAGAAAGATATTGCTTAATAGAGTTTTTATATGTAGACATTTCCCCTTTTGTAATTAACCCTCCAAACATGCCTATTAAAGTTGTAGAAGCTGAGGGAAAAGCTTTGTTTGTTCTTGAACAAGTTAAACAAGGGATTTGCCTTATCTGGGGAGAAAGAGTGGTGAATGTGTCATTCGCCTAGGGCCAGCCGATAAGCAAGAAGTGTTGATAACAGGAAAGTTCAGCTAATCAAAGAAACTTGCAATAGAAAAAGTAAATAAAGGCATTTGACAAAAGGATTTCAGAAATTCCAGTGTCTTATTTTTTAAACAGAGCAATTAATTGTTATTGTGGTAAATTTCACAAGAGTTTGAATCCCACATATCGACTTTAGGTTAAATGAATAAAATGTAAATATTGCTATGTTCCTGTAGAATTGTTTTATCTTTCATAACTCACTTTGTGACTGGTCAGTTTCCTGGCTAGGGCAATTATTAGAATTTTATATGTAAAAAAACCTAAAAACTAAAATGAAAAACTTCTTAACAGTTGTCTGCCAGGCAGTGGTTCAGGGTGGCATAGCTAGTGAAGGTTTTTAAAATAAAAAGCACATTAATTAGTGCTGTGCTTGTATGAGAAATAAGAACATAAAAACCACAACCTTTTCTATTTTATTGAATGGATGTTTTGATGAGAAGCAGATCTGTTTGTGCTCTTAACACAGAGGAAACAGTGGGCAAGAAAGAGAAAAAAAAATAGTACTAAATTCCAACACAAACTGTTTTTTGCTTGGAGCTCTCTCTTTCTATATATATACATATATATATATTTCTATATAGATATACACAAATAAATATACTAGTAATATGTATGTATGTGTGTGTGAGGTAAAATTATTGATCATAGAACATACCAGAAGCAAATTTTGAAAGGTGGTAGAATATTTCCTTTATTTTCTCTTTAATTTGAAAGAAAAATGATATGCCAACCAGCTGCTGGATAGGGTCTGTGAATTATTTGTTATCAAAATGTAAAGTCAGAATTAGGGCTCTACTAAGGAAATGGTTACACATCGGGCTGCTAACCTCAGGGTCAGCAGTTCGAACCTACCAACTGTTCCATGGGAGAAATATGAGGCTTTCTGCTCCCATAAAGATTTACAGCCTCAGAAATCCTGTGCAGGGTCACTATGGGTCGGAACCTACTGCACAACGCATAACAACAACAACAACAAAGTGAAGGCAGTGTAAGTAATACTGACTTAAGGCTGTGGGTAGCCAAGTCACCAGGTTTCTATTCAGATGTCTCCCAGATTATCTGGCCTTTAGACTGCTCCAGATGTTCTCTGCATTAATTGTTCAGTGGGCATAAGATAAATCTTAATATTTTGTAGGTATAAATATAGTTGTTTGGGGTGAGATCATGAGAGGGACGACTTCTTGGCCCCTTTCCCCATCTTCTTCCCACTTACACATCAGAATAAAAACAAATCCTTTTAAAATAGGATTTTGCCCAATAGTAGAGGACAAATAACCCAATTTTAAAACCAACAGTCATGATACGTGATTAAGGAATGAAAAAAACCCTCCCTTTTCAAAATAACTAACACCAGAATTTAGGTATTAAACAATATCTAAATCCTCTCCTAGTGAGACCTAAATTGGGGTCAAAGTGGCAAAATCAAAGATACCCTCTGAAAGAGAGACTAAATAAAGACTGACAGGCACCATATGAATTGAATGGGATTTTGAATAAATATTTCAGTGAAAAGGCCCAATTGTTTTTCTAAAGTAGGACATAATTTTCTACTTCTAAGCCACATGACTGTGGTAACTAATACCATCAGAAAGAAGCGAAAAGGGACTTTTACTCAAACCTCAAAGAGGGTGCAGGGCTGGGTCTCTTAAAAACACGCAGAAAATTCTCCAAGTTTTTATTGATATCCAGATAGATAATTTGATGAAAAACATGTGAAACTCTTCACTGAAGATTTCTAGCACAAATAAACACATGCTTACTTACCTTGATTACTGGGTATTCTATCCCAGTCAGAGATTGTAAATTTGAAAAGAGGCTTTGAATCTGTAGGAAGGTGTTGTGGCATTGGGAAATAGACTGATGCCAACCATAAATACTTAGAAAAAAACCTTTTATGAGGTGAAATTATTCACTGTAGATTAGTAAGTAAAAGTAAGCTGTGCTTACCTTGCTTATTGAGTAATCTGATTCTGTAAGTATAGCTGTGCAATTCAGAGGGGAAACAAAAGGTTGAGTTTAAATTTTATCCTAGAAAAAAGTTGGATTAAAAAAAAATGTAGGTGAGCTACATATCTATGGAATTGATTTGGAAGCTATAGTTACAATTTGATTTGCCAGTCTGACCATATATGTTGTTGTTGTTAAGTGCCATGGAGTCGATTTCGACTCAGTAGCAACCCTCTAAATGGTTTCTGAGGAGCGGCTGGTGAGTTTGAACGCTGACCTTGAGGTCCAAACCCACCTTGTGGTCCAGTGCATTATCCTGCAGCATCACGCCAGGACACCCTGACCGTATATAACCAGTCAATATTGTAACTAACTTCTCTTTAAAGAACAAGGAAAATTCTTCTGTGTATCAGATGTTTGTAATTTACCTTTAGCATACGTTAACCACTTCCTCCCACAAATGACTGAATAGTCAGAAAACCTTACTGTTTTCTTCATACATTGCACAAGCTTCATTAAACTATAACCCAGAGGGCAAAAACATGATAATTGATAAGGAATTTTTAATCTTTAAAATATTTTTTTAAAAAAATTGAAAACCTGGGCATTTTAAAATTAGTAAATTATTCTCTCAGGGATGGAGATACAAAACCAAGATAAAAGTTTTCAAGTCATGTCATGTAGAATCTTACTAAACAACATGTGCAGTGTTCTCTTAAAAATATATTAACAAGAATCTTCTATAGAGTTTGAGTTACATGGCAGTGCTAATAAATTTATTATGAAATGACATTTTTATACTTGAAATGTTCTAATATAAATCCAGTTAACTATCAATTAAATAGGTTAACCTTCATTAAAAATTCCCATTTCTGAAATAATCAGAAAAAGCTTGGCTAGAAACCTTTCCAAAAAATATTAGTGTAGAGTCTTGCCTTACAAATTACAGGGTCGTTATGGCACTCATATATCTCTGATTTTCTTGAATAACCCACTTTGAAATATACTGCCACAGTTCCTACATAAATCATTGAAATATACCAGGTATTTCAATATTACCATATCTCCCAGGCTGCCCCTTGAACTCAGGAGTAGCAAAGACAATCTTTGTTTGGATTCTGTGGTCAATATAACCAGGGTGCTCGCAGCTGAATTTGTCCATTGTGACTGAAGATCACCTTTGCTTTTGGGTTTTTCTTCTCATCATGAATATTTTTGTGGCAAACTGTAGATCTGTAAATACTAGTGCAAAATTGGCTACCACACTATGATTCTGACTTTAGCACTCTGTGTGTGTGTGTGTGTTGGGGAGTTGGGGGTGGACATAGAATTAAATCAAATTGTTATAAATAAATCTATATCTGTATCAGTCTGTTGCCAACTTCTTAGAAAGTTGGAGTAGGGGGTGATGAGGTGGGGGTGGAGGACACAGTTAACTCATTTCAAATTTATCTGTATTCTGTCTGTAAATGGCTTGGCCTGAGTACCTCTTGTTAAGTAGGAGATGAGATAACCTGCCCCATCTGTAAAATCTTAATAACACAACCTCATCAGTCAATATGCTGCCCTGAATTCTTCTTTACTTCATCATGTAGAAGCATGATGCCCAGCTCCTCACACCTTAATCCCTTCTGAATGAATAAGGAGTCCTCGTGTGGGACTGTAGCACTAGATTTACTAGACTGCCAAGAGCAAGGTTGGTGGTTGAAACCCACCAGCTACTCCATGCAAACCCTGTACAGAGGGTTTCTATGAGTCAGAAATGACTCACTGGCACTTAATAACAACAACAACGTTGCACAAATTCTCTTTACCTGGGAAGGCTTCCTGCTTCCATTAAGATTTACAGCCTCGGAAACCCTCTATTGGGTAGCTATGATTCAGAACATACTTGGTGGTACGCGACCACCACCAGGAAAGAGTAAAGGATCTCTGGTGATGTAGTGGATTACGTGTTGGGCTGCTGATTGCAAGGTCAGTAGTTTGAATCCACCAGCCACTTCTTGGGGGAAAGATGAGATTATCTACTCTTGCAAAGATGTACTGCCCTGGAAACCCGTATACAGGGTCGCTATGAGACCACTGACGGATATGGCATTCCATTCCACTACCACCAGGACTGAGTAGAGAACCAGTCTGTAGGCATTTTACTATTTATCTTGGGCTTTCAGAGCTTCTTAGAAGGGAATCCAAGCAGGCAATAGAATTGCTGATTTGCTTTTTCTCTGGCCATTGCAGGGTGAGGAACTGAAACGGGACATTCAGTAAGATAAGACTCTCAGCCCCCCCTGCATGATAAGGCGAGGATAACAGGAACTGACATCAGAGAGGCAGCCCAGCCTGGCCAAGCATTTCCTTTAGTCAGGGCACAAGGATTCCAGGAGCCCCCTGGCCTCCCATGGGAACTCTTGTGTGAGTTCAGGGGAGGGAGAGAAAGCTAATTCAAAAAGGACTGGTGGGGGGTGCAAATGTTATGTGTCTCCAAAAGAAGGTTTCTCTAAACAGAACGAAGGATAATTTGTTGAGAGGGTAATTTTAATAAAACCAGGTTCTGAGATGATAATTTCAATTTTACATTGTTGCGAATAGGTGTTTGTTTCTCAGCTGTTCACAGCTTCCCTGTGATGTCGCATGAACCAGCAGACAGCAAATATGATCCAGCCACGAACCCTGCCAATTCTCCAAACAGAAATGTGAGGGAATTCATATTGTTGGAGTTAATCCCTGCGAATCCTAGTTACTTTTATAAATATAAAGTTCCCACCCCCATCCGCA
The DNA here is from genome assembly GCF_000296735.1 of Chrysochloris asiatica. Taxonomy (NCBI): domain Eukaryota; kingdom Metazoa; phylum Chordata; class Mammalia; order Afrosoricida; family Chrysochloridae; genus Chrysochloris; species Chrysochloris asiatica. The sequence continues at coordinate 16,196,782 of NW_006408548.1, read as the reverse complement.
TCATATGACAAAGCCATTTCACTTCGTCTCCAGCCCTGCAACCATGTAGAAGTTATCATACTCTCTTTGCAGTCTTCCTTGCCTTTACTCTAAAACCCAGAATGCTTGGGATTTGGAGAAATTTAAAGAAGTTGTCCTTTCTTTTTTTTTTTTTTTTTAATTTATGGGTTCTCATTAGTCCACTCCTATCTTAATGTTTTGTTACGATTTAAATCTAAGAGTTACTTTTCTAATTTGACCAAGATTTAGTGAAATGTTTTGAATTTTTGTTCTTTGTATTATTAAAGGCACTCTGGTGACACAGTGGTTAAGCTCTTAATTGCTAACCAAAAGAGCTGTTGATTCGAGTCTACCATTGGCTCCACAGGAGAAAGATGTAGCAATCTACTTTTGTAAAGATTTACTGTCTTGGAAACTCCATGATGCAGTTGTCCTCTGTCCTATGCTGTCATTGTGAGTCAGAAGCAACTCCACCATGGCAGCGGACTTTTATTTGACCTGTTATTAATTGCTATTCTCCTCAGATTAAAATTCTACCAATTTGCGCAGGGAAGGGTGGTGGTGGTAGAATGGATTATTTCAAAATACAGTGGTAGAAATTATGTGTTGTAGTAGTCAGTTTCACTCATAGTGACCTGTGTAGGGTTTCCAAGAAATGACTGATGTATTTGAACCACTAACCTTACAGTAAGCAGTCCAGTGCTTATCCTCTAGCACCACACCAGAAATGATGTAGAAAAGACCAAGTAAAATGAATGTATAATTTATCTGTAAAAAGAAATTTGGATCACATCATTCCAGTTTTTCTCCATTTTCCAGAGCAAATGAAGTCCTCGTCTATAAATCTCCCTTCTCAAAAATATAAAAGCTTTCATGGCTACAGTACCTTTTTCTCATCATCAAAGTCAATAATTATAAAAAGGCTGATGATCTAAAGGCTATTTCAGCTTCAAAAGATTTTTTTAGGGTCTGGTCTATTGGAAAACTTGGGGGTATAATTAACTAAAATGGAAATGGAGGCAAACGGAATTTCATTCCTGATGTTTTAATTTAGCTCAGTCCTGCCATGTGTTATTGAAGAGAATTCTTAAAGGCAAACATAATTATTTCATTATGGTCTTCAGAATGTTTTCATTGGCTTTAATGACAAGAAGCTGTATAAAAAGGCATATATTTTAATTAGTTCTTATATTTACATCAGATAAATAACAAATAATTGATGAAAAACAAGTCTTTGGAATGGATGATTTCACATCGTGAGCTGGTTACAGTTTAATGATGAAACATTTCTCTGTTGCTTTGCATCTTAATTATCCAGGCATTCTAGTCGTGGTGCTATGGAACTCTAAAATATTGTGGTTACTGTTTCATTACAAAAAGATCACCATTAATGCCCATGAATCAGAAGCTGAAAAAGGTAGCTAGAAGCGCATCTCCAAGCAAATAAATTGCCAATTCCATTAATTTTGCCGCGTTTGTTGGCACTCATTGTGATCACTTTTATCTTCTATGCCTCATGTCTTTGGGTTAAGATTGCTAGGGGTTTCTTGTGTGGGGCTTTTTGTGTGTTTGTTTTTTGGCTACATCTTTCCTGGCTACCTTTTATTCCTCTTTTGCTGCCCGTTTTAAAGGATTGCATGAGAGTGTCTTGACAAATGTGCGCTGGAAATTCAGAGCACCTTTTCCCATGTTATAGGCCTGCTTTACCTTTGATTTTATATGAAAACCCATTTCACATGATTCATCCGTTTTGGTGTACAGAACACTAATTGTTATTATTGATTTTAAATTCCATGACCATTACAAGTCACCCAGATGACTGGCAGATAAAGGGTAATAATCCATGGAGTTCTGGGACTGTTTCATGTTTGTCTGGAGTACTTTATGTGATCAATATTAACTGCCCCATTGAAACTAACTGCTGGATCAAATAACAGTCAATCAAATGAATGTGCTTAGAGATTATTTATTGAAAGCTTTAATTGTTCACTGGGGCCCTGCTTATCAGAGGAAACAATAGGAACTAGAGATGAGATGAACAGGTTTGGATTTGTAGGCAACGAGAAACATTGGAGAATGCAGATGAATAACTCATCTCTCTGCCACTTGGGTAAGAGTTTACAGAAACTTATGTTGGGTATCTAGTAGGAAGAAGATGCAAATATTATTGCAAAGGTTATCCCTTTGTGGATATTATACCTTCTCTAGAAGAAGGTGTAATACTATTCTTACTCTCAGACCCAAGGCTGTGAAAAGTTGTCAGAAGCTTTACTGCTTTTCCGCATTTGTCCACACATACGTTACCCTCGCAGACATCTCTCCACCTCTGTTTCCCACCATTGCTCAGTGGTCTGACATAATGAAATAGTTTGACGTGACACAAGATCAATTTCTACATCTATGAAATGGGAATCCACACTGCAGGATTTGTAGGAGGATTAGAGGTATTGTAAATAAGGAAAGGAGCTCTGGTAGCGTAGTGGTTACAAATCGGGCTGCGAACCTTAAGGTCAGCGGTTCAAAACTACCAGCCGCTCCGCGGGAGAAAGATGAGGCTTTCTACTCCCGTAAAGATTTACACCCTCGGAAACCCTGTACAGGGTCGCTATGGGTCGGAACCGACTCGACAGCACTTAACAACAACAACAACAACATTCTAACCCTGGAGAAGAATAGTAGTTAGGAGCTTGGCTGCTAACTGAGAGGTGTGCAATATAAACCCAACGCTCAATGGCTGATAGATAAGGTATTCTGTTTCTGTATAGATTTATAGCATTGGAAAAAATATGGGGCAGTTCTGGTGTATCCTATAAATCCTATAAATTGGATTTAGCCTGACGATGAGGGTTTTTTTTGGGGGGGGTGGGTGGGCGGTTAACACGAAGGATTATTCTCATTCTGAAAGACAGAAGTCTTATGCTCTGATTTGGTAAGATATCTGTGATTTATTTGCCTTCAGTAACGTTGTCGTTGTTGAGTGCCGTTGCATTGGTTCCAGCCCATAGTAAACCCTGTATAGGGTATCCAAAGAGCAGCTGGTGAGCTTGCACCACTGACCTTGAAATTCAAACTGACTTTGCAGTTCGGTGCATTAACCCACAGCGCCACACTATGACTCCCTTCAATAATGTTGTTGTTGAGTACCATGGAGTTGGTTCTGACTCATAGTGACCCTGCACAGGGTTTCCAAGGCTGCAAATCTTTACGGGAGGAAAGCCTCATCTTTCTCCTGTGGAACAGCTGGTAGTTTCGAACTGCCAACCTTGAGGTAACAACCTGATTCATAACCACTATGCTACCAGAGGTCCTTCCCTTCAATAATAGTGAACAACATTATTTAAGTTGGTTTCTCCTTTCCTCGGTGAAATAGTTTGTATGTGGTTCATAACTGAGGTGATTCTCCTTAGTGTTTGTCATATGTTTGATAAGTCTGTGATCCTGGTTCAGAGGCACCCATTGACCAGAATCTCAGATTTAGTACAGATGACTGATCTTTACAGGTTGTTGTTGTCACCTTTAAAGTTGTCCATCTATACTTTGCCCCATGATGCTCTCCCCATGACATACTACATTTTCAGAGCTCACTGATGGATGGAGTTCTGCAGTGCTCTGGTCAGCAAACGCTAGGCTGCCTGCTGTGGTCCAGGTCTTCTGATAGGTTCTTTCTGTGGGGGCAGTAAGATGAATAAGATACCATGCCTGCTCTCTTAGAGCTCAGTGTCTGAGGGGAGAAACTTGTGTAACAAGTCACTGTGACACAACCACCTTGTGACACAAACACAAGAATCTCAGGATTTTGAACCTGAGTTTGATTATGGGCAAAATAAAAAATCACTGAGAACTTTGCTGGCGCATAAGGTGAGTGATCAAGTACGATATGTATTTTGTCACAGTGGAACTAGCATAAAGATTGTTGTTGTTACAACTTATAGCCACTCTGCATAGGTTTCTACGTGTGGCATTGAGGGCTGATGCACCGGACTGCAAGGTTGGTTTGAATAGCAAGGTTGACAGATCAAACTCATCAGCCGCTCCGTGGAAACGCTGTGCAGGGTTGTCCTGAGTCAAAACCGATTTGACAGCACTTAAAAACAACACGTGAGCTAAAGAGGGTTTGAATGGCTGACCTATGAATAGCAGTCCACTGCTTATTTCACAGTGCCACACCGGTACTCCAGCATGAAGATTTCCTTACCAGTAATCTTTTAATAGTACTTCACAAAGAGAAGTTTTAAACTTGGCTGGGGTAATAGAATAGGCATACACCTTCCATACATGCTTCTTTGAAGACTCACTCTTTTTTTTTTTTTTAAGTTTTTATTGTGAATTGAGTGAAAGTTTACAGGGCAGATCATCAGTTTTACATTTAAAAAATCATATACTATGTTTCATTACAATGCTTATAATTCCCTCCATGTACCATCAGTTAACATGAAGACTCAGTCTTCTATGGGTATCTCTAGACTGTTCTCTAATAAATTATATTCTTTTGGGGGTTAAATGGGTCAGATGTTTATAAATTGCTATTATTACTTGCAATTACAGGAGCTGTGGTAGCCTGATGGTTACAAGTCAGGTTGCTAACCTCAAGGTCTGCAGTTTGAAACTACCAGCCATTCCGCGAGAAAAAGATGAGGTTTTCTGTTCCCATAAAGATTTACACTCTTGGAAACCCTATATAATGTTGCTCTGAGTCGGAACCGACTCCACAGCATGCTACCACCACCAGCTGCAATTGAGTAGGGTCCCTGGCCCATGGTGACTTCACACAGAATGGAAAGAAACACTGCTTGGTCCTAGCCCACCTCAGTGAACCTTTGTGGATCAGACCATTGTGATACATAGCCTTTTCACTGGCTAATTCCGGGAAGTAAACTGGGCCTTTTTTCCTAGTCTGTCTTAGTCTGAAAGCTCTGCTGCAAGCTCTTCAGCATAACAGGAAACTTCTCCTGACAGGTTGTGTCTGTGCATGAGATCCGCTGGCCAGCATTGAGGCTGCCCTACTGCATTGGAAGGTCGGAATTCTACCACCGACTTGCTGCCAATCCCATTAAAAACGTACTCGTCACTCTGATTGTTTCTGTGATATGTTGAATCTACCCCAAAAGGTAGTGGCTAAAACTCTATATCATCTCATAGTCTGACAGGGCCAGCCTGGTACAGCTGAAACTGCATTATACAAGGGCTGTATTTTACATTGAACAGAACGTCATCTTGGCTCACTCTTTTGGCTGGTAGTAGATTGGTTGTTGGTTAGCAGCTCAGCTGGAATTGTTGACCATAGTGACTGAACATGGTCTCTCCATGGTGACAGTGTGAGTTGGGCTTCTTTCTATCTCTGCCTCATGTACACACACACACACACACACACACACATTGTGACCATTGAGTTGATTCTAACTTATGGTGCCCCATGTGTGTCAAGAGTAGAGCTATGTTTCATAGAGTTTTCAATGGCTGATCTTTTGGATGTTGATTGCCAACGTGTTCTTCAACAGTCCTGGATGGATTCAAACCAACAAGCTTCTGCTTATTAAGACTAGCACAAATGGTGCCACAGTGATCTTAGAGGAAGCATCCCAAGAATGAGTATTGCAAAAAGGAGATAAGAAAAGCTCCCAGTCCTCAAAAAGGCTCAATTTAGAATGGCATAGTGGTGGTGGTGGTTGTGTGTCATTGAGTCAGTTCTGACTCACACAGACTCTGTATTTCTGAGGCTCGAAATTGTTAGGGAAGCAGAAAGCCTCATCGTTTTCTCCACGAAGCAGCTGGTGAATTCAAGCTGCATGCCTTGCAATTATCAGTTCAACGCAAAACCCGCCAGGGCTACTAGAATTGTCATCAATTCACATTTGCCGTATTCTGTTCATTTTAGTAAGGAGCTCTGGTAGAGTAGTGGTTACAACTCAGGCTGCTAACCTCAAGGTTGGCAGTTCGAAACTACCAGCTGTTCCGCGGGAGAAAGATGAGGCTTTCTGCTCCCGTCAAGATTGACAGCCTTGGAAACCCTGTACAGGGTCACTATAAGTCAGAACCGACTCCATGGTACTTAACAACAACAACAATTCATTTTAGTTGGGAGTTCTGGTGTGAATAAGCACTAACCCACAAGGTCAGTTGGAACTGCAAAGTTGGTGATTCAAACTTACCAGTTATTCCTCAGAAAATCTATACAGGGTCCCTGTGGGTTAGAAATGATTTGATGACACTTACTAACAACAACATTTATTTAGTGGAGTCCTGATATGCACTATAGGATAAGCACTGGACTGCTAACCACAAAGTTGGTGGCTCAAATCCACTGGTTGCTCATTGGAAACCCTGCACAGGGTTGCTATTAGTAAGAACAGATTCAACAGCACTTAATAACAATATTCATTAAGTAGTACAAGGGCCAGACCAAATTCAAGAAAGAGGAAATACATTCTGTTTTCTAATACAGGGTCGCTATGAGTCAGAACCAACTCACCACTCAACAGCATTTAACAAGAACAACAATGGGGTTGTTGTTGTTGTTGTTATGTGCCATGGAGTCAGTTCCCACTCATAACGACCCTGCATAGGGTTTCCGAGGCTGTAAATCTTTACGGGAGCAGAAAGCCTCATCTTTCTCCTGCGGAACAACTGGTAGTTTCGAACTGCTGACCATGAGATTAGCAGCCTGATTCGTAACCACTACGCTAAGTGTCACAGAATGTACTTAGATCTACCATCATAGCATATATGCCTTATAATAAGAAAGAAAATACTATCATCTAAGTTTTCTTTTGACTAAGGAGACTAAGGAGACAAACAATCTTATGAGCATGATATTAGTATCTTCATTTTACAGATGAGGAAACTAAGGTTCAGAGAAGGTAAGCGACTTTAACTGAAGCTATACAAGGAGCTCTGGTAGCGTAGTGGTTACGAATCGGGCTGCGAACCTTAAGGTCAGCGGTTCGAAACTACCAGCCGCTCCGCGGGAGAAAGATGAGGCTTTCTACTCCCGTAAGGATTTACACCCTCGGAAACCCTGTACAGGGTCGCTATGGGTTGGACCCGACTCGATGGCACTTAACAACAACAACAACATACAAAGGAGCTCTCATAGAGTAGTAGTTATGAATTGGGCTGCTAACCTCATGGTCAGCAGTTTGAAACTACCAGCTGTTCTGCAGGAGAAAGATGAGGCTTTCTGCTCCCGTAAAGATTTACAGCCTTGGAAACAATGTACAGGGTTCCTATGAGTTGAAACCGACTCCACGGCACATAACCACCAGCACCACCACCATACATGTGACAAGTTGTGGAAACTAGGTTTTCAGTCCTGGGTAGGACGTTTCTCCACCCTCAGCTGCAGTTACTCACTTGGGAAGTCTCATTTTCTGCAGTTTGATTCTGTGGCTGAGTGAAGAATTTCTGGAAACTTCTAAAAACCCTGAATAATTAAAAAAAAAAAAAGACAATATGGAGTGTTTTGGGTTTTGAGAAAGGTGGAAAAAAAGAGAGGTAAAGAATTTAACTCATACAATTTCCTTTGAGTAAACAATTTCTCTCATATAAACCACTCGCTTTTAAATTGTGGAGGAAACTCTTGCCTAAATGATGAGGCTGTTGTATTCCTTACACCTTTTGTTTTTACATCCTGTTTGTTCTTCAAGTCTATGCTGGCGTGGTCAATGCCACAGCTTATAGGAACTGGGAGTCAGGATTTCTTTTGTATTTACTGAGGGGCAGGAAGGTGAGAGCAGAGAATTGTAGCTTTTCATGTTCTACTGGTTCACTCCTTAACGCTCATGTAGAGATAGTGACTAAGGCTTCATGCTATGTGGCGTCTCTAAATTGATCAGAACTGCTGTGTCTTCTATTACTAAGAAAAGTAAAACGTATAAAAAGTAATAATGTTTTGTGAGAGATGAAGTACAATCAGTTCTTTCTCTATTTGCCACCTCCTAAACCCAACGGTTCAAGCCCACTAGCGGCTCTTTGGAAAGCCTTTACAGCATCGCTGTGAGTCAGGATTGACTCAATGGCACTTAAAAACAATAGTATAATAGTTTATATGACATGATAAGCACTCAGTGAACTCAATGGGTATATTCAAGTATGTTGTTGTTGTTAGGTGCCATCGAGTTGGTACCACACATAGTGACCCTATGCACAACAGAACAAAACACTGCCCGATCGTGGGCCAACCTCAATACTGTTGCCCCCTTGAGCTCCTTGATGCTACCACTTGGCCAATTCACCTCGTTGGGGGTCTTCTACCAAACATGATGTCCTTCTCCAGCGACTGGTCTCTCCTGACAATATGTGCAAAGTATGAGAGACAAAGTTTGGCCATCCTGGCCTCCAAGGAGCACTCTGGCTGCAGTTCTTCTAATACAGATCTATTGGTTCTATGGGCAGCCCATGTTACTTTCAATATTCTCTTCCAACACCCTAACTCAAAAAGCATCAATTCTTCTATGGTCTTCTTTATCCACTGTCTAGCTTTCACATGCATATGAGGTTACTGAAAATACCATGGCTTGGGTCAGGTGCACCTTAGTCCTCATGCTGACATCTTTGATCTTCAACACTTTAAAAAGGTCTTGTGCAGCAGATTTGTCTAATGAAATACGTCGTTTGATTTCTTGACTGCTGCTTCCCTGGTGTTGGTGGTTGATCCAAGAAGAATTAAGTCTTTGACAATGTCAATCTTTTCTCCATTGATAAGAATGTTGTTTATTGGTCCAGTGGTGAAAATTTTTGTTGTCTTTACATTGAGATGTAATCTGTACTGAAGGTTGTGCTCTTTGATTTTCATCAGTAAATATTTTAAGTCCCTTTTACTTGTAGCAAGCAAAGTTGTATCATCTGCATATCACAGGTTGTTAATGAGTCTTCCTCCAATCCTGATGCCAAGATTTTCTTCATATAACCCAGTTTCTCTGATGATTTGCTAAACATACAGGTTGAATAAGTATGGTGAAAGAATACAACCGTGTCGCACACCTTTCTTAATTTTAAGCCATTCAGTGTTCCCATGTTCTGTTAGAACAACTGCCACTTTCTTGGTCCATTTACAGATTCCTCATGAACACAATTAAGTGTTCCGGAATACTCATACTTTGCAATTTTGTCCATAGCTTGTCATGTTCTACACAATCAAAAGCCTTTGTGTAGTCAATAAGCACAGGTAAACATCTTTCTGGTATTCTCTGCTTTCAGTCCAATCCATTGGACATCAGCAATGATATCCCTTGTTCCATGTCCTTTTCTGAATCCGGCTTGAACCCCTGGAAGTTCTCTGTCTATGTATGCTTGCAGCCATTTCTGTATTACCTTTAGTAAAACTTTACTCGCATGGGATATCAAAGAGATTGTCCAATGATTTCCGCATTCTGTTGGGTCACCTCTCTTTGAAATGGACACAGATATGGATCTCTTCCAATGAGCTGGCCAAACAGTTGTCTTCCAAATTTCTTGGCATAAATGAGTGAGTGCCTCTAGTGCCACCTTATTATCTTGCAAGATTTCAATTTGTATTCCATCAGTTCCTGGTGCCTTGTTCTTTGCCAATTCCTTCAATGCACCTTGGACTTCTTCCTTTAGTATCATTGGCTCTTGATCATATGCTACCTCTTGAAACGGCTGAACATCAACCATTTCCTTTTGGTGACTCTGTGCATTCCTTCCATCTTCTTTTGATGTTTTCTGCATCATTCAACAATTTACCCAAAGAATCCTTTAATAATGAAAGTGTAGGCTTGGATTTTTTCTTCAATTCCACCAGCATGAGAAATGCTGAGCATGTTCTTCCTTTTTGGTTTTCTGTTTCCAGATCTTTGCACATTTTGTTGTAATATATGACTTTGTCTTCTCCAGCTGACCCTTGAAATTTTCTGTTCAGCTCTTGTACCTCCTCATTTCTTCCGTTTCTTTAGAATCTCTATGCTGGAGAGCAAGTTTCAGTGTTTCTTCTGACATCCATTTTGACCTTTTACTTCTTTCTTGTCTTCTTAATGACTTTTTGCTTTCTTCCTGTATGATGTTCTTGATGTCATCCCATAACTCTTCTGCGGTCTTTAGTGTTTAATGTATCAAATCTATTCTTCAGATGATCTCTAAATTCAGGTGGGATATACTCAAGGCCATATTTTGGCTCTCATGGACTGTTTTAATTTTCATCAGCATCGGTTTGAATTTGCATATGAGTAATTGATGGTGTCTTCCACAGTCTGCCTCTTAATACATTCAGCATCAGTGTGACCCGGTAGAATTTTCTACCTTGATAGACGTGATCTATGTTTTATGCTGCCCAACGTAGTAGTCACTAGTCCCATGTGGCTATTGAACTCTTGAGATATAGCTGATACATCTAAAGGTCAAACTGAATTTTAATTTTAATTTTCAATAGCCACACGTAGCTGTTGGCTACTGCGTTGGACAACACTGTTGTATATACTTGAGCTATTATTATTTGCTCAATATTAGTTCATTTTCTGTGTTGATTTCCCATTCCCTTTAATCTTTTCTATTGCTATTAATATAAACTCTAATTATCTCTTGATGTGGATGGTAAATAGACTGCAGGAAAATGTAAACACAATACTGTTAAGTGGTGATTTCACTCATAGTTTAACATGTTTTCCTTCTGGGTGGAAGTAACTTTCCTGGAGCCTGGCAAACATTTAGCACTTATTTTGCTAACTTGCATTTTGCAGTGTCAAACCAAGGGTTTCACAGAATTCCAGTGGCGTGGACTTACATTATGTTTTTTGTAGCAGTTGTACTGTGTTGCATCCACAATATCTAGTTCTGCATTCTACACCTGCTTGGGTTTCAAAAAGACAAATCTTCCAACATTTGCAGGCTACTTGGAACTCATTGTTTACATATTCTTAAGCTTTTAGTAGCTCTCTGGTGGTGCCATGGTTAAGTGCTCAGCTGCTAACCAAGAGGGTAGTGGTTCTTCTCAGAAGAAAGATGTGGCAATCTGCTTCTATAAGGAGGGTTGCTGTATGCCGTTGAGTCAGTTCTGACTCATAGCGATCCTGTATAGGACTTACAAGAGTGACTGGTGGGTTCGAACTACCAACCCTGTGATTAGCAGCAGCACAGTGTTTATCCTACAGTGCCACATAGCCTTGAAAACCCTTTGGGTCAGTGCTATCCTGTTGCCGTAGCAACAACAAATTTCCAGAGACAGATGGATGGTGGCTGTGTATGAGATGTTAGCTGGGAAACAAACCAGGTGAGCATTCTACCACGAAACCACCCCTGCCTCCTTTTTGATGGTACTTCCTGCTAACCTGCTAATCAGGACAAGAAAACCAGGTACTTCCTGTTAACCAGGACAAAGCAACAATCCACAGATTTTTCTGAACCACACTTTGCTTGTCCCTCATCCCTTCTTGTACTCCCGTGCTTTCATCAGTCGTTATCTCCACAATTAATTTTTATTTAATGTTTATTAGGGAACATGGTGTCTCCATACCATAAACTATGGGCTGTGAACCACAAGGACCCAGGTTCAAGTCCGCTAGCTGCTCACTGAAGAAAGAGTAGGCTTTCTGCTTCCGCAAAGATGTAAAAAGCCCCGGAAACTCCATACAGGGTCACCATGAGTCATAACCAACTCAAGTCACTGAACAGCATGTGCTTATTATGTGCCAAATGCTTAAAATGCATGATACCATTTAATCCTCACAGCAGCCTGAAGAGAAAGGCGCTGGCACTTCTAAATCTCTGCACTAGAGAAAGCAAGTCAGAAGTTCCTAGCTCACTCAGCTTTGCATGTAATGTTTTCCTTCTCTCTACCAAATACACAAAATACACTCTTCATTACTTTGCGGGGGGCTGGGGTAGGAGTAGATAGGAAAGGTTGGAAACCTCAGAAGTCACACAATAATAAAAACAATTTCCAAGTGAAAGCTGGAAACAGTACATTTTTAATAAAATGGGCAGTTACTCTAATTACTGTGCCCCTACTGTTCAATTCTTTTTTATGTCCTAATTCATTAAATTATGTGCACACCCAGGCTTATTATTTACAGATGTATGCACTTTTAACTGACTCATATGAAACAGATGTTTCACAAAAGGTAGCAGAGAGAGAGAGTGATCTAAAACCTCCTTTAGTGGGTATCAAGTGAGTATTAGGGCTTATTATCTGCAGGTCTTTGCCGTTAAATTTTGAATTGCAATGTCCAGTGTTGGGAGGCAAACTGAGTCTGTCCCCTGCAGGAACAAATAAAAATATAACAACCCTAGAAGCAGACATCTGCATCTCAAAATAAAGAAATGTGTGTACAGGTGGTAGGCAGGTGCTGTTCATATGTGGGCTCGGGTGGAGGTGGGTGAGTGAAGCATTTTGAGGGAAAAAGACCCGTTACATAATAGTTGATCATTTTATTTCTTCAGAGTCTTAGTCCGTGTTATTCTAATTATGAAAACCTTTGGATTCATTTCAAAGCCATGATTATGCTTCTTTCTAGCTTACAGTTCTCATTTTTAATATTCATTATTTTTTTATGGGACTTTGTACTTGCTTATTGTAAGTAGGGATGCATGCGTAGTTTGAGCAGCATATGTGATATCAAATAACTATCTCTTAGATTCTAGAAGACTTAAGACAGGCCTTTTGCACATATTCCTGATGGCTCCTCAATCATCTTCAATTAATAACTACTTTATTAATAGAATGGAATTATTTTCATTTAACTCTTGTTACTTAACAGACAAATCCAAAATTCAGTGGCTTACTTTTTTATTAACTTTCAAGGTTCTGTTTCACTTGGGGTTTTTCCTGTGGTGTCTCTCAGATAGCCCCGTGACTGGAGCCATCTGAAAGCTTGTTTAGGCTGAATGTGTGTCTAAGGTGACTTCCCCATTCACTTACCTAGTTTTTCAGTTGAGATTGCTGGAACAGCCAGAGACTGCCCAAGCATCTCTTTCTCTCCATAGGACCTCTTACTGTGACTTGGGCTTCCTTACAGTGTGGTGGTCTCACGTTACTTACACTCTTTACATGGCAGTTGGCTTTCTTCCCCCACCAAATAAGAATTCTGTGAAATTTAGGTGAATGCTGCAAGCCTTATAATCTAGCCCTAGATCATGAATATCATTACTCTTGCCACATTCTGTTGGTCTGAAGAAAATCACAGGAGCTGATCAGATTCAAGGGAAAAGGCCCACAAACTGGTGTGTACCCCAGGAACTATGGCTCATTTAGTGGGCCGTCTTTGGAGACCAGCTATCATATTATCTGTAAACATAAATTCCAACCTAGTTTTCAGAACAAGGTAACAGGGCCTAATAAAAATAAACATGCCATTCATCCCATTTCCACAGACTGGGTGGCCTATACTGGTGGACAATTAGTTCAAAATGTCCTCAGAATATTGGAGAACAGTGATACTTATCCTTCAAAAATCCACAGTGAGATTTATTATTTATGAATTGTCAAGAGTTCACTTAATTAAAAAAAATCAGAGCAGAAAGGTGGCTGAAGTTGTGTTATTTTACGCATTGAAAGCTGGAAAGTATCATAACTGAAATACAAAATTAGACATGAAATATTAAGTGGTATATGAGGTTTATTACATACATGACCATGAGAGTGCATTTTATTTTTTCTTATTGCACTCTAAAACTCCATGTAATGGATTAAAGGTATTAAAACTCCCATATTCTGCCTGGCACTAGGCCAGAGAACAAGACATGATAAATAATTCCAATAGACAGAATATGTAGGAAGGAATTTTAAAATGTATTTATGGTAGACGTATTAACCTCCCTAACTAATAAAAATGCGTACATGAGGTTAGTTCTGAAGAAAATATGCAGACCTAACTATGTTATGTTTAGCATCCTTTAAAAACTTCCCACAGCTCTGTGATATATGATTATCTTACTCTGTATTTATCCTGGAGAATGTAGAAAAACCATGAATTTTGTATTAACTCATATGGTTACTAAAAGGGGGAGCAGTTTTAATTTCCTCAATTTTAAAACTGGGGGCCAACAATTGAGCCAAATCTGGCCTGCAGCCCGTTATTATAAAGTTTTATTGGCACACAGCCACACCCTCTCATTTATGTCTTGTTGCTAGATGCTTTTCTGCTTCAATAGAAGAGTTGGGATTCAGTGACAGAGGCTGAATGAGCTACCAAGCTGAAAATATTTTGCTGTCTTATTCTGGACAGAATGTTTCCTGATCCTGATACCAAATGTTCAAAATTTAATAGGGCTATTTGAATGTTTTCTTTTCTGTTAATATTAATTCTGTATCTGGATTTAGGAGGCCAATTCTGGATAAAGTCATTTCTAAAATATGTGACCTTGGCTAAGTCATTTAACTTCCCTAAGCTTCAAGCTTCTGTATATGAACAATGGAGATGAAACAGTAAATATAATTATCCCTGCTCTTGTCATTCTTTTGTTGTGAAGGAGCAAAGTGAGGGAAAACACATACCATATCATCCACTCCTGTATACTGTATCATTATTCTGACTCATAGAAACCCTTTATAGGGTTTTCAGTGAACACTTGGTGTGTTTGAACCACCAACCTTGTGATTCAGTCCAACCTTTATCCCACAGCAATGCTAGTCATTTATTTGGTACCACTTGTGAGGATTTCTAAGTGCCCTTGGTGGAGCAGTGGTTAAGTGCTTGGCTGCTAACCGACAGGTAGGTCATTCAAACACTGTCAGCTTCTCAGGAGAAAGAAGTGACGGTCTCCTTCGGAAAAGATTTACAGCCTTGGAACCCCCTACGAAGCAGTCCTACTGTGTCCTACAGGATTGCTGAGAGTAGGACTCTTCGATGGCAGCAGGGGATGGGGTATGAGGATTTCTAAGCAGATTTTATTCTTTTCATGCTTTTTAAAAACAACAAACAAAACATTTATTGAGCCCCACCTGAGAGTTACCAAGGCATTGTATTTTAGTCTTGAACACTTAAAGGCAGGAGTCCCTGGGTGGTACAAATGGTTACTGACCACTCACTCGGTTAACTAAAAGGTTGGTGGCTCAAGTTCCTCTAAAGGCATCTCAGAAGGAAGGCCTGGTGATTGATTTGCAAAGAAATCAGTCATTGAAAATTCTGTGGAGTACCGTTCTATGCTGAAACACATGAGGTTGTCATGAGTCGGACTAGATGTCATAGTAGCTTTCCTTACTTGGTTTTGTTTTTCAAGGTAAGGTAGTAAGAGCTGATAGAGTTTGCTGATAACATGCCCTGTCATGGAGGTCTTCAACACCTATTATATCCTTCTCACTTGGGCCATTTTGGCTATCTTGTATTTTTAGTTATCTGTTGTGTGCATAGAGAACGGTGTCTTCTTACTTCTTTTTAACCCAGCATTTAGCACGATGCCTGGTCCCTGTTTTGTTGTTGTTACGTGCCATCGAGTTGGTACTGACTCATAGCAACCTTATGCACAGCAGAATGAAACACTGTCCAATCCTGGGCCAACCTCAGTATCGTTGCCACACTTGCACTGATGCCTGGTCCCTGCTTGGTGCTCAGTAAATATTTGTCAGCACCCTGTACAGGGTCGCTATGGGTCGGACCCGACTCGATGGCACTTAACAACAACAACAATATGTTGCTGACTGTCTCTGCCTAGGGCTGGCTGGCCTCACTCCCACCAGTCACACGTTATCCAAAGATTTGGAACTTTGGGTTCGGATTAACTCTCAAAAGCTGTCAAATAAGAGCTCATTGTGATAATGAGATGTTTAAAGAAGCTGTTTCTGAGGGTGCTGGGCAGCATGGATTGGGGATGGGCCAGCAAGGCCCAGAAGGGAGTGGTTGCATTGTTTCCGGTGGAATGCCTGGACTTGGGAAAGCAGGAACAGTTTAAAGAGTACAAGGAAGAATGGCTGATGTAACTTGATCTATTCATATGATCTTATAAAGAATCTCTTCTGTACATCACAGGGAAAATTACCTTGGGAAAAACACTAACAAGTTAAATGGTAGACTGTTTCTCTTAAGTGAGGGTTGTGGAGGAAACCAGGTAGAGGAATCTCTAAATGCAAGTGAAGGTCAGCAAATCAAGATAAGAGACTAATGAGTAAGGAGAAAAAGAGGAAGGTAAATAACACTGGAATACACCAGGATAAGTATGATCCTTTGTACAGTAATAATAATAATTGTGCTTTGTATAACATTATGAAAAGTTACTGGAAAAATGGGATTAAAAGACAGTGGCATTTTTCCAAGAACTTTTGGAAGCTGTCTCATATTAAGGAGACCTGGGGACACAATGGTTAACCTCTCCACTGATAACTAAAAAGCAGTTTGAACCCACTCAGGGACTCTGCAGAAGAAAGATCTGGCAATCTCCTTCTGTAAAGATTACAGCCTAGAAACCCCGATGGGACAATTCTGCCTAGTCACATGGTGTGAGTTGGAATCCACTCAACAGCACCCAACAACATAACACTTTTATGGGCCAAGCATTATGCCAAGTGCTTTATGTTTACTTATTTAATACTCATATTCATTTAACACGGTTGCTATTATTGTTTTATACAAGCAGAAATTGATGTGCAGATGTTAAATACCCAGAATTATACAGCTAGTAGGTAGCAGAGGTAGGATTTTGCCAAGGCAGACTAGTTCCAGAGTTCATGCTCCCAACCACATGCCCCAACCAAGTTGTCTATGAAAGCAGGTAAGTTCTAAAGGAAGGACTATAAAAATAATAAATAAAATCCCAAACTTGGGAGGTTGCTGTAATGTCTTTGGAGTATTTTTATTTTCAAGTTTTCCTAAGCAATATTATTAAAAAGTAAAATTGAAGCGCGTTGTAAGCCCTATTTTTATCATGTCAAGAAATACTAAGAAACTGCTGGTATAAAAGAAAAAAAAAAAAAAAATCGACTAACGGTGTCATGTTGTTAAGTGTTGTGGAGTTGATTCCGACTCACGATGACCCTCTGTAAGGGTTTCCCAGGAGCAGCTGGTGGGTTTGTGGTGCATGGTCCTATGCTGATTCTGTAGTTCCATACAACATGACTACAACAGTGTCATGTTGTTGTTGTTGTTGTTGTTATGTGCCATGGAGTTGCTTCCGACTCATAGCGACCCTGTACAGGGTTTCCAAGGCTGTAAATCTTTACGGGAGCAGAAAGCCTCATCTTTCTCCCTCAGAACAGCTGGTAGTTTCGAACTGCTGACCTTGTGGCTCGCAGCCCGATTCGTAACCACTACGCTACCAGAACTCCTTAAAACAGTGTCATAGTGTTTGTATAATCTGAATAATTCCATTCCAAAATTTAAGGATCTTCTTAGATATCTTTCTGGATGAAAACTGTTAGCTTTTTGAGCTGGCATTTTATGCTCAGCCCCAGGAAAACAAAGTCCTCATATTAATTAATTGGAAGACACAGCAAGGCTGCTCATTGCTTATCAACTTCTCGTCACTCCTGCCACCTACTGTAGTTGTTTTGGACATTGTAATTCAGCTCTACTGTTGTCCAGTTTAGGTGACAATAACAGAAGACCTGTAGCACAACTTCTAAATTCTGGTTTGTTTCATTCTTATACCAAATAAACATTGGTTAAAGTAACGTTTGTGGCCCATTCCCAGCAGAACTGTGAACTGGCCTATGTGTAGGTCACTCTGGCCTGAGTTATTGCCCCTGGGACTGTTCAGTCAGATGTCACTGGGCCACCACCTAGGGTCTTTGGAACCTAGGTCTGAGTGGCTGCCACTCTCTCTGTTGGGAACTGACTTCTCAGCAGGGAAGATGTGGGAGGGGTTAGTGGGTATGTCTGTGTGTACCTTATGATCCCTGTGTTTATTTTGGGGGGGACTTTCCTACTTTATTGCTCTGACTGGAAAGAAAAAAAGGGTGTGATTTCTGACCCTTTTTTTTAATTCTTTTTAACTTTTCCAGTTTCTTTTTTGGTCTCTGTGCTTAGATAATTGTATATGTCAGTTTACATATACTATGTGTTATAAAACGTAATGTCATTGATAACCATTAGCCAAAGAAGTTCTGGGCTTAATTGGGAATAGGTGTCATTCTCATCCTTCTACACCTGGGTCAGACCTATCCTCATTGAACCCAAGACCAGTTAGTGTTCAAGTTCCTGCTCATCCTTTACCAACTGCAGAGCCATGGGCACATTACCCAAAGTCCTTTTCTCTCTTAACTTGAAAATAAAATAGTTTTTATAATTCTATCTCTTTGGGTCACTGTGGAGAGTAAATTAATTAATATATGTAAAATGCTTAGAATTGAATGAGTGATAGATAGCCCAAAGTATACATTGAATGTTGTTATGTAGTTATGTGCCTTGGAGTCGGTTCCGACTCATAACAACCCTGTACAGGGTTTCCAAGGCTGTAAATCTTTATGGGAGCAGAACGCCTCATCTTTCTCCCACGGAACAGCTGGTAGTTTCGAACTGCTGACCTTAAGATTTCGCAGCCCGATTCGTAACCACTACACTACCAGAGCTCCTTACACACTGAATAAATGTTAGTTATTACCATTGTTGTGGAGCCCTGGTGTGGCGCTACAGGATAATGCACTGAACTGCAAGATTGGTTTGAACTGCAAGGTCAGTGGTTCATATCCACCAGCCACTCCTCGGAAACTCTATATAGGATTTCTATAAGTCAGAGCTGACTTGAAGGCACTTATGAACAACACATTGTGTAGTGTTATTATCTAATTAAACTCTAGAGGTGTTTCTGACGTCTTCTAGTGTCTTAATGCTGAAATAGCAGAAATAACCAGAAGTGGGTGGCTGTAATGTACAGAAACTTGTTTTCTCACAATCCGGGAGACTAGAAGTCTGAATTCAGGCTTATAGCTATAGGGGAAGACTTTTTCTGTCTGCTCTAGAGGAAATCTTTTTCTCATTTTCTTTAGCGTTCTTAACAACATTTCCTGGAGATTTCCATGTGGCATCTATCTCTTTCCCCATTTTTGCTTGCTTTTCTCTGTATCTTATACCGACCCCTTTTTATATATTGAAAGTGATTAGATTAAGACATACCCTACAGTAAGAATATCTCATTCACATTCTGAAGACTATAGTCACAGATATAGGAGTTAGGATTTATAATAAATATTTTTGCAACACACAGTTCAATCTATAATTTCTGTGGTAACAATATTTGTCATAAAGATAACACCTTACCTACATGTTTCAAAAATGCCAATAATAAAGTTTCTATAATTTATAAAGCATAAACCCTGAGATGAAGCAAACACATAGTATCTTTATTTTTCAGATTAGGAAACTGAAGATCAGAAGGTTAAGGTACTTCTATTAAGTGGTAAAAAACCGTGGTGGTACAGTCATTTTTGAGACTGTAAATCTTTACAGGAGTACGTGCCTAGCTGGTCAGCAAAAGAGCAGCATGTCTAGCCCACCGGATGCTCTGTGAGAGAAAGATATGGTAGTCGCCTTCTAAAACACTTGCTGTTAAGTGGCTTTTGGTTCTGACCTGTAGCAGCGCTGTATAGGGTTTCTGAGGAACAGTTGTTGAGCTTGAAATCCTGACCTTGTTGTTCAAACCGACTTTGCAGTCCAGCACATTAACTCACAGGGCCACACCACACCAGCCTTGGAAACCCTGTGTGGGCAGTTCTACTGCCATAGCAGCCCTACAGGGTCATCTAGACAACAATGAGTGGGTGGAGCAAAAGGCCAAATTAGGAATTGAGCATTTGCTTTCTACCCTTTAGGACTCTACAGTTCTCCCTTTTCTAGAACTGTAGGACATTATTTCTTTGCTCCCCACAAGTGGCACCTTCACTTTAGATCAGTTTCTCGACTTCATAACTGTTGATAATTCTTGGTTATTGATATGTACATTGTCCTGTGCATTGTAAGATATTTAGCAGCATCCCTGATCTCTCCACACTAGAATCCAGTAGTGCTTCCCAACTCTGACAATCCAAAATGCCTCTAAACATTGCCCCATATTCCTTGGGGAGCCAAGTTAGTACTGTTTAAGAATCACAGCCCTCGATTAAGGAAAGTGGAAGGAAAATGTGGTAGGGGGAGTGAGCTGTTGTTTATTGAGCATTTACTGTGTTTCTTGTAGGTTGTAAACATTCTCTCTCTTTGCCAACAGAAATCTTTGCTTTATTTGGAAAGGAAAGGTACCCATAATAGTTAAAGCAGTACTGAAAAAGAAAAACAAAGGAAGAAGTCTCACACTTCCTGATCTCCAAACTTACTATGTAGTCAGAGTAATCAAAACAGCCTGGTGTTGGTTCAATAACTGACAAATAGACCAATGACACAGAATTGAAAACCCAGAAGCAAATCCATCCGTTATAAGGCAACTAATTTTCGACAAAGAGTCAAGATCCATTCACTAGGGAAGAAACAGCCTCCTTAACAAATGTGTTGGTTAATTGGGTATCCATTTGCAGAAAAATGAAACAGGTTCTACTTCACACCATGCACAAAAACTAACTCAAAATGGGTCAAATACCTAAATGTTAAAGTTAAAACTATAAAGTTTCTGGGATATAAAATGGGGGAAAAAATTTAGGGGACCTAATTTTTGGCATAAAAATTCTATTAAACACAACGTTTTAGAAGAGGTGCAGCCAGAGTGCTCCTTGGAGGCCAGGATGGCCAAACTTCATCTCTCATACTTGGGACATATTGTTAAGAGGGACCAGTCGCTAGAGAAGGATATCATAATTGGTAAGGTGGAGGGTCAGAGAAAAAGAGGAAGACCCTCAACGAGATGGATTGGCCAAGTGGCAGCATCGATGGGCTCAAGCGTGGCAACAGTAGTGAGGTTGGCCCAGGATTGGGCAGTGTTTCATTCTGCTGTGCATAGGTCGCTATTGGTCAATACCGACTCGATGGCACCTAGTAATAACAACAACAACAATGTTATGGTAAGCACTGGACTGCTAACTGTACTAACTGCAAGGTTGGCATTTCAAACCCACCAGCTGCTCTCAGAAACTTTCTATAGGGTTGCTATAGGTCGAAACTGACTCAGTGGCACACACCAGCAAACACAACTATTAATGTACAAATAACAGATGATAATTTAGATAGCTGATACTTCAAATTCTTCCAAAAGAATAAAAAGAGAACCTCCAGGCTGGGGAAAAAATCTTGAGCAATAACCTCTCCAACAATAGTCTAATTTGTAAAACATATAGTAAAATTTAACAGTTCAACGATGAAAAGGCAACCCGATAAAAAAAAATTAGGCAAAGAACAGAACAGGCACTTCACCAAACAGGACATTCTGATGGCCAACAAATACATGAAAAAATGATTGTGAGCATTAGCCAAACCTAGTACCATCAAGTCACTTTATACTGACAGTGACTCTATATAGTGTTTTTGAGACTGCGCATCTTTACAGGAGTACACAAACTCAAATTTCTTCCACAGAGTGGCTGGTGAATTTGACCTTGTGGTTAGCAGCTCAATTCCTAACACATAGCATCAACAGGTGTTAGGTGCCATTAAGTTGATTCTGACTCATAGTGACCGTACACAAAACACTGCCCAATTCTGCGCCACTCTTCCAATCCATCTCATTGGGGGTATTTCTCTTTTTCTCCGACCCTCCACTTTATCAAGCATGATGTCTTTCTCCAGTGACTGGTCCCTCCTAATAACATGTGTGAAGTATGGAAGTCAAAGTTTTGCCATCTTGGTTTCTAAGACCATTCTGACTGTACTTCTTCCAACATACATTTGTCTGTTCTTCAGGCAATACACAGTCCATTGTTCTTCCAATATTCTTCTCCAATACTGTAACTCAAATGCATCAATCAATTCTTCTATGGTCTTCCTTATTCATTGTCTAACTTTCATTTGCATAT
>NW_006408548.1:16149888-16173436 GCF_000296735.1 Chrysochloris asiatica | reverse complement strand
TATTCACTATTGAACCACAAGAGTCTTATCCCCATCTCCTTTCACCAGCCCCATACAGACAGGTTGGAAACCACTTAGTGGAGATTATACCTTCCCCCGCATCCTCTGAAACTAGGCTCTCTCTTGAAAGCTTGTAAGCCAGTCACTTCTTGTCTTTGTAGGCTGTCTTCCCCCCTTACCCCCCCCCCCAATTTTGGGTAGCCAATGGCTACTTCGCTGTAAAGATTCACACTCTTTTGAGCTACTGCATCCATAAGTATAGGACAAGTCCATAAAATTGTAGCAGATTACTCGTTTTTCCTCTTTTGCTAGTTGATTTCTGATCATCCAAGCTTTGAAGCCAGGTCAAGTGGGTACTATCTGCAAGTATGGGTGTTCTTGTGCATCTCCCCTCACTTCATATCAGCTGGATGCTTCACTGTCCATTCTAGTCCTCTGTAGCCATGTCCCTGTCCCTGGGCCCAGGAATCCCCAGGTCTTACCATACTGCTGACCAACCAGATCTCAGCCCAGGTTGACAGAAGTCTATTGAATGTGGTTGGTCTTAGCTCATAGCTTCATTGCTGTTTTTCCCCCACTTCCCCTTATTGGTAGACTGACATGGTAACCAGAAAGACCACATGCCTGCTCATGTATTCCCCTTGAGTCTCAGTCTTTGAAGGGGGTTTGCCTTGAAGGGACCTAACCACTTTCCTTGATGACTCCCAGGTGAACAACTTGCTTGTTCTTGTAGTATTCAATCAGACTGCCATTACTGTTTTGGTTTTTCTTGCTGGTCTTTCTTTCAAGAAGCATCTTCTGATTTTCTAGCTGCTCCAGCCTGGTCTGCTTGTCCTTTCAACTGGAAATTTCCCACTCAGAAGATTCTGGATGGGGATCAGGATTCCACCTATGGTCTTATGCAATGTAATGGTTCCATAGGAAGCCTTCTTCACTGCACGTGTTCTAGCTCCATTTTAGGTATTCTAATCAGTTATAGATAGGCTGAAGATGGATTTACAAGCTTTCTATGTTGATGTTTCTGGCTATTCCTTTCTTTCCCCCTCAGGTATCTAAGTAGGTAAAGGAAACCAAGATTAAAAAGACAGCCAAGCATCTTAACATTATATCCCTTCTTTTACCCATTCAAACCATGCCTCAATCCCTGTATCACAGAGTCCTGTTGTTCCAAGGTAGAGCATACATCCCTATTTACCTCTGTCCCACTTAGCCCATGCAAACCTGCCTAAATGTTCTCCTATCCGCCTTGTTCTTCTATTTCCCTCCCTCTTCTTGTGTATTGCCCTCCTCAGCACCCAAACTCTTCTGTGTCTATTCCCTACCCTGTGCTACACCTTCCCCTCCCTCCTCTCACCCCACCGCCCACATCCCTGTAACCAACAAAGAATTTTTTTTCCCCCTTTTAGTGTATTTTTTCTTAAGCTTTTACAGTAGTGGTCCTATGCAGTATTTCTCCTTTTATGACTGACTAATTTCACTCAGCATAATGTCCTCAAGGTTCATCCATGTTATGCGGTGGCTTGAAGCTTCCTTGTTATTCTTCATAATATTCAATTGTATGTATGTACCAAAGTTCGTTTACTCATTCTTCCATTGATGGGCACTTAGGCTGTCTCCGTCTTTTTGCTATTCTAAATAGTGCAGCTGTGAGCATTTGTGTGTATAAATCTACTCATATTATGACTCATATTTCTTGTGGATGAATACCAAGTAGAGGAATTGCTGGATCATAAGGTATTTCTATTTGCAACTTACTGAGGAATCGCCATATTGTTTTCCAGAGAGGTTGGACCATTTTACAATCCCACCAGCAATGCAGGAGCATCTCATTCTCTCTGCATCTTCACCAGCATTTATTGTTCTTTACTGTTTTGATCTTTGCTGTTATTGCTAGTGTGAGATGATATCTCATTGTTGTTTTGATTTGCATCTCTCTAATGGCTAGTGATCGTGAACATCTCTTCATATGTTTGTTGGCTGCCTGGATCTCTTCCTTGGTGAAGTGTCTGTTCATGTCCTGTGCCCATCTTTTAATTGGGTTATTTGTCTTTTTCTTGTACAGGTTTTGTAGTTTCGTATCGATTTTACAAATTAATCCCTTGTCTAATGCGTTGTTACAAAATATTTTTCCCATTCTTTGGGTTCCCTTTTTACTCTTTTGGTGAAGTTTTTTGATGCACATATGTTTTTAATTTTTAGTATGTCCCACTCATATCTTTTGTCTACTTTTGTTTGTGTAATTTTCACAATGTTTGGTAGTCTGTGTGTGCCCTGTATTAGAACCCTCAAATTTGTCCCTATTTTTTCATTAATGGTCTTTATGATTGTGGAATTCACATTTAGGTATTTAATCTATTCAGAGTTGATTTTTGTATATGGCATGTTTCAGTCTTTTGCATATTGCTTTCCAGTTCTGCCAGCACCATCTGTTGAAGAGACTGTCTCCTCCCCATGCAATATACTTAGGCACTTAGTGGAAAATCAGTTGGCTGTATTTGGATGGGTTAATTTCTGGATTCTTGATTCTGTTCCATTGATCTATGTATCTTTCGTTGTACCAGTACCAAGCTGTTTTGACCACTGAGGCCATGTAGTAAATTTTGAGATCAGGGAGTGAGAGGCTTGCAACTTTATTTTTCTTCTTAAGCAGTGCTTTGCTTCTCCTGAGTCTCTTTCTTTTCCATATAAAATTTGAAATTGGGTCATATACTACCTTTTTTTTTTTTAGTGTTTTATTGTGAATTATATGATAGTTTACATGGGAGAACATTAGTTTTAAATTCATTCTATCGTACATTGTATCATTGCCATGGTTGCAATCCCCTCCATGCATCATCAACCAACCAAAGAGCATATATACCCAGCAAGCCTGACCCCTACACTTCCCTCCCCCCCCCAGTCTTCAGCACACAGTTGCTCGCCCTCTCTGGATCTAAAGCCCCTAGCTGCTCCATTGTTCCACATCATTGTTGCTGCCTCCATATCAGGCATCACTGTTTCTTTCTGTGGGTCGGTCCCGCTCTTGGCTCTTCTCCGTTGATGGTCCCAGGGACCTCTGCTCCTAGACTGAAAAGTTAATAATTTCCTTCCTTGCCATAAAATGTCTACCTTTACATTTCCAACCTTCACAATCAGTCCTAATAACAATTATTCACTATTGTATCACAAGAGAACCATCTGCATTTCATTTCATCAACTCCGCCTAGGCAGATTGGATGCTACTCACTGGAGATTCTGCCTTCCTCCAGGCCCCTTGTCTCTAGGTTCCCTCTTGAAAGCTTGTAAGCCAGTCATTTCTTGCTTTTGTAGCCCTACCCCTCCATTTTGGGTAGCCAATGTCCAAGTTGCCCATCCCTGTCTACTTTGTGTGTGTATGATTTTTTTTTTTTTTAAATGTTTTATTGTGAATTATATGATAGTTTACATGGGAGAACTTTAGTTTTACATTCATTCCATCGTATATCATCTCATTGCCATGGTTCCAATCCCCTCCATGCATCATCAACCACCCAAAGGGTATATCCCAGAAACCCACTCCCTACACTTCCCCCTCCTCCCCCCAGTTTTTGGCCCACAGTCCCTTTCCCTCTCTGGGTCCAAAGTCCTCAGTCGCTTCATCACTACTCGTCATCATCTCTGTCTCTATCTCAGGCATCTCTGTTTCTCTGGGTAGGGTCCCGCTCTCAGCTCTTCTCTGTTGATGGTCCCAGAGGCCTCCGCTCCTATCCTGGAGAATTAATCATTCCCTTCCTTGTTAACAAACTTCTCCCTTTGCATTTCCAACCCTCATAGTCCGTCCTGATAAGCATTATTCACTACAGTATCACGAGTTACCCATCTGTTACTCCTTTCATCAGCTCCGCCCAGACAGATAGAATAGTACCTACTGGAGATTCTGCCTTCCTGCCATGCTCCCTAGCTCCAGGTTCCCTCTTGAAAGCTTGTAAGCCAGTCACTTCTTGCCTTTGTAGTCCCCCCTTCCCCATTTGAGTATCCACTGTCCAAGCTGCCCTTCTCCATCCACTCTGTGTTCATATTTTACCTTTTGAAGTAGTTGAAAATCGATCATTTCTTTTTGGTACAGTGACTCGGTGTATTCCTTACATCTTCTTTTGATGCTTTGTACGTTGTTTAGTAATTAGCCCATGTGGTGGTAGTGAATTGTGTACCGTGGAGTCAGTTCTGAATCATAGTCACCCGGTAGAGGATTTTCAAGGCTAGAAATCTTAACAGGAGCAGAAAGCTTCATCTTCCTTCATAGAGGGGTGGTTGATTTGTACTGCTGGCCTTGTGGTTAACAATCCAACTCATAACCCACTATTCTACCAAGGTGCCTTAATTTGCCCACATAGTCCTTTAGTATTGCAATTCAAGGCTTGATTTTTTTTTTTCAATTATTTCAACTTGAGAAATTCTGATCATGTTTTACCTAACTCCAGATCTTTCCACATTTCATTGTAATACTTGACTTTGTCTTCTCAAAATTTTGCTCGAAAAATGTATGGTCCTTTCTCAAAACGCTAGAAATAGAAATATTTTATGATCTCATAATCCCACTCTTAAGTATATATTCAAGAGATATAAAAACAGTGGCATAAATAGACCAGTGTTCATTGCAAAATTATTTACAATAGCAAAGTGATGGGAATAAAAACAGCCTAACTCATAACCAGTGTGTTACCAGAGCTCCTCAGAACTGTGTTGTTGTTGCTAAATGCTGTTGAGTCTGTTCTGACCCATAGCAACCCTGTATCGGGTTTCCGAGGAGCAGCTGGTGAACTTGAACTGCCGACCTAGTGGTTAAAACAACCTTGCAGTCCAGTGCATTAACCCACTGCACAATACCAGTAGGCATATATAAATACATGTTTGTTTGTGCTGTGAGTAGATCCATACTATAATCTAACACATAGATGATACAGGTCCAGAGACTTCCTAGACATATCTAAACAACACATGGAATTGGTTAACTGTGCTTAGGAGTTAAGGACCCTAATCTTGTGGTATACTATAGTTTATAAAGTTAATGTTCTACATCCTGCTTTGGTTGAGTAGCACCTTGCATCTTAAAAGCTTACAAGTGGCCATCACAGTTACAACTATTGGTCTCTACTCACCTGGAGTAAAAGAAAAAGGGAACCAAAAGCTTAAGGCAGAAACTAGTCCATGGCATTAATAGCCCACATGAACCATGACCTCTTCTAACCTGAGATCTGAACTAGATGGTGCCCAGTTACTGCTACTGACCATTCTGACTAGGGATATAATAGAAGAACCTGGTCAATATGTAAGAAAAATTAGAATAAAATTCAAAGTCATTAAGAAGACTTATAGAGACTGGGAGAATCTCCAAGATTATCACCTTAAGACACCATTTTAACATAGAAATAAAACCACTCCCAATGGTCAACTTTCAGTCACACAATAGATTGGATTATAAAATAAACAAGATCACCCACGAGTAGTGTGTCCCTTAAACAATTAACTACATGAGAGCACACAGTCAACATTTACACAAAAGCAAAGATGATGAGAAGGCAAAGAGGGGAAGGGCAATTTGGTGAATGAAAACAGAACAAACAGAATGGATATACTGAGAATGCTGAAGCAATATGAAAATTGTAAGCACTGTCACAGAACAGAATCGTCTGAATTAAAATTGTTAAATGGGAGCTTAATTCACTATATAAACTTTTGCCTGAAAAAAGAAAAAAGGAAATGTTAGGGTTATTCGCATATCCAGGAAGGAGACACAAATGCTCTAAAAAGTAAAGAAATATCTGTTTTGTGCCATGGACTCTGTTCTAGCTCAAAATAACTCTCTAGGATAGAGTGTAACTGCCCCATAAAGTTTCCAAGACTTTATAAGGAAGCGCATCGCTACATCTTTGTTCCACAGAGCTACTAGTGGACCATCCACCTTTTGGTTAGCAGTTGAACACTTAACTTAACCATGGTGCAACCAGGATTCCTACAGTAAGTGGCAAAAGTAAGTTTTAAATCCAGATCCATCTGGTACCAAACCCTAGGTACGTCCCATCACCTCCTACATACAGTTTTATGCTGGCTCATAGTATGTTACTGCTTTTAGTAACCAAGAAAACCCACACCGTGTGGATTAAATTTGTTTCAAAGTCATTTTGAAGTAGGTTATATGAGTCTGTAACTGTAAAACAAAAACCAACTTCTTTGCAATAAACTTACAACCAATTAGGAAGAACATTAATTTGCTGACGAAGAGTGGTTTGACTGAATTCTGATATGTTTCATATTTGATGAACTTCATCAGATCTCAGAAGATAGGCAAGGATCCCCTTTGTGAAAAAGCATAATTTCATTGTATTCTTTAAGAAAATATTCCAAAATATCCATTGCTTTTCTGTACGGCTGCGATCAACATAGCTTTCAAACATACTATATGTGCATTTTCAATAATACATAAATGTTGTGTCTTACGTGATATCGATATGAATGCTTCTGTTGTAATCTATCTGGCATGCAGGAAAGTTAAACTGATAAAAGAATACCGTTTGTTTCTGTGGTAATTACTTTCTACAAATTGTAGTACTACTTGTTGGAAATGAAATATAGAACTGAATCGTTTGTTGTTGAGATAAACTCTAAGGGAACCTTAATATTGCAATGCAATTAACTTCATCTATACATGACTCCTGAGACCCCTTCTAGCATTTGTTCACTTAATGCAGTTCCCTTTTCTGATGCCTCCCCATTCAGATCATTAATAAGTAGTTAGATGTGTCTGCCTGTTAAGTGGTTTTAAGGGAGGATTTATAGCCCTTAGCTATTTTACTATCCCTTAGAATACAGTGATATAAGGCATCGTCTGTTAAAAAGTCACACAAAACAACTATGAGATAATTTTTGACTATGTTCCTTGAAGCAAGAAAGTGTTTATGAAAATGAAATATAGGTATGGAACATGTCCTGGTCCCTTACAAAAATATGACAGCATTTCTCATGGTAAAAGTCAGTACCAGGAATAATTTCATCTGCTGGCCCAGAGCCCAGGCTGGTATCACTAAAACACAGAATGATTAGTGGATCCCGAGTTTCACGCTCTTCAGTTGTTAAAGCTTAAACTATCTTGTCAGATTTGACCGTATCTTGAATAAAACCAATGTTTGGAAAATCATAACTATAGATTGAAAGGAAAGGCAGTTGTCCACTTCTGCAGTTACCAGACTTGTGCAAGTAGGCCTGATATGACTATACTCAGTGTCCTTTCTAGGTAAAAAAATAAATGAGGGAGGTAGAAAATGAGAAATTGAAATACTTTTGGTAAATAATGGTTAATTATATTGTAAGCCTTTTAAGTTTGCTTTTATAAAAGCTGAAAGCATTGTGTTTTAAAATTCTAATTGCAATGTAGCATTTCTACTTCTCCACCTTAGGGTTTTTAATGTCTGGTTTTTCTGAAGCAGATTGCAAGGGCTTTTGTCTGAGGTGCCTCTGGATGGACTTGAACCTCTAACCTTTTGGTTCGTAGTCAAATGGGATAATTATTTGCCCTACTCAAGGACTCTAGCATATAGTAAATGCTCAGTAAATAGTAGATACTGTTAGTGTCAGCTCTTCAGATGCAGCTTTGAAGCCAGTGCCAACCAAAATGGACTGCCAAAAGTCAGTAGGACAGAAAGAAGACTTCTGGTTTATGGAGAGCGCAAACATACACAGCCTGAAGAGCTTAGTGTACTAAGTACTCAGTGAAGTGTGGAAACTTAGTAAAGGGGAAGCTGAT
The DNA here is from genome assembly GCF_000296735.1 of Chrysochloris asiatica. NCBI lineage: Eukaryota > Metazoa > Chordata > Mammalia > Afrosoricida > Chrysochloridae > Chrysochloris > Chrysochloris asiatica. Next base: position 16,165,677 of record NW_006408548.1, on the reverse strand, counting down.
TCTTCACCAGAGTGAAAACAACGTTTAGCTCAGTAGCCCTCAAACTTGAACATCAGTCTCCTGGTTGGTGTGTTGTGTGCTGTGAGATCTGTTTCGATGCATAATGACCCTGTAGAGGGTTTACCAGAGTGGAACTGCACACTTTGAGGTTACCAGTCCAGTGCTTATCATAGTGTGCCACATCAGGGCTCCTTAAAACACAGATTGCTGATCCCCACCCCCAGAGTTTTTTATTCAGTAGTGCTAAGGTGGAGTCTGGGGTTCTGCATTTCTAATTTCCTAGGTGATTTCTAATTTTCTTAACTCTTTGAGAAGTAAGATGTTAAAAATCTCAGAAATCAAAGTGTTCCTTCAGCCCCTCCTTCTGTCCCCTGCCTGTGTTCTGCACCTGTTGCTGTGTGGTCAGAATAGCAGGGATTCACACAACCCAGCTCCAGCCCTCGGCCAGGATCCCTGGTGACCCGGGCAAACACACACTCTTTCAGGGTCATGGGCAGGTTACTGAGTCAAGACTGCCAGAGTCCCACAATGATGTTTTCCTTCTCTCCTGTCCCCTCCCTGTCTCCCTTGTCTGCCCCAAATCTTGGATCTGCTTAACAAAAACAAAGCCAGCAGCAGAGTAAGGCAAGACAATTTCAAAGCACATTTTTTCTTATTTGGCAATTACCTAATTTCAGAATTTGCAAAACCCACGTGTGTGGAAACAAACTGCTTTTCCCGAAAGATGATTTAAAGCAGACCCCCTCATGCAGAGGTGACATGAAAATTAAATGAGCGACAGTATGGAGTGTGTATGAGTGTGTGTGTGTGTGTGTGTGTGTGTGTGTGTGTGTTTTCCTCCACACAATTTGGAGGCATGTAAATTACATTTTAGTAAAATGTCTACAGAGTGCTCATGCGCACATACAAGCAGCAGAGAATCTGGTTCTAATTACTTGTACTTTAGTTGAACTTTGTCGTTTCCTTTGACTTTCCTCTTAATGTATGTGAGCTGTGGGCCTTACAATCCTGCAGTGAATCCACAGAAAAAAGGCGGGGGACAGGGGGAGGGGGGAATCCAGACTGGCTATCTTTGGTGCCAACAAAAATGAAGCCCAACTGAATGTTCAGACCCAATGCAACACTTTGCTATCCCCTCCCCCACCTTAATTAGCTGAAATTATTCCCTCCCCAAAGGGGACCCAAAGCTCTGGGCTCAAAATTCCCCTGGGGTCATGCAGGAAATGCCTTTTGCTTTACAACTTCTTTTTCTCTTAAGGCTCAGCTGCCCAGTGAGTGCATTAATATACTGTCTTAATCACGGAAGGTTCTAGTAAAGAGGACAGGCCTTTCATATTGTATGATGCCTGCTCACCTCTTATCAGACCCAACATAAAATCATGAAATCTGTCAACGTGGTTTTGCCAGCAGTAAATTAGCTTGCTCACGCACTCTTTCTCTCTCTCATACACACACACACACATTTATGTATGTGTTGTGTCTCTGGGCCTATCTAATTGATCTATCAAACCCTTGCCTTCAAGTAGAGTCTGACTCATAACAACCAAGTCTTATCTTTACAGAAGCCGACTACCACATTTTTCTCCCACATAGAGCTTATGGGTTAAAATCTTTCAGTTAACCACTGCGCCACCAGATGCACACATTGGGCTCTCTCTTAAAACTGTTATCTGCTACTTAACCCACCCTTTAGAAAAATGCCAAGCATGTTAGGAATTGTGAAGGGAGCTTTTGTGGGAGAGACTGTGTGTTTAAATGACACTCAGGTGTGTTGTAACAACAGGGACATTTGTACTGTGTTTTCTTAGGTGACTTGAATTGTAAGTGTCACGTCCTCTTAACAGGCAACATTAATGTTTGTGTGTGTGTGTTTTTTAGGGAAAGACTCCGCCCCTAGTTTTGTGTCTGTACTTAAAATCCTTTGACAGTAGGCGAGCTGGGGTTCTGCCTTTGTACGGTTTGTGAAGATTTTGTTTTCTGTGATTTCTCTTCTTGATTTGTTGGCAAACAATCTCTGAGTTTGGATCTGCTTAGAGCAGATCTTCTCAAAGTGCAGGTCACAGACCGGTGAACTGCCCCTTGCAGATCCACAGTGAGGTAAATGCAAAAATGGAGATAAAGTGTTTAGGAACCTTCATAGCAATGGGACAGAGTAATTTTATGTTTGTCAAATCTTTTTTTTTTTTTTTTTAGTCAGGAGCTTTTTTTTGGATGTATGTGCTTCTTAACTCCTTTTGTTCCCTAGAGATTCATTTTGTTGAATCCTATCAGTCTAGGAGAGATCAGAAAGTCAGGGAAAAAGAAAGATGGAAAAGAAACAGAAAGGGTCCTTCACCATAAGTAGTCTTAAAAACTACTCATTTTTAAGCATATGCCCCTTTCCCTGGCTCTCTGGTGTGGCGCTGTGGGCTAATGTGTCAGATTGCAAAGTCATTTGAACCACAAGGTCGGTGATTCCAGCTCACTAGCTGCTCCTTGGAAACCCTATACTGAGTCGCTATGGGTTGGAATCCACTTGACGGCACTTAACAAGAACAACAGTCTCTCACTCTTAGGGATTCCGCTGATTTTAGGGACCACATTTTGAATTGTTGTAAAATGCTGCCAAGTTGTTTCCAACTCATAGTGACCCTGCATAAGGTTTCTGAGGAGCAACTGGTGGGTTTGAACCACCAACTTTGTGGTTAGCAGTCCAGTGCTTATGTTACAGCACCACACCAAGAGTCTTGCACTACACTTTAAATAGTACTGAGTTAAAGGCAGGAGCCCCTCAACTACTTTCCCTATGAGGAAGGTAATTTTTGCTTTGTTTTCCTCAATGACAGTTATCTCTATATTGTGAGGACGCTGAGATTTAAAAATAAGGGCTTTACGCTTCTGTGATTGCAAACTTGGTTCCTATCCTGGTTTTTTGTATCTCCTCTAGTACGTGTCCAGTCACAAAGAAGCCCTCTCAGCATCTCTGGTGCTGACGCCGCTCTGGGCTGGGACCCACAAAGCCCAGCATCCATCTCACCCGAAAGTAGAAATTCCTCTGAGTTAGCCATTCCCTGACGAAGCAAGGCAGCCCATCTGGTTAGCAGTTTGGATGCCACATTGAAGGCTGCTGCTTGTTGGGGATGCATTAACCAAACAGGACGGAATAAGTCAATAACTAAGCAAGGAAATAAATAAAAGCAGTAGGCAAAAAAGCAGATCCGAATTATTCCTCAAAGACTGCTTTCCCAAACTGAAATCACATCAGCATGGTGGAGTGCAATTGTTTTATTGAATGACACAAGCCTCATTTCCCCTTGGGAAGTCTAAAAACTGTTTTTTGGCCTGCCTGAGATTGCTGAATGAGCTAATACAGAACACATTGTCTGCTGAGCAGGCAGAGTTTTCAAGCAAAAATTTTATCATTTTGTAGACTGATTGTGCTTGCCTGGAATAAGGAGCAAAATGTTTGAGATCTCTCAAGGGCATTTGATGAATCTAACTCTAATTTAAAGGGACTAATAGATTATTGATTTAAGCAGGATGACAGTGAACAGATCAATGGCTCAGAGCACTCTATATCTACCTTAAACACCCAAAATGACTAGTTACAGGGATCCAGGAGCCTCACATCTCCCTTCTTTGCCATTGTCTTAGCAAGTGGGGAGGACAAAGGGGAAGAGGACCTCTAATAAACTTTGCCAAAAGAGATAAGTGCATTTTACTACATTACCAAAAAGGTGAGAGTTTGTAGTAAAGTCTGATTCTGCTTCTATATCTTGCCACATCTTGGTTGCAATTTTATTACGTGTCTTGACGTGTCTCTTTGCGGCCTGCTTTGGTGATCCGACTACCCAGCTGAGATTTTTTCTTCTCTTTTTTGCATTGTTCTCAGTGTTAAAGCCACATAGAGAAAATATGTATAGCATATCAATATTGGAGTTCTGGTGTGGCCCTGTGGGTTAATGCAAAGCCCTTTGAAGTGCAAGGTCAGTGATTCAAATTCACCAGTCACTTTTCGGAAACCCTATACAGGGTAGGGTCGCTGTGAGTTGGAACCGACTGGATGGCACTGAACAACAACGTATGAATTTTGGGAGTGGCGTTTGAATGTACTTTGCTGCTGTTAAACGCCTAGAGTTGGTCCCGACTCAGAGTTAAGCTGTATAGGGTTTCTGAAATTTATTAAATCTTTGTGGGAGCAGAAAACCTCTGGTAACTTAGTGGTTACAAGTCAGGCTGCTAACCTCAAGGTCCATAGTTCAAAACTACCAGCCATTCTGCAGGAGAGGCTTTCTACTTCCATAAAGATTTACAGCTTTGGAAACCTGTACAGGGTTGCTATGGGTTGGAACCGACTTGATGGCACTTACCAACAACATATAAATACTTTAATTCTTTACCATCAGTAGCACATTTATCTGAAGATGATTATTTCTTGTCATAGCAGTAAGCTTTTCTGCATGTTTGTGTGGGATTCGTTTATGGCATTAGTACAATTTAAATTCTAAACCACAAGAAAAGAATCAATTCTTTCATAATACAGCCTGGTAACCTCTTTAGGGAGTCCTGGTGTGGCATTGTGGGTTAATGCGCCAGACTGCAAAGCTGTTTGAACTGCAAGGTTGGCAGTTCAAGCTCACCAGCCACTCCTCAGAAACCCTATACAGGATCGCTATGGGTCGGAACTGATTTGACAGCACTTAAAAACCACAACAATCTCTTCAAGGAAGTGTCCTTTGGTTTTTCCTGGGCTGAATAAGAGCTGTAGGTCTCTTTGTCATATTGAATCAGTGGTTCCCAAATTGCTACAATTTGGATTCATCCGGTAATATTTTTTAAATACAGTGATGCCTGAGTCTCATCTCCAGACGTTCTGATCTATTGGGCCTGGGGTACAAACTGAGCATCCGGATATTTAAAATCCCCAGGTGAATTTAATGTGCAGCCAGGCTTGGAAACAACTGTGTTTTATGGTATTCGTTGGTTTATTTTCTGTAGAAAGTAAGGCAAACTAATTGAGAATAAGAGACTATACCATTCACTGTCCACAGCAGGATGCCCTTACTATTGTTTGTATTTAAAACATGTTCATTCATGGTAACTGTTCAGGAAAACATTCATTCATTCATTTGTTATAAATGACTTTCATCCGTAGAATAAGGCTCTTACCAACCTTTGTATAGAAAGTGGGAATTCGGAGATTAACTAGGCCTCTTATTTATGTGTGCATTTTAACCCGTTTCTTCCCTGCTAAATTGCCCACAGTTCTGTTTCTTCTCTTGGGGAAGATGAAATACTGGATTCCTGTCACTGCATATATTTGAAATAGCATACTTATGGAAATTACTACCCACTTTTGAAATTCAGGGCATAGCTGTGATAGCTGAATCCAACCCTAAAAGAATTCTACTTACAACTTTCCTAGACAAGCCAGATTAGCTGTTGTCTACCAGTGGATAGAACACTGAAACCCATAAACACACCCCACACTGTTTCTGTAAAGAACACAGTGCAGGAATGATAATAGTGGTGATGGCATGATTCTGGCGGAGTTGCCAAAACACACGGGTTAGAAATAAAGGTGCACAAATAACACCAATCCAAAGGATTTGTGGTCATAGAGGGGAGGGCTCACCTGTGTTGATATTGTTGTTGATGGTACTGACTCATCATGTGTACAAAGTAGAACTGCTTCATAGCATCTTCAAGACAACGACCTTTCTTAAGCAAATCATCAGGCCCATTTCCAAGGCACTTTTGGGTGGATTTGGGCTTCCAACCATCCTCTCAGTTAATAGGCCAACACTTGATCATGTATGCCATCCAGGGACTTTACATATTGATAGTAAGAATGTAAAGTAGTACTTTTCCGGATGTCAATTTGTTGACAAAAATGAAAAACTAACAAAATATTATAAATAACCATACCCTTTGAACTATTTCCGAGAATTTATCCTAGAGAAATAATCAGATGTGCTGAGATTAGGTACAAAAATGCTCATCGTAAGGGATTGTTTTTCAGGAAAAATACTGACAAGGAAATGAAAATGTGATAAACTTTCGCTTTAGTTAACAAGTGAAGAGCATTTTAGATGCCTAGAAAAAGAGGTGGAAGGAAGATCTCTTTGGTTTTCTCTTAGTGAAAGACTTGTAGGTCATCTTGTATACGTGTTTTCTTGGATTTTAACCAAGACCAATATTATTGTTTTTTTAGTAATTTTAACAAGTAGTGCTTTCTTGTTGCTGTTAGTACGCCTTTAAGTGAAGCTGGTTAGTACAGTGTGGGAGACATTTTCGCATTCAGAGCTTCTTAGCTGATAAAGTTTAGTGACAACTCACTTGCCGTACTTTCTACAGAACACTTACCATGACTGTGCCAAACTGCCCATAGGAAGGGCTTCATATTTGCCACAAGACTCAAGACTGACATCTTTTTCCATATACTTTGTTTCAACCAGTGAAGATTATAATAGATTTATCTACTAGAACCAGCACTACTTTAATGAATTCATTCCAAAGTTCTTTTGAATTGTGAAAATACTATAATTACAGTTGATTCTATTCCAAAGAGATAATTAATTACTTTATGGAAGCAAAAGAATATAAGATAGCTATTTGAGTTCTAATTTTATCACTTAATAACTTATACAAGCACCTAAGGCTTGAAATGAGGAAGAAACAATGAAAAGGATAAATTTATGCATTAATTGAACCAATAGTCATTGATTGCCAACTATGTGCCAGACATCTTTTAGGACAGGACCACAATGATAAAGTAGGTAAATTGCTTGGCCTCATGAAACCCATATTTAAATGAGAGGAAATACATAAATAAATGAGAATATAAAAGTGTACATAAGTTAACTTTCTAAATATAAACACTAGTTAGTGTTTTGTAGAAAACAAAACAAAATTATGGGATAGAGTAGCCAGAAGTGGAGAGGGCATTTTAATTAGAGAAGTACTCTCTGAGGAAGTAACATTTGCTCTGAAGTCTAAGCAATGAAAATGAAACAGACATGTGAAAATCTGAGTAAAGAATTTTCCAGGCTGGGAAAATGGTTAGCCCGATAACCATTAAATTGGGTTAAGAGTTTATCCTATTTAAGGGACAGATTAAAAGTCAAATATTTAGAACTCAACAAATCATGGGAATCATTCAATTCAACGATGTTGGCACAGGAGGCAACGGATATATCATATCCCTTTGTATATGATAATCCTTTTGTGGTGCTGTGGGTTAGTTAATGTGTTGGACTGCAAAGTCGGTTTGAACTGTAAGGTTGGCAGTTCAAGCTCACCAGCTGCTCCTCAGAAACCCTATACAGGGTCACTATGAGTGGAACTGACTCGAAGACGCTTAATAACAACAGACTATAGTAAGGAATTTGTCTTTGATCTAATTGGTAACTATGGGAAAGGCCTTAGGCAGGCAAGCACAAGGGCTTGATTTTAACTTTTTAACAGTTCTCGCAATGGCTAGTTTAAAGAATAGACCCTAAGGTAGGAAGAGTGGGCCAGAGGGAAAGCAGCAAAGAGACTGTTCTAACAGTTGAGGAGAGAGCTGATAACAAACTAGGCTAGCATTCTTAAAAAATAGTGAGACTGGGATAGATTAACAAGATGTTTAAGGAGTAAAGTCCATCCAATTTACAAAAAGTTTGGTTATGAGATATTCCAGGTAATAGAACATTGAATCTAAAAGGTGACAAGCAGTGATACAACTAGGAAGTTTATACTCTGGAAAGTATATTGTACACTGTTAAGTGACATGGAAACTGGAACATTCCGAATTGTTATTTGACCGCCCTGATATGGCACTGTAGGATAAAAACTGGCAAGATTGGCTGTTCAAACCCACCAGTCACTGCTTGGAAACCCTAAGCAGAATTGTCGTGAGTTGGAACTAACTCAATGGCACTTAGCAATAGTAACAACAATAATCACCCTTAAGAGACCCTAGTGGCGTTACGGGTCTTTGTGGTTCAAACCCACTAGAGAAAGATGAAACTGTCTGCTCCTGTAAGTACTGTACAGGGTCACTATGAATTGAAATGAAGTCAGTGTCACTTGTGAGTACCACCAGTTACCCAGGTCCATCTGGTCTTAGAAGTGCTGTCTTTGGTGGTAGACAAGTAGAACGAATTCTTACTTTGACTTGGAACTGAAGCTTGGCCAACAGGGATAGGGGAATACTTAGGTCTTAAATTCTGTGAGAAGACTGGTGTGGCACTGTAGAATAAGCCCTGGACTGCTAACCACATGGTTGGTAGTTCAAACCCTTCAGTCATTGCTTAGAAACTGTGAGTTACCAATTAGGTAACCCATAGTTATCAATTAGATCAAAGTCAAATTCAGAACCAACTCAGTGACACTTAACAGCAACAACAAGAAATTATGTGAATTCTCATTTTTCATGTAATTTTGGTGGTTAGAAATAAGGTGAGTGATCATGCTATTGAAATCTAGAATTCAGACCTTTGTGATTTAGAAATGAGCTGTGCCCCTCTATGACATCATTAGGCCTAACCCAATGCTTCTCAAACCTAATTGTCACCAGAGCATCTTGGCAAAATGCAGATTCTGATTTCATAGCTTGTCATGGGCCCTGCTATTATATTATCCAATAAATGATGATGATAATGATGATGTGATTCTAAGACCCAGTCTTTGGGTAGCGAGAGCCTTGCTCAGATTTTTATTCATGAAGGTCATGAATGACTACATGTTAAATACACTGCCATATACTTGGTAAATGCTTGGTGTGGGCCTTTTCTTTCCTTTTTCCTAAAGAAATTTACTGTTTAAGTGGCAGCTGGGTGAAGCAAGTTATTTCAGAGACTTTGAGTCACAAGCTCAGGGAAACAGAAGAGAAGGAGGAGCCATGGGTTGGCAGTGTTGAAATCTGAATTTGTATCCTGGCTCTACCACTGCCCTGTGTGATCCTTGGACAAGTCATCACACTCTGCGTTTCTTTTCCTCTTGAGGATACAATGTTGATAAAAATTAGTGATCCCACGGTGCTATAGTTAACTTCACACAAGAGAGATAGAAGATGGCTTTGTAAACTCTAAGCGCCACAAAATTGTCAATAGTACCATTTCTGTGATTACAGCGACAACTTATGATGGGCTTGTCCCCACTAGTGATATTGCTGAATTTTGGGCAGAGCCTTAAGGAGCTCTGGTTGTGTAGTGGTTACGAATCGGGCTGCTAACCTCAAGGTCGGCAGTTCAAAACTGCCAGCAGTTCCGCAGGAGAAAGATGAGGTATTCTGCCTTGGAAACCCCGTACAGGGTCACTATGAGTCGGAACAGACTCCACGGTACTTAACAACAACATATGAAATCACACTGATGAAAAACAAATCAACTGAAATGTTTTCTCTTTTTTTTCTCTCTCCACCCGTCCTTCTCTGTCTCCTTTGTAGCGATTGAAACACAAAGCACCAGCTCTGAGGAACTCCTCCCAAGCCCTCCGTCTCCACTTCCTCCCCCTCGCGTTTACAAGCCCTGCTTCGTCTGCCAGGACAAATCTTCGGGGTATCACTATGGGGTCAGCGCCTGTGAGGGGTGTAAAGTGAGTACCCATGTCTCTGTGCCGGAGCTTGGCGCTTGCATGTTCCAAGGCTGGTTTGATGTTACAGCTTCGCCTCTGATGAGTGTGGTGGGCTGAGTTGCATTTGGCAGTTTTCATTTCTCATATCTTACCAGTTTACAATTCAGAAACTTCCAGAAAAGACTGATTGGACCCAACTGTTCTCGGACTCTTAAAGACCGCCCACATGGCAGTTCTTTTTAGGTAACAAGAGTCTCTGAAGGAGGCCTGAAAAGCATCATTCTGTTTCACTTTAGAACTTGCCGCCTGGTGTCTTTGTAATTTTATTTTATTTTTAAATATGACTGACAGCCCATTGAATCAACTTGCAGAGATTCCAAGGTTGAAATTGGGATTTATCTCCTGGCTGTTTTCTTCAGTCGTGTGGCCTCTGAATTACAGTTTGATTTTCAGCCTGTAGGGACTTGCTACTGTATGTGTCTCATAAATTCAGGGGGAGTTGGATTTAAACTTCCAGCCTTCAGAATACAGGAGTCTGAACATGTGTCAAGTAGTATATGGCTGCTCTGAATCAAATTAGACAGTTGTTATCTAGTCCAACAAACTTAATTGAGTGAAAGTGCTTTTTATTTTTTTCAGAGAGCAAAGAAACAAAGAATAACTGAATAGGCAGATTCAACTCATCCATAGGAAATTTCTCAGAGGGCCTATGGCTGTCTTGAGTCAGCTCTTCCCTAGATATATAACTTCTCTAAGTTCTCTCTGGGTGGTTGTTCAGATCTGTTGTTTATACATCTAAATTGCAGGATACATTTGTAATGTTGAACATGTTAGAAAAATATTGCAAGTACTCGCATCAGTTGCTCACATAACATTTTGTATTTGTATTTGGCTTAAATACCAAATTACTATATGCAATGGTTAGCTACTTTTGTGTAACAAGCAATCCTTAAATTTAATGGTTTAGAAAAACAACATGTCATTTAGTTTATAATTATGTGGATTAGCAATTTAGGCCAGACTTATCTGGATAGTTCTTCTGGTTTTAACTTATGCTTTACCTGATACTTGTGGTCAGCCGTGGTTTAGCTGGTTAACTCTGCTTCTGGGAGTTGCTAGTGATTGGCTGGGGAACCTCAGCTTTTTTCCATGTTGTGTCTCCTCACCATCTGGCTTGTTCTCATAGGCAGGGCTGGGGAAGATAAAATGGCAACATACAACGTCTCTTGAGATTTAGATTCAGAAACTTCTGCCACATTCTATTGACCAAAACAAGTCACAAAGCGAGACCAGAGGTGGAAACATAAATTCAAGTTCTGAATGGGGTAAACTGCAAAGTCACATTACAAATGGACCTGATACAGAGAGATGAAACTTGGGGTGGTTTCTGCTATGTATCTAGTTGCCTGTGAACTCAAAGTGGGGCCCAAGGCCTGTGACCTAGTATCTCATACCTAGACTGTCATATAGTGGTTGCCTGCAGATATAGAGTAAACAAATTCATAAATGTCACTCCCTCAAAGTGTCTGTATGAGTTTTATCATCTTTTCAAATCATTGGCATAAACGTGTGTATTATTTTACAGGGTAAGGCTACTCTGGGAAACTCTTGAAAGACTTAGTGACATCTTGCTGGCATTGAGATAAGTTTGGTTATTTTAAAGCTTCTTTAGAATGCCTTTTCCTTTTCCAGCAACTTCAAACACAGCCATCAGGAAAGTTACCAGGGAAACCAATGGGTTGCAATAACCTTTGCAATGCTTCTGCATCTAACTATTGCTTGATTATCAGTAGCCCTAACTGACCCTGCTTAAATTCATCTGGAAATTGGGAAAGTTTTCAGTGAAATGCAGGTTCACTTTGAACATTTGTTATGCAATCTGTAAATAAACCATTTTCTAATGTTCATTTAAACATCAACTGGAAAGATACTCCTTTATTTTAGAAAAACATTTAAATATTCTCATGTCCAGAAATCTTAAGGAAATTTGTGATAGTTCAGGTTACCTGCTACTATGATGCCTCATCAAAGAGCTGATCCAACATGTCTCCTTTTGTGGCAGACACCAGGACACGCATTTTAAGCTGTTGCACAATCTGGACAGTACAAACTGTTTTAATCAGTTCTTAGTCAGCTAATTCCCTGACTTCTTGGGATACTGACTCTTTTTAGGAAAAACCCCAACAAAAACAAAACCCATACCAGCACAAACAACTTTGATAAACTTGATTAAGCTTTTCAGAGTTATATTATGGCATATTTTTTAAAAGAATTTCAAATCCAGTAAGGTCAGATGAGTTCACCAGCTAGTTGTGTAATTTGATAATTTTTGTATTGCTAGTGAGCCTCTGAGCATGTGCGCTGCCTTCCTCCTTGTTGCTGAGAAGGGATGGTCTTTATTTTGGTTTGCTGGAAAAACATAGTGACAAAATTTTCAGAACTAGAAATGAAGAGAACATAAACACATCATGTAACAACCAAAGAAAGATAAATATAGTTTTTAAAAAATCAACTGTAACTTTTGTTGTCACTTAAAAAAAATTATGGCTACAATACAGAATGTATTATATAAAAATTAGAAAAATTCAAACAGTCATACTTACACCCTAAAAAGGAACCCTGGTTAAAACCTTAGTTTTTCTGTGAATATATGCATGTTGTTATTTTTATGTTTGTTTTTTAAAAAAAACAAAAATGGGAATATATATTACACACTGGTTTTGAGCTACTTTTCAAATTTAATAATCAATTGTTCATGACTAAAATTTAAAGACCTAGGAGCTCTGGTAGCATAGCAGTTACAAATCGGGCTGCGAACCTAAGGTCAGCAGTTCGAAACTACTAGCTGCTTCGCAGGAGAAAGATGAAGCTTTCTGCTCCCGTAAAGATTTACAGCCTCAGAAACTCTGTACAGGGTCGCTATGGGTCGGAACTGACTTGACGGCACTTAACAACAACAACAACAACATAGTTATGGTTATTATCATTAATGTAGTGGTTTACGATAATTGTTGTCATTGAGTGCCATTGAGTCAGTTCTGACCCATAGAAACCCTATATCGTGTTTTCCAGGAGCGGCTGGTAAGTTTGAACCACTGACCTTGCAGTCCAGTACATTAACTGACAGACCCACACCAGTACTCCAATTTACTTAAGCAATCTTCCATTGCTGAACAATTAAGATGTGTCCAATTTTTCTTTATTATAAAATCTTAATGAATAGTTTCAGGCACAACTCTGATAATTTCCTTTGAGATAAAATAGTAGAAGTGGAATTTCTGAATATAAGAAATAAGAAAAAAAAGAGCCGAGGAGAGAAACATGGCTTCAGCAGCAGGCACGTTTATTGAGAGTAAATCTGGGGGCACTCAGTCATAAGAAGCCATGAACGTGCCTGTTTCTTATTGGGGTATTTATTTAAGGTGGTGTGGTCCTGAATACAGTTCTGGCGAGTTTCTAATGGGCGGGTTTATGGCTTGTGGTGTAATAAAGACTTAAACTTTCTGGAAACTGGAAGCTTAAGCAGGACTTTATTCAACACTACTTGGGGGCAGCTGCAATGCCATTTTGTTGATCAGGCACAGACGGTCCTTCATTTTTAAGATTTTGATGTTGTTGTTGTTGTTATGTGCCATCGAGTCGGTTCCGACCCATAGCAACCCTGTATAGGGTTTCCGAGGGTGTAAATCTTTACGGGAGTAGAAAGCCTCATCTTTCTCTCGCAGAGCAGCTGGTAGTTTCGAACCGCTGACCTTAAGGTTCGCAGCCCTATTAGTAACCACTACGCTACCAGAGATCCTTTTGATAAAGACTGTCAAAATGTCTTCAAGATTAGGTGTATCAATGTGTACCCTGGTGAGTACACAAGCCTGTAAACAAACATTGGTGATTGTTAGGGATTTCTCTTACGATATAATAAGACAATAAACCAAGAAGCATCTTTTTAAAATCAGAAATCAAGCCTATCCCCTCAGTACACAGAGTTGATAGGGATCCGTAACTCAGATATTGGCTACCTAAAATGGGGAGAGGGGTCCTATCAAGGCACTAAGTGGCTGGCTTACAAGTTTTCATGAGGGAGTTTAGTTTCAGAACAAGGTGGGTTGGGATGGGGAAAAGATTCTTTTGATTTAATAGTAATTGTTATCATGACTAATTGTGATGGTCACAACAGTAAAGGTAGAAGATATGTAACAAAAAGGGAGGAGTAGCTAATCTTACATTCCAGGCCAGAGGACCCTAGGACCAGCAAGAGGGACAAGCATGAGCAGAACGTGAGATCCCAACCAGAGAAGCAGTAACACCAGACACAGAGGCAGAGACTATGGCATGGAGGGATAGAACATCTGAGGACTCGAGAGTCATGGAAGGAGAAAGATTATGTGCTTATTGGCAGGGGCTGGTTTGCAAAATGTGCCTTTTGGTTGTTTAAATGATTATATATTCCTGCATGTTTTTGTGTCCATCAAAAAGGGGATCTGTAATCATTAAAAAAAAAAAAAAAAATAGTCCCTTGCACTGAAAGGAAGTCAGTGTGGTGGAGAAGTTGAGTCATGTCAAAAGACAACTACAATATATGTACCATGCACAGTGATTGTGTGAGAAGATGGGCAAAGTATTAAGTAAAATCATCTTCTCTTCTAGAATTCTGTCTGTATTTAATGTGGCTGTGTAAAATGAACCCCATTTTGGGCTATCCCAGATCACCATGGGCCCTGGTTGACCTACAATGACTGGACCATTCTTTGGCTGGAAATTAAAGTGCTCAGAAACTCAGTTCTAAAGCAGGGCTCCCAACCTGAGTCTAGTATATATTGTTAAGAAGTAATGTCTATATCAGACAAGGAAATAATCTCTAAAATTTATAGAAAACTATAACACCTCTGGCCACCACTCGTCTGTCAGTTTGCCATACTGTGGTGGTTTGTGAGTTGCTGTGATTCTGAAAGCGGTGCCACCGGTATTTTAAACACCAGAAGAGTCATCCATGGTGGACAGGTTTCAGATGAGCTTCCAGAAAAATACAGACTAGGAAGAAAGAGTGACAAACTACTTCCGAATATTTAGTCACTGAAAACCTTATGAAAAGCAGAGAAACACTGTCAGATATAGTGCCAGAAAATGAGCCCCTTAAGTTGGAAGGCACTCAAAATGTGACTGGGGAAGAGCTGCTGCCCCAAAGTAGAGTTGACCATGATAACATGAATGGAGTAAAGCCTGAAGGAGAAAAGTCTGCAGGGATCTTCATTTGCCGATGGGCAAAACTCAAATAAAGAGAAACAGCTGTAAACATCCATTAATAATTGGAACATGGAATGTATGAAGTATGAATCTGGGAAAATTGGAAGTTTTCAAAAATGATATGGAACGTATAAACATAAATATCTTAGGCATTAGTGAACTGAAATGGACTGGTATTGGCCATTTTGAATCTGACAACCACATGGTTTACTATGCTGGCAATGACAAATTGAAGAGGAATGATGTTGCAATCATTGTCAAAAAGAACATATCGAGATCAGTCATGAGGTACAATGCTATCTGTGATAGGATAATATCCATGTGCCTACAGGGAAGCCCAGTTAATACCAATATTATTCAAATTTACGCACCAACCACTAAAGCCAGTGAGGATTAAATGGAAGAATTCTACCAATGTCTTCCTTCAATCTGAAATCTATCAAACGTGCAATCAAGATGTATTGATCATTACTGGTGATTGGAATGCAAAGGTTGGGAGCAAAGAGGAAGGATCAGTAGTTGGAAAATATGGCCTTGGTGAGAGAAATAATGCTGGAGATCACATGATAGAATTCTGCAAAAACAATGATTTGTTGATTTCACATACCATCTTTAGACAGCATAAGAGATGACTATACACATTGATCTTGCCAGATGGAATACATAGAAATCAAATTCAAATTGACTAGATTTGCAGAAAGAGCCGATGGAAAAGCTCCATATCATCAGCCAAAACAGGGCCAGGGGCAGACTGTGGAACCAGACCATCAATTACTCATATGCAAATTCAAACTGAAGCTGAGGAAAATGAAAGCAAGTCTACGAGAGCCAAAATATGACCTTGACTATATCCCACCTGAATTTAGAAATCATCTTTAGAACAGATTTGATACATTAAGGCTGAAGACTAGAACAGTTGTGGGATGACATAAAGAACATCATACATGAAGAAAGCAAAAAATTATTGAGAAGACAAAGAAGCAAAAGGTCAAGATGGATGTCAGAAGAGAC
>NW_006408548.1:16146465-16147944 GCF_000296735.1 Chrysochloris asiatica | reverse complement strand
TCCATTTTGGAAGAAGTGCAGCCAAAGTGCTCCTTGGAGGCTAAGATGGCCGAACTTCAACTCTCATACTTTGGACATATTGTCAGGAGGGACCAGTCACTGGAGAAGGATATCATGTTTGGTAGGGTGGAGGGTCAGAGAAAAAGAAGAAGACCCCCAACGAGATGTATTGGCCAAGTGGCAATATCGATGGACTCAAGCATGGCAACAATAGTGAGGTTGGCCCAGGATCTGGCAGTGTGTCATTCTGCTGTCCATAAGGTCTCTATGAGTTGGTACTTACTGGTTGACACCTAACAACAACAACAATAACACCTCTACAAGAAAAAAAAACTCATAACCCAATTTAAAAATGGGCAAAGGATGTGAACAGACACTTCACCAAAGAAGACATTAAGGAGGTCAGCAAACAAATGAAATGCTCACTATCATTAGCTATTAGACACAAATCAAAACAACAGTGAGGTATCATCTCACCCCAGAGTTAATAGCAAAGTTCAAAATAACAACAAATGATGGTGAGGTTGTAGAGAGACTGGGACCCTCTTACGTTGCAGGTGGAAGTATAAAATGGTGTAACCATTGTGAAAAATGGTATGGTATGTCTCAAAAAGTTGGAAATAGTAATATTGTATGATCCAGTAATTCCTCTACTTGGTATTTATCCCCCCAAAATAACGTGGGTGGATATACCCATGTTCATTACAGCACTATTCACAATAGCAAAAATGTCCATCAGGTGAATAATGGATAAACATTGGTAAATATAAAATAGAATACTGTGCAACACTGAAGAATAATAATGATGAATCTGCAATAAATTTGAGTAAGATTAGTTAATCACCAAAAAAACCCCTAATTACTGTATGAGACCACTATTATAAAAATTCAACAAAAATTTTTTATTCTAAACACACATTCTTTGAGGGTTACCAAGAGTGGGAGGCAAATGGGAGTAAGTCAGTGGCAAGAGGGTAGGCACATGTTAATTCAGGTGACAGAGAAGGCAGTGGACAAAAGAGGGCCCTTGGCAAAAAAATGATGAATACAGGTAAAGACACAGAAAAGAATGTAAGAGTTAAAGGGGATAGACAAGCATGCATAACCTTCAACAACAATGTTCTGGTGAACAGGTTTGCAAAGGAGAATGGGAATATATCCATAAATATGAGTTTGACAGAGGATGTTTGTACATGTGTGTTTACCTTTGCTACAAACATGTTTTTGAATGTGGTGGAGCATGCAGAGAATACAATGTTGTAAACATCTTGTTGTTGTTAGGTGCCATCGAATTGGTACTGACCCATAGCGACCTATACACAGCAGAACGAAACACTGCCTGATCCTGGACCAATCTCATCTCATTACTGTTGCCACAATTGAGTCCATCGATGATACCATTTGGCCAATACATCTCATTGGGGGTCTTCCTCATTTTCTCTGACCCTCCACCCTACCAAACATGATATCCTTCTCCAG
>NW_006408548.1:16141645-16145574 GCF_000296735.1 Chrysochloris asiatica | reverse complement strand
CTGATATTCTCTGCTTTCAGCCAAGATCCATCAGACATCAACAATGATATCCCTCGTTCCACGGCCTCTTCTGAATCCAGCTTGAACCTCTGGAAGTTCTCATTCAAGGTATGATTGTAGCTGTTTCTGTATTACCTTTAGCAAAATTTCTGTATTTAGGAAAAAATTAAACATCTTAGACATGGCCAAACACCTTGAGGGAACAAGTTACTGCCCTTGGGGGCTTGGGCCTAAAGTCTGAGGAGACACCATGGTCAATTGGCGTACCACAGTCCACAAACTCAGTGTTCTACAATTGTCTCTCTATGTGTGGATGCAAGAAGAGTTGATGAGAACTGAAGATGCTTGGTATCAGTCCAGTAAACTAACAGAACACGTGAATACCAGTGTCCACGACTCTCTGAGTCCTGAGAACTTGATGTTGCCTGGCTACCATTACCAACTACTTTGAAAAGGATCACATTAGAAGCTTCCAGATTGTGTGGTACAGGTTTCTCATAAGTACAATTAAGTGTTCCAGAATACCTGTACATAGACCCAAGAGGCAGTTGTTTGAACACAACAAGAGAACATCAAATGGTTTAAAATCAGGAAAGGTTTGTGCCAGGGTTGTATTCTTTCACCATACTTATTCAATCTGTATGCTGAGCAAATAATTCAAGAAACTGGATTATATGAAGAACAACATGGCATCAGGATTGGAGGAAGACTCATTAACCTGTGACATGCAGATGAAACAACTTTGCTTTCTGAAAGTGAAGAGGACTTAAAATACCTATGACGAGCAACCAACCACAGCCTTCAGTATGGGTTGCAATTCAATGTAAAGAAAACAAAAATCCTCACCACTGGACTAAAAAACAACATCCATATAAATGAAGAAAAGTTTGAAGTTGTCAATGACTTCTTTATACTCGGATCAATGATCAACACCCTTGGAAACACCAGTCAAGGAATCAAATGATGCATTGCAAATCTACTGCACAAGACCTCTTTAAAGTGTTGAAGAGCAAACATGTCAATTTGAGGACTAAGGTGCTCCTGACCCAAGCTATGGTGTTTATAGTAACCTCATATGCGTGCAGAAGTTGGACAGTGACTAAAGAAGACCTAAGAAGAACTGATGAAATTTGAGTTATCATGTTGGAGAAGAATATTAAAAGTACCATGAACTGACAAAAGAAGAAATAATCTGTGCTAGAAGAAGTACAGTCAGAAAGCTCCTTGGAAGCCAGGATGGTTAGACTTCATCTCTCATACTTTGGACATATTATCAGGAGGGACCAGTCCCTTGAGAAGGATGTCATGTTTTGTAAAGTTGAGGGTCGGAGAAAAAAAGGAAGAGCCCGAAGGATATGGATTGGCACAGTGGCAGCAGCAGTGGGGCTCAAATGTAGCAACAGGACCGTGGGCAGTATTTCGTTCTGTTGTACATAGGGTCAAAATGAGTCAGTACCAACGAGTTGGCACCTAACAACAACAAGATAGTGTGGGAGACAATGTGGAACAGAGCTCAAAATTATGGAAAGGACTGGGCTTACTGTTTGGAAAAAGACTAGAGAAACCCGAGACTATGGTCTTTGGCTACCCTTCAGATATTGAGCAGAACTCATACTTGTGGCCCAGTTTTCAACCAAGAGGTTTATCGGTATATTGGGGCAGGTAGTGGAGTGGTGTTGGAAGATAACAACTAGTAAGGTATGCTTACCATGGAATACCAACCATTCAGGATCAGGAGGGCAACATTTATCTGGGGACAAGGTTCAAAAGGGTTGGAGAAAAGGGTGGAGTAGAAATGGGAAACACAAGGAGAAAGTGGGATAGCTGTTACTACATGGAGGGGATTGCAGTCATCGAGATGAAATAAAGTGTGTGATTTGTTGGATGTAAAACTGATACACCCCATAAACCTTCTCTCCATTTACAATAAAATGATCTATAGTGGCTTTGCTTGTTATGACCAGATGACACTTGTTATTACCAGTTGACTATTTGTTTGCAGAAAAGAATCTTCCGTTTCCCTAAGTCCCAGACTCTGCTTGCAACCATATGATGATGATCAGAATTTAACAAATGAATTGTGCTCCACCTCTTGGAATGACCAGTGACTTCTGTATTGACTAAGCATCACCATAGCAATATAACCACTAGATTCACCCTAAAGATGCCCTGTTAGAAGGATTTCCAGTGGAGCCACAGAAATTTCATATTAAAAAGAGTAAACTACTAAAGCTGATTTTTCTGTATCTTGAGGAGACAATCTTTGTATTCATGCCTACATTTCATATACAACTTAACCATAATAGTTTCTACGTTCTTTGTTTTGTCACTTTCAAAGAGCAAAGAATCCTAGCTAGACTACTTACTATGTGGCCTTGACAAGCATTTAAAATTCTCTGTGCTTTGCTTTCTCATATGGAGACTAGAAATAATATCAGCTAATTAATAACATGGTAAAATGAGTTATTGTACCAGTATGTAAGGTGTCCTGGTATGGCACTGTAGGATAAGCACTAGACTGCTAACCACAAGGTTGGTGGTTAACCCACCAACCTCTCCTTGAGAACCTTATACAGGGTCACTGTGAATTGGAAATAACTTGATGACACTTAGCAACAACCAATATCTAAATTTACCTGGCCAACCTACTGAGAGAGAGTCATAATTGTGCCCATTCCAAAGAAAGGTGATCCAGAATAATGTAGAAATTATCAAAAAATATTGATATCATTTGCGGTCAGTTTTGCTGAGGAAAATTAAAAATCGTTGCATATCCTTAGGAAATTGCCAGAAATTCAAGCTGTATTCAGAAGAGGATATGGAATGAGAGAGATCATTGCTGATGTCAGCTGGATCTTAACTGAAACCGTTGAATACAATAAAGATATTTACTTGTGTTTTATTGACTATGCAAAAACACTTGGCTATGTTGAACATAATGAATTACAGATAACTCTTCACAGAACTTCACAGAATGGGATTTCCAGAACATTAAATAGCGCTCGTGAAGAACCTGTACATAGAGTAAGACGCAGTTGTTTGAATAGAACAAGGGGATACTGTTTGGGTTTAAAATCAGGAAAGATATGTGTCAGGGTTGTATTCTTTCACCATACCTATTCAGTGTGTGTGCTGAGCAAATAATCTGAGAATCTGGGCTATATGAAGAAGAATGGCATCAGAATTGGAAGAAGACTTACTAACTCCTGTGATAATGCAGATGACACAACTTTGCCTGCTGAAAGTATAGAGAATTTAAAACACCGATGAAGATCAAAACAGCACTTTTTATTTTGGATCATAAAAACAAAAATCCTTACAGCTAGAATATTAAGCAGCATCATGATAAATGGAGAAAAGAATGAAGATGTCAAGGATTTCATTTTACTTGGATCCAGAATCCACACTCTTGCAAGTAGTGTGCAGGAAATTAAACAATGCTTTTCATTGGCCAACTCTGCTGCAAAAAAAACCTCTTTACAGTGTTAAAAAGCAGAGATGTTCCATTGAGGATTAAGGCGAACTTGACCTAAGCCTTGTTATTTTTCATTGTCTTCTATGTACATGAAAGCTGGTCAGTGATTAAGACCAAAGAACTGATGCAATTAAATTGTGATATTGGCGAAGAAACTACACCATAGGCTGCCAGAAGAATGAGCAAATCAAATCTGTCTTAGAAGAAGTATAGCCAGAATACTATACTTCTTCCAAGACAGGGAAGATGGTGAGATTTCAAACATGGTACATGTTATCAGGAGGAACCCATACTTGGAGAAACATGTCATAGGTACAGTTAGAGGACCAATGAAGAGAAGACCTTCAATCAAGATGGATTGACATAGGGCTGCAGTATGGGCTCAAACATTACAATGATTGTAAGGATGTTACCGGATCAGGCAGTATTTCGTTCTATTGTATATGTTGTTGTT
>NW_006408548.1:16135023-16141160 GCF_000296735.1 Chrysochloris asiatica | reverse complement strand
AGGCTGTAAATCTTTACGGAAGCTGAAAGCCTCATCATTCTTCCATGGAACTGCTGGTAGTTTAGAACTGCTGACCTTGAGGTTAGCAACCTGACTCATAACCACTATGCTACCAGAGCTCCTTACCTGACAACATAAATGGTATCTATTCTTAGTTATTGTTTGTATTTTTATTTTTTTAGGATGACTTTTACCTACCTATAAATGATTTTGGTACTCTTTCTTGTGATATTCTTTCAGTAATTTTCCATTTCTTTATACCCAAATAAATAATGCCTCTATCCTTTAAGATTAGGTCAAGAGACAATTCCTCCCTGGAATCTTTTCTGATTATCTTACTGTTGTTGTTGTTCAGTGCTGTCGTCTTGGTTCCGACCCATAGCAACCCTGTATAGGGTTTCCAAGGAGCAGCTGGTAAACTTGAACCACCGATCTTGCAGTTCAAAGGGCTAGCAGTCTGGTGCATTGACCCACAGAATGTAGGAATAGGTAAATTATTCTGCAAAGAGCTGGAAGTAAATATTTTGGGCTTTGTGGGCCACATGCTCTGTTGAAATTACTCATTGTAGCCATTGTATTGTGAAAGGAGCCATGTTGTTGTTGTTGTTAAGTGCCGTCGAGTCGGTTCCAACCCATAGTGACCCTGAACAGGGTTTCTGTGGCTATAAATCTTTATGGGAGCAGAAAGCCTCATCTTTCTCCCACAGAGCAGCTGGTAGTTTCATAGACACTGTGTAAATGAATGGGTGTGACTGGGCCCCAATAAAACTTTATTAACAAAAACATTTAGTTGATGTCTCTCGACTAGTATATGGTGATATGATCCTTCGCAGAATTTCCAAAAATCAGAAGCTAGTGGCCCAATGTACTCATGCGAAAGATGACTGGCCAGTTATTTTTTGGTGGACTTTGAGTCTGTGACTGCTGCTGTATACGTATCCCCCCTCCTCCCCACATTAAAGAGTTCATGTTCAATGCTTAGTTGTTCCTTCTACCACTTCATTCATTCTCAGTTCACACTTCTTTGTTACCCTAAATCAGAAATATGAGCAATTTTCCTGTAAGAAAGATGCTTCCAGAATACTTGGCACCCCATTTTGGAGAGGTTTGTGGAGGATGCTGTATACCCTGCCCATCAATTAGCTATTCCTGCTTTACAAACCACCCTCATGATTAGTGGCTTAAAACAATGGACATTTATCGTTTGTTACAATTCTAGGTAGGTCTTCTTGTCTGGGCTGGCTTGGCTTGGACAGTCTCGCTAGTATGCCTTGCGGCCTGGGCTAGAATGGCTGGAACTGCTTACCATTCTGTTGCCCTTTGTCCATTAGACTAGCCTAAGCGTGTTCATATGATAATGGAACTCGTCCCATCACTAAGAGAGGGCAAGTCCCAAAGTGAAGATGCTTCTGAACCTCTGCTTTGGTCAAGGATGGATTCAGTGTTTGAAGAAATTGACTACCTGTTCAAGGAAGAAGTGGCACAGTCACCTTGCAAAAGTGTGAGCATATTAGATTTGACCTTGGATTATATACTGTCTGCTGTATGCCGTGGTTTCATGAGTTGATCTCTTTTGACAACTGTATTATTCATCTATTCATTCATCCTTCAGACAATATTTGTTAAAAACCTACTCCGTTTCAAAGCCTATGCTAGATTCTGGAGTTATAATAGTGAATGACAGATAAGGTTCTTCTACAACTATTGTCTGTACAAGGAGTTGTTGTTGTTAAATGCCATCAAGTTGATTCCGACCCATAGTGACCTGATATAGGGTTTCCAAGGAGCAGCTGATGAGCTTGAACCACTGACTTTGCAGTTCAAATGACTTTGCAGTCTGACGCATTAGCTCACAGAGCCACACCAGGACTCCAGTTGTTGTTGTTGTTCTGTGCCATGAAGTCAGTTCCTACTCATAGCGACCCTGTACAGAGTTTCCGAGGCTGTAAATCTTTACTGGAGCAGAACGCCTCATCTTTCTCCCGCGGAACAGCTGGTAGTTTTGAACTGCTGACCTTGCAGTTCACAGCCCGATTCGTAATCACTATGCTCCCAGAGCTCCTTGACTCCAGGAGTAGGTGATGTATAAACAGTTCAAATTGGGAAGGAAATGAACAGTATACTATGATAAAAATAATTGAGGGCATGTGATTTTATGGGGGTCATGTGCAATCTAATGACTTGAGAAGAAGCCAACTCTGTTAGTAGTAAGGGGAAAACATTTTAGATTGAAAACCAAACTAGTATATTCTGGGGCCATATTCACCTTTCTTTGTTTCGCCATTTGTTGTTGTTGAGTGCCATCAAGTCAGTTCTGACTCATAGCAATCTTGTATAGGGTTTCTAAGGAGTGGCTAGTGAGTTTGAACTGCAGACCTGATAATTGAGTGCTTTTCCTACAGCTCCACTCCAGGCCTCAGCAATCTATAAAATGAAAGTTATTCCACAAGTTTGTACTCATTCCATGTCAAATAAAGCCCAAAACCTTGAATGCAGGAGTAGCATTGATTTCTTGTTAGGAATTACATGAAGTGAGAGTTCTTGATGTTTATAAGTGAGAGTAGGAAGCAGAGGGAAGAAGAAAACTACCTTTGTTGAGTGACTTCTCTATACTAGGCATTTCTATTATATATATATATAAGGAGCTCTGGTAGCATAGTGGTTAAGTGCCATGGAATCATGGAATCAGTTCCTACTTCTAGCGACCCTGCACAGGGTTTCCGAGGCTGTAAATCTTTACAGGAGCAGAAAGCCTCATCTTTCTCCCCAGGAACAGCTGGTAGTTTAGAACTGCTGACTTTGCTGTTTACAGCCCGATTCGTAACTACGCTACCAGAGCTCCAGATATATAAATATATATATATAAATATATGTGTATATATATATATATGTATATATATTTATATATGTTGTTGTTATGTGCCGTGGAGTGCTGATCCTGAGGTTTGCAGCCTGATTCATAAGCACTTCAGTACCAGAGCTCCTTCATATATATATATATATATTTGTGTATATGAATCTCAGAAACCATACCTAGTACTACTTACAGCAGCCCTATTGGCTACAATAGAACTGCTTCATATAGTTCCGAAGGTGCTGCAGGATAATGCACTGTACAGCAAGCAATCTTGAACCACAAGATTGGCAATTCAAACCAACCAGCCGCTCCTTAGAAACCCTATACAGGTTTGCTAGGGGTCAGAACTTGGTGGCACTTAACAACACATCTTTATGGAAGCAGAGTGCCACATCTTTCTTCCACAAAACAGCTGGTGGCTCTGACCTTTTTATTAGCAACTGAATACCTTAGCACAGCACCAGCAGTGGTTGTTGTTAAGTGATGACCAGTATGAGTCAGTTCTGATTCATAGCAACCTAGTAAAGGGTTTCTGAGGCTGTAAATCTTTATGGGACCAGAAAGCCACATCTTTTTCACATGGAGCAGCTGGCTTATTCAAACTGTTGATCTTATGGTTTGCAGTCCAGTGTTTATTCTGTAGAGCCACCACAGTCGCAAGGGCTCCTTATAGGTATGAATGTCTCGTGTAAGTCTCACATTAATCAGGCTAGAGCCTATGGCCCCTCATTTTACGGGTAAGGAGACTAAGGTTCAGAGAGGTTAAGACACTTGATAAAGATCACACAGCTAGACTTTGATAAAGCTGAGATTGCAGTCTCTCCGATTAGAAAACACGCCTTTATCACAGCTGCACTAAAACTGAAGGTAGGAAGTAGCAATGTGTAGACTGGAGTTTTACGGACCAATGAATAAAAAATTTGTTGTCTTGATGATTTCATAAAAGTGACATTTTTCCAATATAAATGTCCCAAGGTGGGATAGTCACCAGACAGAACTCCCCACCCCCCCACATGGATGTGATCCCAAATACTGTTCATTCCTTGTTCTTTCTACTTTGCACCTATGGGTGGAAGCTTCCCATCTATCAGAAACATTTGGAAATCCCAGTTTCATTTCCTGGCACAAACAATTTGAGCTCATCTGCTAACAGAAACAGGAGAAAGATGAGGATTTCGGCTCCCGTAAAAATTTACAGCCTCAGAAACCCTGTGTAGGGTCACCACCACCAGCAACAGAGAAGTTGGTAGTTTGAGCCTGCCAGCAGCATGGAAGAAAGGTCTGGCAATCTACTCCTACAACTATTTAAAACCCTGTGGATGGAGCACAGTTCTGCTCTGAAACATATGGAGTCGTGATGAATTGGAATGAACTCAAAGGCCACAAGTTGGGGGTTTTTGCACAGAGAACATAGTGCAGAAGTCCCCGAGGTGAGGTCTGCTCATCCAGTATCCATGAGGACACAGGAACACCTGCTAAAGGTCACTTTGCTGGCCTTCTATTTAAAGCCACCTCAAGAGTTTCAATTCCACTAGCCCCCGCAATCCCGCGGGGCTAATTTTGTCAAAATTTTCTCATGTGCCTTTGTTTTTTTTGCTTCTGAAGAAAAGGAGGTCTCATCTCCACATTTTCTGACTGCTGGGCTGTTTTTTTTCTCCCCTTGGCAGACAGCAAGGAGAACGTTCAGTCTTACAAAAAGTTTTGCAATCAAGAAGATGAATGTCTGCACTTAATTGTAGAACTTCTATTAACTACTACAAATGTGCTTAGTGATTTTATTTGGCCCAAGCCATTAAAAGCTACATTTCTCTTAAAAATTGGTGTGGATAAACATGAACATTATGCTCGATTTGGAGAACATTTTTGGCTTTGCCCACTCTAATAATTGCTTCTGTTTAGGGGTTTATTGCAAGGCTAAGCTCCAAGAACAATATAACACACTAAAGAAAGTAACAACAACAACAAAAGGGACAATGCTGACCTGCTATAGTAGCTTATTCCCTGAATTAGGAAGCCTGCTATCAAGTTCATTATTATAGTTGTTGAACTACTCGGAGTAGTTCGTCTTGTAGTCCAAAGGACTGTTTCCATTGTTAAGATCAGGCAGCACTGCAGAATTTATTCCCTCATTCATCAGAGTTATTAAGTTTCTTTAGGGTTGCCATGAGTTGCTGTGACGTGATGACAGTGGGTTATGAGCCAGACTCTGCGATACAGAATGTTTCAATTGTGCATAGGTTCCAACTCATAGCAACCTTGTATAGGGTTTCTTAGGATTGGCTGGTGAGTTTAAACTGCCGACCTTGCAGTTCAAACCAACCTTGAGGTCGAGTGCTTATCCTACAGTGCCACACCATGATCTCATTTAACATTTTCTACATTCTGTCTAATTACATAAACAGTTATATCTAGTTATATAAGATATATGAACGCTCATGAAATTTAACCAAACAGGACAGTTTTCTGCCCTCTGCCTTTGGGTGAATACTTCTCTGCAAAAAGTTAGGTTCTTTTTGGTATAATCTTAAAGCAAACTATTAAGGACTAGAAACTGAATGACATAAGAATGCTGTCTTTGAATGCTTAACAGTAATATAAATCACAGCATTATAGATTCACCCTCCAGATCTAGAAACATGGAGACAGCTGAAATGACAATCTTGCTTTTCCTATTAATGGTTCCGGTGGAAGGAGAACACACTTTTCTTTCTTCTGGACATATTTGTTCTAAATTGAGAAGTCATTTAGGCTTGAAAAAAAAAATTGAAAAATGTCTTCCTCACACTTCCTTTCTGGTCTATTAATAAATAGGTAGTGAAAGGTGAATTCCGGACTGGTTTGCAACCATAAATTTTTTTATTATTTAATAGTTTATTTAGCTTGGGGATATTAAGTGGTCCATAAATTTTTTGATGGTTGAAAGTTCAGAAATACTTGCTTTAAATGCTTGCTTTGCTTATTTTTGTTTGACAAGACCAAGAACAGTTTATTTGATGTTTTTGTTGTATGAAATAAACTACAGATTCAAATTTTTTGGTCAAATTTTTTGCCTTTGTCGTAGAAGAGAGAAGGCATTTCCAATGTTCACGGATAAGATGTTGATTTAGAAATAGCATCTGGAAATTATTCTCCTCTAATGATATCTCAGTTGTTTGTTTTATGACAATTTGGTCAATTAAAAATAAATCAACATTGCATTTTCTGATTTAAAACAATTGTTGAGGAACATTTTTTTCCAAAATTTCTTGGGTCCATCATTTAAAAATGAATTGTGAAAAAA
>NW_006408548.1:16131604-16134923 GCF_000296735.1 Chrysochloris asiatica | reverse complement strand
TATATATATATATATAGTAAATGATGCCATACAAAAACATAAAGGAAGAAAAGGTCCATTTGGGGGCTTCTGAGAATGACATGAGTTATAACGAAAATAATTTCTGTTTCAGTAAAATTGACAACATCATAAGTAACGATTTACTTACTTTTGGGAGATGAGTGTATCTGCTTTCTTTCTCAGCCTTTTACTAGAGAGGTTACTAGAGAGCTTTCAATTCTCCATTTCCTCCTATTGGCTGGAATGTTGTAAGAAGCATTATAAAGCGAAGTTGCCCATTTTCTTAAGCACTTTTCTTTCTTTTCAGGCATGGTTGTGAGGACTTGGTCTTCTCACTCTTTATGGTTGACTGTCTACCTGTGGATGTAAAATTACAGAAAGCAAAAATAGCTTACATTTACATTTCTTTGATATCTTACAGTTTCTAAAAAGTCTTTCACATAAGAAATTTTGTGAAAATAAAACCCCAAATCTATGTGGTCTCCTACAGAATGTCTTTTGTCATGTGACAGTCCAAGGCATTTTGCAGTTGTCCTTGGTTGGCAACTTTCTCGCTTCCAAACAATGATTAGAAACTGGCTTCTTCCAGTATATAACTTGGTATCCTCCAGGTCCTTAAGAGTTCTTACTGAGGTGCTGAAGCATAAGTACTAAAATGTGAGGTCAGTTTGAGCCACAAGGTTGGTGTTACAAACTCTCCAGCCACTCTTCAGAAACCCTGCACAGGGTCGTTATGAATCAGAACTGACTCATCGGCACTTAACAACAAGGTCCTTAGGATGTCTAACTGGCCATTGGAAGAAGTATGGGAGAGACAGCATGCCTGTTTGTGTTAAAAACATTGATCACAGAGCCAGAACAAGCTGTCAGGGACACGTGTGCTTTGGAAAAACCAACACCAGTTGCTATCAAGTCGATTCTGAAGCATGGTAGTCCCACAGATGTCAGATTAGATGTGTGCACATTTAGGTTATCAGTGGTTGAGTTTTTTGAAGTGAATGGCCAACCTTTTCTTCAGTGGTGCCTTGGGGTGGACTTGAATCTTTCAGTTAGCAACGAAGGACATTAGTTGTTTTCATCACATAGAGTCCTACCACCCAGGTACATATCTATTATAAGAAACAAGGGATTTGGTGGAGAGTTAACAGTTTCTACCTTAGGTTTTTTAATTTGATTCTTGTAACAATTAGAGACGTGGAACAGGTCTTTTTTCCCCCCTTTCTATTTCACAGATGAGTTAACTAAGAGTTTACTGGACCACGTTTTTGCTGTCTTTGACCTTGATTTATAAATTGATTCTGTTGCTGAAATGATTACTATCGATACCTCCCTGGATGCTTTATCTACACTTACTTTCCCCTGACTCTTATCAAACTCTCTTCAAAGCCTATGATTCTAAATATTTCCAAATTTTTAATATCTTCTGTTTGGCACTTTTTGAGAGACTAAAAAAGCTTTATCCAGCATAATTTAGACCTTCATTAGGGGTTAGATGTGAAAGTCAGCTCATAAGGCAAAACTCATAGACAGCCAAAGGCCCCTTGGAAATCCCTTTAGAGATCAAGCTGTTAGAAACTGGCATCTGTCTCTCATTAAGACCTAAAACGCCAATGCACCCACCAGCTTTGGAAACAGATTGCTGTTCCCTCAGTAGAGGACCAGATGAAATTGCCATTTTCTGTTTCCTTGCTGTACCAAAAATATGTATCCTTAAGTACAAGAATCATACTAGCACAACATGATGCTCATCTCACGAGCATGAGACGTTCTTTTAGATGCTTCCTTGTTGTTAAATTTCTCCTACCAGAATAGTTTGTTTTAGAGTTGGAATTTCTCTTGTGCTTTCATGAACTGTGTTTAAAAACAAAAAAAAACAAAATGCTTTCTTATTTTTTTAATTGGTTCAGTATTTTTCTACTTCAGAACGAAAACTGGACGTGTCTTTTAGAAAAGCAGTGCCAGAATGGGGAAACATTTTTTCTATGGACCTTAGAACTCATCCCTGAATAAATCTAGAGAGAGGAATAAAAATCTGTGTGCCTCTCGTGTCTGGACAATGGCAGCATTGTTTGGGGTGAAGGCAAAAAAACTGGGGTTCTGGCAGCCCTGCCCCATTAGAGTCTTGTTTCTTGTTCCATATTGAAAAGATGACATTCCTTGGCTAGTAACGTCCTGCCCGAATTTCTGGCACCAGTTCTGGGGCGAGCACTGTTGCCTGAGGCATTTTTGTTTGGGTTGGTTTTGTTTTATTTCAAAAGCAGCAAAGTGCAGGCTTGCCTGAGTGTACAAGGTAGAGCTGTTTTCATAGAGCTTGTCTTCTGACTTGTCAGTACAGTCAAGGTGGCCTGTCTGCCAGGCGTCTGCTTCCTATTCAACAGAGTTAAAATACTGGAAGGTAGACATAGACACAGTAAATGTAACTTATTAACTTGTTCTCAATGTTCCTGAGGCAGTCCTTGGGTTTTAACATGGGCCCCCCACTCCTTCTCAGAATTTATGTAATGCTTCATTTCAAACCAGGATCAGTGGATTTGCAAAGTAAATATTCCAATAAGGAAAAACAAAGTCTTCAGTGACCCTGTCAGTTCTGCCTCTATGGAGCTTTATCTATGCCTGGAGGGAAAAAAAAAAAAAAAAAATCCTTTATATTGGCTGGAACTCTGAACTAGAGCGTGCAAAATGTATTTCTCAGGTTCTGTGAGCCTTCAAGTAATAAGCAGTAGAAAACTCTGAGGTAGGTCAGTGAGAGGGAGACTATTTGGTTTTAGAAAGGATTTTCATGGTTAACCAAATTTGAAGACACTAGAATGATCCAGCACTATTAGCCCTTCTTATGCTTTTGAATCTCAAAATAGCAACATTCTAAGTACACAACACTACCATTCATACAGGGCTGGAAATTCCCCCAAATCATGAAAATTATCCTCATTAGTCAAACCCAGCAGAGATCATCTGACATTGTTACAAGGGGAAATGAGAACTTTAGTTTGGAAGTCAGTTTTGTATGCAGTATTCCAATGGTGGAAGAACTATACTATGTCTGGGGACTTTGGGAGTGTGAGCATGCCTTTAGCCAAGAAATAAGTATGAAAGCTTCTGTCCAAATTTATAGTATTCCTCCTCAATGTGAAAATTTTGCTTCATATTTATAGAATTTTGAGGGAACAGGCAGATGCATGTATTTTATATTTATCACTTTTCAAAGCGATGTCCAGAAGTCTTAGATGTTCCTTCCACTGGTTGATCCTTTAAGTTACCAAATGTATAACCAAATGTGTTACTACAAGATATGTTTTGATGGCATCTGTTCCATTTGAAT
>NW_006408548.1:16092278-16124529 GCF_000296735.1 Chrysochloris asiatica | reverse complement strand
TAATTGACTGTCAGTCATGTATTCGACAGAATCATTTTATGTGCACGCTTGATGTTGTCATTAGCTGTGGATGTGATGGGTATTGTAGTATAACCGGAGTGCAGATAATTTCTGACTCAGCTTTGTACATAAAGATACTGAGTTTATCCTATAGACATTTGTAGCAAGTAACATCTAAACAAAATTATGAATTATTTAACAAAACCTAAATAGATGTAATTATCATTGTTAAATAGGTTTTTAAATCCAAACTCAAAATGAAATAGTTTATTTTTCTATAGTCTCATGTAGCCTATTTGTTATTAGAGAATGTACATTAACTGACATAGATCTGGTCATTTTAAAATAAAGAAATCTAAAGATAAATTTTGAATTAATTATTCTAGATCAGCTATTACTTTATTATTTGATTCTGCTTCATCCATCCTTTCTTTTATGAGACTTGCATTCAGAAATAGTGTTCCTGTTCTCTATTAGATACACTATTAGAAATAAGGGAGTCCTGGTGTGGTGCCATAGATAAGCACTCAACCACAAGGTCAGTTTGAACTCCCAAAGCCAGCAGTTCAGACTCACCAGCTGCTCTTTGGGAACCTATACAGGGTTGCTATGAGTCAGAATTGACTTGATGGTTCTTAACAACAGTTAGAAATAAGAGTATTGGATAAGAAATGACAATAGTGATCTTTAAGGATCTGAATCTCTACTTGAAGTATATCAGAGTGGGTGGAGCATTGTCAGTTACCTTAGGCATATTCTCATAGCAGAAGTAGATAACATGAAATAGATAGATAGATAGATAGATAGATAGATAGATAGATAAAGTTATATTTAAGGATCTTGTTGTTGATATAAGTGTCATCAAGTTGGTTCTACCTCATATTGACCTTGTTACAGTGTTTCTGATGAGCAGCTGGTGGGTTTCTACCATCAACCTTGCAGTTAACAGCCCAGTGCTTATCATATAGTGCCAAATTTAGTAACTTATTTTTAAATAAAGATAAAATACCTACAAAGGCATATAAAACAGAAATTAGAGAGGAAATGAGTTAGACAAATTTTTGAAAGTTGATACCTTTGTTAACACTTTCTTCTTTTTTTTTACACCATCTGGGCGATGCTTCAGCAGAGGAATGCAGGTGAATCTTTGCTTCTGAGCTTTCATAAGGAGGATTGCTGGAAGCAGGTCACCTTTTGTCTCCCCATCATGATGGCCCTCTCTTCATTAGAGGTCTCGGTCATGTATGTGCTGGTCATTAAAGATCTAGAGCAGTATTCAAGAAAAGTCTTCATTCTGTTACCTGCTACTTTTCATATTATTATTTGTGGTAAATATGATACTGGAATTTGTTACTTTCATAGGGATGTGTGTGCTTCTTTCCATCATAGTTGAGGATGTAACTCTTCTTATTTTAACCAGTGTAAGTCTAGGTTATGTTGCAGCAACCCACAAACTCAGTTCTTGTGGCCTAGACCACAGTGATTTATTGATCACTTATTCTACATGACTATTTTGTATAGGCAGAGTACTCTACTCCATGTCACCTTCCCTCAATGACCAAGGCTGATGAGGGCTCTTCCATCTAGAACATCACTGGCCACTGTATGTTATTCTATCCTTCTACTGGAAATGACACGCCACTTCTATATAAACTCATTGACAAAATGAATTGACCAAATAGAATAAATAAATGCAGTGCTGTATCCTGGTATGGCACTGCAGGATAAGCACTGAACTGCTAACCCCAAGGTTGGCAGTTCAAACCCACTAGTTGCTCCTTGGAAACCCTATACAGGGTTATTATGTGTTGCAACTGACTCGACGGCACTTAACAATAACCGTGTCTATGTTATATTTAAGTACCGTTGAATCAATTCTGACTTACAGCAACCCTATGAACAACAGAATGAAACAATGCCGAGTCCTGCAACTTCCCCACAAGTTTTGTTATATTTGAGCCCATTGTTGTTTCCATTGCATCAGTTATCTCATTGAGGGTTTTCCTGTTTGTCACTGACCCTCCACTTTACCAAGTGGGATGTCCTTCTCTAAGAACAGATCCTTCCTGATCAAATGCCCAAAGTACAGGAGACAAAGTCCTTGCTTCCAAGGAGCCATCATGCCATGTTTTCCCAAAACAGATTTGTTTTTTCTTCTGGCAGTCTGTGGTATATTCAATATTCTTTTCCAACATTACAGTTCAAATGCATCAATTATTCTTTAGTTTTCCTTATTCACTGTTTAGTTTTTGCATGCATATAAGGAAACTGAATATATCATGGCTTGGGTCAGTCACACTCTAGTCCTCAAAATAAAAGTTTTGCTCTTGAACACTCTAAATATAAAGATAAATCACTTGGAACAGATTTATCTAACACTATGCTTGGAGTCCTGGTGTGGCACTGTGGGTTAATGCGCCAGACTGCAAAGTCATTTGAACCAGAAGATCATCAGCATTTCAAGCTCACCAGTTGCTCCTTGGAAACCCTATAGAGAGTCACTATGGGTTGGAATCAACTCAACGGCACTCAACAACAACAAAAATGCTTTATTTGATTTCTTGACTGCTGCTTCTTTGAGTGTTGATTGTGGGTGAAGTAAAATGGAATCTCTGACAGCTTCAATTTTATCTCCATTCATCATAATGCTATTTGTTGGTCTAGTTGTGAGGATTTCTGTTTTCTTCACATTGAAGAAAGGTTGTTGTCTTAGCTCTTCATCAGTAAGTACTTCTAGTCCTCTTCATTTTTCCTGATTTAAAACCATTCATTATCCTCTTTTTTGTTCAAATGACTGCCTCTTGGTCTATGTACAGGTTCGTTTTGAAAACTAGTGTTCTGGAATTCCCATTCTTCACAATGTAATCCTTAGTTTGTTATGATCCACAAAGTCAAATACCTTCGCATGGTCAATAAAACACAAGTAAACATCTTTCTGGTATTCACTGCTTTCAGCCAAAATCTATCTGACATCAGCATTGATAATCCCCTATTCCATATCCTCTTCTGAATTTAGCTTGAGTTTCTGGCAGCGCCTTGTCATTATACTGCTGCAACTATTTTAAGAATAACTTCAGCAAAATTTTACTTGTGTTTGATATTAATGATGTTGTTCTATAATATCTGAATTCTGTTAAATCACCTTTCTTTGGAATGAGCTCAAATAATGTATCTCTTTCAATTGGTTGGCCAGGTAGCTGTTTTCAAATTTCTTGGTATAGATAATTGAGCGTCTCCAGTGCTGTATCACTTTCTTGAAACACTTCAACTTGTATTCCTTCAATTTTTAGAGTCTTGATTTTCATTAGTGTTTTCAGTGTAACTTGAACTTCTTTCAGTAACATTGGTTTTTTGATCATATGGTACCTCTTGAGATGGCTGAATACCAACCAATTATTTCGGTACACTGACTCTGTGTGCTCCTTCCATCTACTTTTTTCTTGCTCTTTTTAGGCAGGCACTTGGCAAATTTATTGGACTCAAAAGATAAGAAGTGATGGCTTCAACATGAGAGCAGAGGTGGAAGGAGAGCCAGCAGCCAGTCGGCACCTCCACACCCAAGCCTTTTTCCCAGAACCAAGTGACCTACCTGCCCTCCACAGGGTCAGGACACAGGGAACCTCTGGTGTCCCACAGTGGAAGGCCAGGAGTGGACAGGAGAAGTGGATAGACCTTTTCATTGCCTAAGCTTTCAGAGGGGACTTTGATCTTTGTGTACAGGAGTGAGTCAAGTCCCTAACTGGCTGACATTGGTTCCCCCACCCACCCAACCTCTACTCCCCTGCCTCCTAAGCTCAGAGGGAAGGTGGTTCTGGCTTAGTTTCTGGTGGAGGAAGGAAGCTGAGGTCAGAGAACCCATTCCACACCTGGTCTGCAGCCCCTGGTCTCTGTTATGGTTTGACATGTTGGAATCCTGATTCCTATACAGATGGACATGTGATAGATTTGAAAGCAGAGTTCTCTGTCTTGTTAATAAAGCCTTATTAGTGTCTGAAGCCAATCACTTTGGACATAGTAGAGAGCAAATCAGGCACAGAAGCAGGAAACACAGATTGTGAAAGATCTACAAGAATCCAAAACAAGCTAACTAGAGAAAAGGACCATCTAGGAGCAGACTGAGAGAGAAGGCCTCTTCCCCAGGAGCCAGCGCCCTGAATTTGGACTGCGAGCTTCGAAAACTGTGAGAGAATCCATTAGTCTGTGAAAGCCATCCACTGTGTATTGCTACAGCAGCAGCTCTAGAGAATGAAAAAGGGACCGTGGGGGTTTCCAGTGGAGGTGACCTATGCCTCCCTAGCATGTCCCGGGTTCTGACTTCTAATGGTAGCCCTGAGCTAACCAGGGCAGTGGTCGCTGTGGGACAGCACTGTGGACCTATGGACACAGAGAGAAAGTGGAGCTCAGGCCAGTGACGGACATCAGTCCTTCTTACAAGCTGGGGCCAGACTGCGGGGGAACAACTTGGTGTGACCAGAAGGGGACAGCATGGCCCTCACAGAGGTGTCCAGCTTCACCTTGTCCAGGACATCTTGATGGAGGCAGGAGAGACCTTCTCCTGGTCAGCCAGGGACTGCAGCTTCCCTGTGCGGATGCAGGAAGTCTCCACATTGATGAGCAGCTAGCGAAAGCCACTGCTTTCCAGCACATTGAGGGTATGGATGGTGGCACCACCCAGGGAGCTGATGTTGTCCTTGAGCTTGTTTGGGTGCTGCTCCGACTCCACCAGCATGTTGGTGGCTCCCAGCAGGGTTTGAGCGCCGAGGTGGATCACCAGGCACTGCAAGAGCCCTATCTTTACACTGCCAGTAGCCAGGGTGTCCAGCACGGTGAATGTGTCTGTGGGGCCACTGCCACTGAGACTCATGCCAGCATGGATGAGATCCTCCTCCATCTTAGTGCAGAAGCCATGCTGCCCAGGAGCTGCATCAGCAGCCGGCAGCCATCCTCTACTTGGCTGTGTGTGCCCATGGCGTACTCAATGACATCCTCCCACACCACCACTGGTGTGTATCTTACGCAGTGGATGACTTTGGGGACCACCTGAAACACCGTCATCTTCTCGATGGAGCTAATGGTGACGTCGGCAGCGCAGGACACCACAATGTGTCGGACCTCAATGTTGGCGCTGATCTTGCACAGGAATGCAGGGGATGATGTGTGGTTTCACTGCAAGTTAGAGTGCGTTGCTGCCGTGCACTGTCTTCTTTTTGTCATCCCCATCTTCCTAAGGGCAGAGGCTGTGGCCAAGTCCATGTCTGGGGAGCTGGCCATTATCTTGTGGGCAGCTAGGATGCCTGCTGATATGAAGCCTTCAGCCACGACAAAGGCCAGCTGCCTGGCCCAGATGAAGCCCACACATGGTATCTGGTGACACAGGCTCACCGCCACCTGTCCCCCCTGCACGCCTTCTTCAATGCTTCCTGTATCACTTAATATTTTGCCCATAGAATCCTTCAGTATTTTAAGTCAAGGTTCTACTTTTTCTTTAGTTCTTTCAGCTGAGACATGCTGAGCTTGTTTTTCCCTTTTGTTTCTTTAACTCCACTTGTTTGCACTTTTCATTATTATACTTGTCTTTGTCTTCTAGAGCTGCTCTTTAAAATTTTCATAATTTCTTCCAATCACTTTAGCTTCTCAATGTTCAAGAGTAGATTTGATTGTCTCTTCTGACAACCATTTTGATTCCCCCCCTGTCTTTTTAGTGACTTTTTTTTTTTTTTTTTTTTGCCTTCTTCGTGTATGATATATACTTAATGTCATCCTACAACTCCTTGGGTTTTTGGTCATTAGCCTCTAATGAATCCAACCTTTTCTTGAGATGGTTTGTAAAGTCAGGTGTGATATTTTTAAGGTTACATTTTGAACTTGTTTTAACTTTCTTCAGCTTCAGCCTGAACTTACACATAAGCAATTGATAGTCTATTCCACAGTCAACCTCTAGTCTTGTTGTGACTGATGATACTGAACTTCTTCATCATCTCTTTTCGCAGATCTAGTCGATTTCATTCTTGTGTGTTCCATCTTGTAAAGTCTACATGTACAGTTTCTGTTTCTGTTGTTGTAAAAAGTTATTTGCAGTGATTCAGTCATTGGTTTTTCAAAAGTCTATCATATGATCTCCAGCATCGTTTCTATCACCAAGGCCATATTTTCCAATTCTTTTTCTTCTGACTTTTGCATTTCAATCACCGGTAATTACCAATATAATTGTCTTGATTCTATGTTTTATCAATGTCAGCCTGTAGAAGTTGGTGGTGGTTTTTAAGTGCTGTTGAGTCAGTTCCTATTCATAGTGACCCTGTATAGGGTTTCTGAGGAGTGACTGGTGAATATGAACTGTCAACCTTGCAGTTCAAACAGACCTTATAGTCTAGTTCATTATCCCACACTGCCACATCAGGCCTCCCAGAAAAGTTGATAGAATCCTTCACTTGCTTCATCATTGGCTTTAGTGGTTGGTGCATAAATTTGAATAATGTCATATTAACTGGTCTTCCTTGAGGTTAGCAGTCCGGTTCTTATCCTACAGTACTATACCAGGACTTCAGTTTTTCTTGTAAGCGTATGGATATTATCCTATCACAGACAGTATTGTTTTTCAAAACAGATCTTGAAATAATCTTTTTGATGATGAATACAATGCCATGCCTCTTCAATCTGTCATTCTCAGCATAGTAAACCATCTAATCCAGTTCAAAGT
This sequence comes from Chrysochloris asiatica, assembly GCF_000296735.1. Taxonomy (NCBI): domain Eukaryota; kingdom Metazoa; phylum Chordata; class Mammalia; order Afrosoricida; family Chrysochloridae; genus Chrysochloris; species Chrysochloris asiatica. The sequence continues at coordinate 16,117,829 of NW_006408548.1, read as the reverse complement.
GGCCACGTTATCTAATGCCACAGATACTGATTTTTATGCATTTCATTTTCTTTTTTATGACTTCCAATTTTCCTAGATTCATACATTTGTACATTCTACCTTCTGATTATTATTGTATGTTTATAACAGTTTCTTCTCATTTTGAGTAGTGCCACATCAAATACAGTTCCCCAAAGCTCTGCTCCATTCATATCAGTAAGGTCAACTGTACTTTGAGGAGGCAGCTCTTCCCCCATCCTATTTTGAGTGCTCTCCAACCTGAGGGAGTAATCTCCAGGCTGTATGTATCATATAACACATTCCACTGCTATTCATAAGGTTTTCAGTGGCTAGCCTTTTAGAAGTGGTCCACCTCTACTTCTTCCTAGTCTGTCTTAATCTGGAAGCTCCACTGAAACCTGTCCATGGGTAGCTCTGCTGGCATTTAAAATACTGGTGGCATAGCTTCCAGCATCACAGCAACACACAAGTCACCACAGTGTGACAAGCTCTGGCAGTCAAGTGGTGACCTGTGTATATAGAAGTTTATCCCTCCCTTGGCTCTAGAGTCACCACAAATTGTTTCTTTTCCATGGGCATATGGTCCCCAATAAGGAGCTCTGGTAGCGTAGTGGTTACGAATCGGGCTGCGAACCACAAGGTCAGCAGTTCGAAACTACCAGCTGTTCCGTGGGAGAAAGATGAAGTGTTCTGCTCCCGTAAAGATTTGCAGCCTCGGAAACCCTGTACAGGGTCCCTGTGAGTCGGAACCAACTGCACGGCATACAGCCACCATGGTCTCCAATGCAATTGTATTTTACTATTGATTTTCTGTACAAAATGGAAGGATTCTCTCCAATCAATATCAAACACTATTGGACCCTTGCTGCTGTTACTGTTATTAAGTACTGTTGAGTGGGTTCTGACTCACAGAGACCCCACATAGGGGTTCCAAGGAGCAGCTAGTGGGTTTGAACCACTGACCTTGTGGTTTGCAGTCCAGTGCTCATCCTACAGCACTACACCAGGACTCAATTGGACACTTGTTGTTAAGTGTTGTTGAGTCAGTTCCGACCCATAGTGACCCTGTATAGCTTGAACCACCGACCATGCGATTCAAACTGACCTTGTAGTCCAATGCATTACCCACAGCACCACACCAGGACTCTTTAACAAGAGGATTTTGCAAAATCCCTCAAGCACAAACTGTTTTATTTGCCTGTGCCTTCTATTTCTTAATACCATTTTCCTCCATGGAAAATTCTCACAAGTTTCCTAAGGATTGTGGGAGAGATTTAGGGAAAAACATTATGTTCCACACAAAATTGTCTCTTTCAGAACTGAATGTAATCGTGACATACCTGTCATTTTTAGTTTTCCTCAATCTCCCCTCAGCCTTTCTGGACACTCCCCAAGAAGTTCTTCTCCCTTTTTATAGGAGGGATTTATTCTCAGACCTACACGTCTCCTATTCTAAATAATCATCGTGATTCCAATGAGGCATGTTGAGTCTTCATGTTGAGTCTTCATTTTCACTTCATGAAAATAGAAGTGCTGGCAGTCATCCTGATGCATCACAGTTTCTGCAGTGGAATTTCCTTTGAAGCACTTACCACTACTTGAAATTATTTCCTTAATTGTTTACTTTTCACTGTTTTTCTCCCCCACTGGTATATTAGTGCCATAAGTACACGGCCTCATTTGCTTCTGTATTCCCAGCATGCACAACATTGATTAGTATGATGAAAGTACTCAATTAATGTTTGTTGAATGAATCTATAACAAGTGACATGTATAAAAAGTAGGGAGGAAATATATAAGCATACATTTGTGCATGATGATTGTGTTGGATAATGTCACTGTGCAGAGACCAAAAACAAATGGAAGAGAAAATGCTTAGTTCAATGTTTGGCTGAGAATGTCCTAACAGACAACAAAGAAGGAAAAATTCAGTGGACATCCTTATCCATTCCATTATCATTCCATTTAGTAGAGGAGACCTTCTCTGAGCATGCAGAAGTATGCAGTTTCCTACCCCATCTATCTTGTTGTCTTTTCCTGTTTCCTATTGCCACACTTCTTCTCTTGAGCATGGAGAAATGATTTTAATACAGTAACAGCCTTTGGGCTTGGTTTGCCACCTAGTAAAGTGAATTGTTGGTATCTGCCAAGGGTAACTATTTGCTTCACTCAAAAGTTGACCCAACTTTAACTGGTTTTGAATTTTAAGTGTCAGCATTTCCGCATTCACCATATACCCCAGTGAAATAATAGATGCCTTCTTATCATCGTGAAATGATAAATTCTCCAATTATACTCACTCTTCACTCATCAACCTATTTAAATTCCAGAAATGGGGTACTTATGTGGAAGCTATTGTTACGTGAAAATGAAGGATATTCACACCAGATTACAAAGTGGAGAATGACTGTAATCATTACATAGCTGCCAAATTTCATCATTATAGAACTGCAGATTATTTCACTACATACTTGCTGAACCACTGAGAGTTGTGGTTCAGCTAAATTGACATTATAACATTAAAGCCATTGTTAGCTTTACCTCACACCTTGGCATCCCTACTATAAGACTTAACGGGATTAAAGTGCAAAACAAATCAGATGGTAGATTTTTACTGTTTTCATAAATGTGAAATGTTAGATAACGAGGTAGTTAGTGAGGAGTAGGTGTATGGTGAAACATTGTACTACTAACTGAAAATTTGGTGGTCTAACTCAACTACAGTCCTGATGTGGTACTGCGGGTTAATGTAAGGTTGGCACTGTAAGGTTGGTTTGAACTGCAAGGTCGGCAGTTGAAGCTCACCAGCTGCTTCTCAGAAACCCTACACAAGAGTCTGTGAATCAGAACCACCTCGACAGCACTTAACATCAACAGTGGGTAGGGGCACCTTGGAAGAGAGCCCTGGTCATCTACATCTGCTAGATGATAGCCTTGAAAACCCTAGAGAGCAATTCCACTCTTCACATACCAGGTCGCCAAGAATTGGAATCCAGTCAACAGCAGCTAACAGCAACAATGTACTGACTTATATGCTCAGGACATACTGCAGTTTACTAAGGCTTTCCAAATGTGACATCCCTTGTCTTTATAAAAACTCTATGTTATAGGTAAGACAGGTGACATAGAATCCCTCATTCATTAGCAGTCAATTTCTAAAGTCAATGTGTAAGGTAAAAGTAAGATATGATTACATTGACTCTTAAGTCACTCATACTTTGTGTCTCAGTTTACCACTGAGGCCTAGCAAAGCATCCCAAATCTTAGTAGCATGCAAAGATTTTGTTTGTGTGTTCACAGATTCTGTGGGTCAGGGATGTAGGCAGGGTGCAGGGGGATGACTTGTCTTTGCTCTGTGTTTTCTGGGAGCTCAGCTGAGTGGAATCATCATCTGGGGTAACTTGATGGCTTGGAGGTAAAATCAATGGGAGGTGTCTTCACTAACATGGCTGGAAGTTGATGTTGTCTGCTGTCTAGGCTCTCAGCTGGGGTGGTCAATTACAGCACCTATACGTGGTCTCTCGATGTGGCTTGACTTCCTCACAAACTGGCAATCTCCTGGGCATCAGACAACTTGTATAGTGCCTTGGGATTTCAAAAGCTAGGATTGCAGAGGACAAGACAGAGCCATATGGCCTTTTTTTTTTTTTTTTTTGACATAGCCTTGGAACTTCCATATGCCCCTTCTATCAAACTCTATTGATTGAAGCAATCACAAAACCACATAGATTCAAGGAAAGGTGTCACAGAGTCTCCTGTCAGTGGAAGAGTGCCTCAGGAACATTAAAAAAATAAAAGGTGGCCTAGATGGTATCATGGTGGTCATCATTAGAAAATCCAGTTTACCGCACACTGGATTTTGGGAGAACCACATGTAAGGTGCCAGATGAAGTACGTGGCTGTTTTTAGGGATCTTGTAGAAAAAAATGCATCCAAAAGATCAGTGAAAGACTCTCAATCTGAAAATAGGTGTGAACTGAGACAGGTTGAGGAAACTGTGGATTCCCACCTTCCATGTTATACTCTTCCAAGACACGTACTCAGGGAGCTAAATGGCAGGCAGGCAGGCAGGCGTTGGCTGCCAGCCAGCTTTCAGCTGCCATGAATGAATTCTTGCTTCACAGGTAACTGAGAAAAGTGGAATTCGCTTAGGGTATACATAATGTCTGTAGCAACAGACAGAAAAAAATATCAGTAGACCCGCATGAGACCCGGCTCCACCAGCCTCATAAAACAGACTGCCAGCTGCTCTCCTGGGAAGCCGTCTGGAGAGCAGACCCCCTGCTTTTCTCTGGCTTGTGTCAGATCATGCAATTATTATCATCCTGATTCTAGGCCATGGAGTGAATTTTTATTCTTCCTAATTGTGGGTTCTAATGAGAGTTGTTCTAGTCCCTGTGTTTCCAGTGTGATCCCTGCTAAGATAGTTATTTATTCCTTTTTGGGAGAGCTATTTCTGTGCATGGTCAGGGTGCTGAACTCCCATTGACATCGACAGAAATCTTCTTTGGCCTCCGTTTGAAAGATGTCTATGGGTCTTTAATTACACCCTCTGGCAAAGGAGAAAGAGCATTGGAAACATGCATAAATTTCTGTACATATTTCCAAGACTGCGCTGTTTTTTTTTTGTTTTTTGTTTTTTTTTTAAATGCTGTATGTCTTTCTTGTTTTGCTTTTTTTTCTCTTTGAACTTGGACATGAATTGTGAAGTACAGCATGTCAAAGGAAGGGCAGTGAGAAAATATGCAGGGATATTTACTTGAAGATTACTTAGGGACTCCATCTCTGTGTGTGCATTGGATTTAGTATCTTGAGAGCCATAATCAACTCAATGGCACTTAACAATAACCATATTATGAAGCAAGAGGTGTTTTGAGTATATTTTGAATGGGTATGTTTTTTTTTTTAAAAAATCTTGCTGTGCATTAGAGTATTGTATAATCTATGCCTATCTTTGTCATGAATTCATATTTTCTTACATTTCACTTAAGAAGCTATTAATTTGTTTCTACTTAAAATTGAAACACAGAACTAAGTGTAATGTGCTGAATTTTGCAATGATTTTTTTTAAATACTGGATTTATAAATTTTTAAATCTATAGAACGATTTTGGTGGCTTTTTATTGTTAATTGGAGAAGAATATTAAAAGTACTATGGACTGCCAGAAGAACAAACAAATCTGTGTTGGAGGAAGTCCAGCCAGAATGTTCCTTAGAAGCCAGGATGGTGAGACTTTGTCTGTCATACTTTGGACATGTAATCAGAGGGACCAGTTTCTGGAGAAGGACATCATGCTGGGTAAAGGGAGGGTCAGCAAAAATGAGGAAGATTTCCAATGAAATGGATTGACACAGTGGGAACAGTAATGGACTCAAATGTAACAATAATTGTGAGGATGGCATAGGACCAGGCTCTGTTTCATTCTCTTGTGCCTAAGGTCACTATGAGTCAGAACCAAGTAGACAGCACCTAACAACAACAATAGTTGTTACTTAGCTAGACAGAGTCTGATCTCTGAAAGTCTTCATATCTCTTAAATAACTCCAACATTTCATCATCTACTAGGCTTCTTTTGGAAGTCCCTGAATGGTGCAAACAGTAAAGTATTTGATTACTAGCCAAAAGGTTGATAGATCAAACCAACCAAGAGGTGCCTGGTGATCTGCTTCTGAAAAGTTACACCCTTGAAAATTCTATGCAGTGGTTCTCTCTGCTTAGTTGGGGTTGCCATGAGTTGGAATCAAATTGATGGAAACTAACAATGACAGGTCTTCGATATCTGTTGAGAGGAGGCTAGGTTCACAGAATCCACAAGTAAGACTAATTCTAAAGAAGTTCACCCACCCCCCTTTTGTGTATCTTTCTGAGTAGCAATGATATGGAAGTAAAACAAGCTTACTTGATGTCCTTGGCTACCCACTCCACTGCGTTGAGTGTTACCAGCAATGCATGTCCAGGAAACTGGAAGAGAACTTGAACGGGCCAAAAATTGATCGTTACACTTGAATATAACAACAAGCTGGTTTTACTTGTTTGGAAGAAAGAGATTTTTTTTATTTCAGTACTTCATTGAAGGCTCAGTTTTATTGAGATGGAATATTATAGTCGTGAGATTCCAGATTTCCCTAAATTGGTTTGCAGCCTCTATGCCAGACCTTGGGGTTCCCATTGTCCTGGAAGGCACAAAACCTGGGTTCAGATCTTGGCTCCAATACCCAGTTTCATCTTCTGTAGAATGAAGGTAATATCATTTGAGCATAATTTTAAGAAATAAATACCATATTTTTTTTACACAAATGTATAATTCTTTTTCTTCCAAACCACGTACCTTGCTCCCATTTCTCCCCTTCATGCATTAGTTGTTAGATTCCTATGCAAACTATGCTTGCTGTGTGTGTGTGTGTGTTACTTAGTTGGGCACATTGTTGTTGATGGTGTTGTTGTTGTGACCTTCATGTTGGTTCCAACTCACTTCGACCCTATATAGGGTTTCCGAGGAGTGGATGGAAAGTTTGAACCACCAACCTTGCATTCAAACTGACCTTGAAGTAGAATGCTTATCCTATGGCGCCACACTAGAACTCCATTTGGGCACATTATTTGAGAAAAAAATGCACTAGTAACTAGCCATGCCTCTTCAGTAATAAAAGTACTTATATAGTATTTACATGCACCACCGAGGGAAAAAGATGAGGATGTCTCGGAAATCCTAAGGACTAGTTCTACTCTATGCTGTATATAGGGAAACAACTCAAAGGCAGTAGGCATGGTTTTGGTTGACTATGCACCATACAACCTTTGAGATAGGTGTTATTAGTGCTTTAGGTGAAGCATCGTACCTGGTTACACCAGGTTATTTTTCTTTCTCTGTTCTTGAGCTAGAGTCTACATCTGAGATGTGAGTCATGTTGGTTTCAAAAGTCTCTAATTCCTTGAAAATATGATAAGAATACATTTTGGCTAGGTTTCATGTAACTCTAAAGGTAAAAGTTACCACCACCACCACAGTCATTTCATTGGGAGCCCTGGTGTAGTTCTGTAGATAAGCACTGGACTGGTAACCAAAAGGTTGGCAGTTCAAACTCACCAGCCACTCTTGAAAGCCCTGTACAAGGTTGCTATGAGTCAGAAACCAACTCAGCCACACAATAACAACAACATGGGGAAACAGTACGCCTGATTGCTTTTTGCAAAATTCAGCCCATTGAGAAATTATATTTAATGTTCTTTGTTGGAGTTAGTTTTACTCCAGGATTGAGAATTCAAGTACATTATAAGGAGGGCCAGAAAGGGTAAACAAATGTAATTTGGTCCAATGGAGAATGATGAGGAAGGAGTGTGGCAAAGAGTGCAGCTTTCCCTTATTGCGGCTCTCTAGCATTGGATTTCAAATATTAGCATGGATCAGAATCACCTGGATGACATGTAGACCACAGATCACTGTGTCCTGCCTCCAGATTTTCAGAAATAGAAGGGCTGCACTGGAGTCTGGGAATTTGCACGTCTGACAAGGTAATTTGGAGCTGATCTAGGAACCCACCCTTTGAGAACCATTCCCTGTGGGAATATGGGGCCATGGTTGTCAGGGTTTCCAATTTGTTGTTGTTGTTATGTGCCGTTGGAGTCGGTTCCGACTCATAGCAACCCTGTACAGGGTTTCCAAGACAGTAAATCTTTAATAGTTCATGACAATCCCACTATTACTGGATAACTATGGCTTTTTTTTAGGGACTTTGCTAGTTCTACAGCTTTCTACCAAAAAAATGTTCTGACCAGACAACGCTTAGGCCTGAAAATATTAGGCAAGTATATCAAATCATTCTCTTTTGTTATAGAAGTCTCCTACTTTTTAAATGTTGGCAACTGATTTAAGTTTTCTGAAAACTGAGCTGGCCAGGGTAGCATGATCCAAAATAAACATGTCTGTTGGCTCATTTCAGTGGGCAGCGTAGCAGTTTGCAACCTCTACTTTAGATGCGAGGAACATCTCATGAATGAGAAGAGAAGAAAAAAATATTTTGAATTTGTTTTCTGTGATAAAAGTATTAGGAAACTCTAGCCAAGGAAACGTTAGTCCAGAAGCCTAAAACCAGAAGATACAACAAGAAGGCACAACATGAAACTTGATTTCATAACCTGAAAAGGAAATCTATGAAGTATGATGATGAACATACACAACGGGGGCTTCAAAAAGTTTGTAGAAAAAATGGAATGAAAAAATAATGTAATTTTTTTTAACGAATGTTTTGAAGCCCCCTCGTGTAATTCCAAAGGAGCCCTAGTGAGTGGCAGAGTGGATTAAGTGTTGGTTTGTTAACTGCCTGGTTGGCAGCTCAAACTCACCAGCCCCGCCAAGGGAGAAAGATGATGTGGTCTGCTCATGTAAAGATTTACAATCTTAGAAGCCCTGAGGAGAGCAATTCTATAGAGTTGCTATGAATCAGAATCAGCTTAATGGCAATGAATTATCCCAGCATTGCCGAATAGCAATTTGATGTGAACACAAATGTGAATCCTATGGATCAAGTAAATTTTTCTACTAGCCACGTTGTTTTAAAAAAGTAAAAATAAGTGAAAAAATAATTAATTTCTAATGTAAAATTCTAATATCTAATTATATACATTATCTAATATCTAGATAATATCACAGTATCTAGTGTATAATTTTTTTAATACAGAAAATTATGAACAAGATACACTACTTTTTATTTATATAGTTTTTGAAAATCTGCAGCGAATTTTACCTGGAAAGCATGTCTTGCTTTCAACCAGCCATTTTTTATGTGCTCGGTAGACACTAGAGAGAACAGTGTTAGTAGACCAAAGGGATGGGGGACTCACATACAAAGCCAGCCACACAGTGGAAGGAGCGCCAGTGAGGAAAAGTTCAAGGAAGCATCTGGATGCAATTGTTTTAAAGAAGTAATTTTGGAGGAAGATATGGAAACTTTGGGGAAATTTTGCTAATTGGTGAAATGTCTAACTAAACAAAATAAACATGTATTTACCCTTCACTTATTTACTTCAAACCGCAGCCAAACCCAACCCACTGCCACCGAGTCATTCTCGACTCATAACAAACCTCCAGGACTGAGTAGATGAGCCCCATATGGTTTCTGAGGCTGTAATCCTGACAGAAGAGTACTCTGCCACATCTTTCTGTCTTGGAGTGGCTGGTCGCTTAGAACTGCCCACCCATCAGTTAGCACCTGAGCATTTAACCACTGCTTTACTAATTTATATTTGGCCCCTAAAGGAAAGGATTGCCCATACCACAGTTGAGGATGACAAATTAGAATGAGAGAGACCTTCAGAAAGAACTAGTTGACGACCAGAGTTAATCCATTTGGGTCATTTCAGCTTCCTGGCCTCCAGACCCCTTTCAGTTATCTAGATCAGAAAAGCATTATAAAAATTGTAACCATATTTCTTTTTAAGCTGGTAAACCGTGTATGCCTTTAACGTTCTTAGAGCGTGAGGCTTTCTTTGGTTGGTGCAAATAAAACATTGACTTTCTGGGCCTGGGTTTAGTTGCATGAAAAAAAAAAAAAGGACAGAGATAAGAGCAAGGGAGAGTGGAGGATGTTCTGAGTGAAACCTCACTGGATGTCGAATGCCAGCAGTACAAGCTGTTTCCATTCTCTATGTTAGTTAATGGCTAATCTAGAGATTCTACTGCCGTTCGCTGATAAAGCACAGTTTAAAATATTTTATCATTAATGTGACAGGGAGTTGGATAAAGAAAATGAAGCCTGATTATAAAATGCTAATTATCGTTCTCAAGTGCATATTGGGCACACGCGAATATTTGCAGTGTAATTTGCTTTATTTATTATTTCAGTTTGGTTATAAATGTTAATTCAATTGCAGATGGTATGTTGGCAATTTACAGAGCTATAAAGTTATTTGGAAATCCTAATATTTCCTACCAAAATGCTCCGTTAGTGATGGATGAGCTAAATAAACGAGCCCCTGCTCTTTAGAGTTAAATACATTAATTGGCAAGTAGGCTATAGGGATTTTCAGACCCTTGCGGGCTATGTTAACTCTTTTCAGGAGGGAGGACATGAATCCTGATGAGAGTGGGAGTTTTCCTTATGAGAAGGGGCAAAGAGGAAGGCGGTCTCTTTCCTGCTTCCTTTGTAGTAGTGTTCCTTCAAGACTCATTTTGTTATTTCAACTTTTGGCCCATTAGCAATAAAGAGACATGAGTGAAGTCATAGGGTTTTTTTGTTTGTTTGTTTTATATTCTCACCAGTTTTAGAGACTGTGATATTGATAATGAATGTGTGATTGTATGTATTTGTATGTGTGTCTGTGTGTGTATGTGAGTTTTCTCAAACTTCACTGCCTACTTAAATATGTATGTTCTAGACCAGAGCTGTGACTGACAGGTTAAATATAGCCTGCTGGGTTTTTTGTTTGTTTGTTTGTTTTTCTTAAATACAATCTGTAAGCTAGCAATGTGTTTTACATTTGTAAATGATTGAGAATTTAAAAAAAACAAATATTGAATTTTTATGAAAATTATATGAAATTCAAATGTTAGCGTCCATAAATAAAGTTTTATTGGGACACAGCCATTTCTATTTGTTTATATATTGTCTCTAGCTGCTTTCAGTCTTACAGTAACAGTATTGTATCATTGTGGCATGGACCATATGACCTGAAACAGCCACTATCTGGCCTTTAAAAAAAAAAGTTGGCTGACCCTAAAATGAGACTACTAAAGTGTAGTCTACAAATTACATAATTTATGAAACTGTTAAGAAGTTTGTAGAACAAGTAATTAAAAAAAAAAAAAAAAACTTCGCTTTTGAAAGCAGGTAAGGCAGATTATACATGTGAGTCCTAGTTTCCTGCTCTGGTGATGATGTTGTTAATTGAACATTGTGATATCATATTACTAAGATAAATCATTTTGTGCTTCCCACAATGCATTATGTGCAAAACATTCTCTAAGTCCCCAAAATAAAGATAAAAGTACAGATTGTTTTCTTTTACTGTCAAATTAAAAACATAAACTGTGTTCCTAGATGGTTCTGTTTGTACAAACAATTAGAAAACTTGCATGGAAGCAGCGTAATATCAGGAAGCACAGCTACTTTATATAACTCGTTTGGAAAAGTGTCATTCTTTACTAAGAAATACTGTGCTTAATTAATTCTTGCTCCTAGGAGGTCAACTTGGGGCACTCATTATGACTTTAATTGGTGACATAAATCCCAAGATCCCTGAGGAAAAACACATTGAGTGGTTCGTGGTCTCTGGCCTTTGGGGTGAACACGCACTGGTGCCAGCCCCATCTCAGAGAATGACAGCTTATGGTTTGGATGGCTTTAGGTCTGGCCACAGTGATATTAGGTTTAAAGGCCAATGTGCAATAAGAAAAGAAATGCAATGACTTGTCACAGTGTTTGCATTAAACAGTGTGAGACAACCCACTACCTTCTGACTTGAAAAAATGTGTTTCTGTGAACTCCAGTTTTTTTGTATTAAATTATATTCATTATACAGCCCATCTGGAGTCTCCTGCCAGGCCAAAAAAGCATCTTGCAAACATTAGCAAAAGGAAGTTAAACGTAATTTTTAAAATTGTATACTTTTCATTTTCTTCTTCTTTTATTGGAGTAACCAGATGGAAAGGAAGGCAGGGTCCTCTGTCATTCTGGCTCCCTTCAGGAACAGAGGCAGTACATTCCTGGCTGCTACTCCTCTCACACATTGGCTTGAGGTGATGAGGAGCTGTCTAGATGCCGGGAAAATTGCTGGAAAGGTCAAGAGTTCAATTTGAAGCTCAAAGTGGATTTGGGTGGTAGAGTCTAGAGAGAAAGGACAGTGCAGTGGCTAAGTTGTCACTGAAGTGGACCGCCACAAATTACCGTTGACTGTGTGGAAATGAAACACACAAATATTATCACGTATGATGTAGTGCCTTTTTGTGTCCTGGTTGGGACTTGGTTATTTTGCTGGGAGTTTTCCTTTTGCTGAGTTTTGAATCGGTACAAAACGGACTCGTATTTCAGAGACTTGAAGCTCTCTTCGGCTCTTTATATCTTATCAGACCAGCCCTTGCCCACAAAAGGTGCAGAACTGAGGCTCCTTCCGAGGTCAGGATTCATGTGTATTTCCTTGTTTGTTGTTGTTGTTGTTGTTAAGTGCCCTCGAGTCAGTTCCGACCCATAGCGACCCTGTACAGGGTTTCCGAGGCTGTAAATCTTTACGGGAGCAGAACGTCTCATCTTTCTCCCTCGGAACAGCTGGTAGTTTCGAACTGCTGACCTTGAGGTTAGCAGCCTGATATGTAACCACTACGCTACCAGAGCTCCTGATTTCCTGGTTTTGTTGTTGTGAAGGGCCGTTTAGTCGGTGCCGACCCATAGCGAACCCTGTATAGAGTTTCCGAGGAGCAGCTGGTGAGCTTGAACTGCCGACTTTGCAGTTCAAATGGCTTTACAGTCTGGCACATTAACCCACAGCGCCACACCAGGACTCCATTTCTTTGTTTAGATACATGGAAATCTCAAACATCTCCTGGAAGGAAAGTAGAGATCATTTCAAATGTGTGAAAAGCAATTGCAAGAGGAGTTGAACAGTTTTTCCAAGCTCCCAAAGCTAGTTACAGGTAGAGCATATACAAGCCCATAGTCAGTTGGTTCTTGCCACTTGGGTGTGTTTTCTATTGAGCCATCATGCCACCCTTGGGTGGAGGTTTGGGACACCGAGTCATTTACCCATCCAACCTTCTGCCTATCCGTATGAACTAATACTTATTGCAAAGCCAGGCAGTGTATTTGGTGCAAAGTGTACAAAGAATTAATGAGTGTGACAAGTGTGCAACATCATTAATATACTACATCAGAATAATTCTATAATTATTATCTGTATATATCTCACTACTCATCTGTCAGTTCACCTAAATGAATTTGTGAGTTGCTTTCTTTGGAAGGAGTACATTATTGGGAACACATGCTACGTCCAGCACATTTGAGCGTTGATTATTATTTTTCCCTGCAGATGTGTTGCTCTTCTTGTTAGTTGCTGTGGAGCGGATTCTGTCTCATGGTAACCCATGTGTGCAGAGTAGAACTGCTCTGTAGTGTTTTCACAGCTGTAGCCTTTCAAAGCAGATTGCCAGACCTGTCTTCTGAGGCATTCTTAGTAGGTTCAAACCACCAACTTTAGCTAGTAGTGGAGTGGTTACTATTTGCACCACCCAGGGACTCCTCATTTGTGCATTTCTTCAGGGTAGTCTTAATGATAGGAAAGCCTATTAAGGACCTTTTGAATTCCAGGAACAATCTTTGTACCCTATGTACAATTTTATTTCAATCAGGGTCTAATCATAGATTAATGATTTTATGATCTGAAGATATTTTTATTGCTCTAATATTTTCCTTTAGATTAAGAGGACATCATCAAGCATACTGAGAGGTGAATTTCATCTGTTTTACATGGCTTTACAGTGGACCTGAGATTTGGGGGTAGAGAGGAGGGATGCCAGGTGGTCCCCTTTGCCACTCACACACAATGTGTGTCCCAGTGGTATTGTGAAGTGTCTGGTGTCGCTGATTCAGTAAGCTATGATCTGCTTTAAGGAATCAGTCCCTGTTCTAACCTCATTCATGTTTGACACAGTAATAGACACACATTACAAAAGTAAATACCAACTCCCGGTTTTCCTTCCTTAACTGTGTGTGAAAGTTATGTCCGCTAAGTGGGTTGCTTTGGCTTTAAATAATAGACCCCATAGCTACTCTGTTCCTCAGCCTGTGATGTGGTTTCACATACCACTCTCTACTTTCAACAAAGCAGATAAGGTATCAACACAATTAAAAGTGAAAAATAATCTGTCTACTTTGCCAGTAGTGAATACTTACAGAACGCACATTGATACAATAGATTTTAAATCATTTATATCTGGCACTTTTTTTTTTTTTTTCAATCTGTAAATGAGGATACCTAATGCGCAATGGCCAACATGATACTCTATCCGTCTCCCATTAAGATAACAAGATGAGGGGTCACGATTCAGATCAGTATATTTTTGGAGCACAGCACAGATAAAAATTAAAAATTAAAAGATGATGCTCTTGGAATACTTTGGGTAAGCGAGCCTCATAAAAGCTGTTTGGAAACCTGAAATTACAAATTAATTCAGAATCTCCTCCTGATGAGTTTTCTAAAAGCCATTTCCGTTTTCTTGGCAGGTTTAAAGCATCACATTTATGTCATTGCCTGGTTTCTGCATAGGGTTTGCTCTAATGCTCACTGAGGTGTAATGTGCAGTCCTAATGTCTCTCTTGCAGCCACCTTGGTTTGAACCAAGTAAACTAAAGGTGATGTTGAAAACAAATAGAAATTAATAAATGATATGTTGCTTCTTCCCATTTAACTATAGCCCTGTTAAATCTCAAATTACCAGGATAATGTGATTCACAGTTTATTTTCCAATCCTGGGGTGCGGGATAAGGAGGGAGCTAGTCCAATCTGAAGGGATTTATGCAGCTGCTGTTATTCCTGGTGAAAGAAAAGGGAAACACCCCCCCCCCCCAAATCCCCAAAGGCTAGGCATAGTGCTGTCCCCTAGAAACACAAAACTGCTAGATTGTTTGTTTGGCCCTTTGGTAGTTAAATGTAGCTTGGTCATGATTTATGGGGGGACCTGGGTATTTTTCCTACATTTGTGTCTCTCCTAATTATTCATTTGAGAAAACTCAGGGTAAAAATATCTTTCTTGAAAGTGTGTGTGTTCCAAGGAAGAAGGCCAGCTACATCCAAGGAAGTGTTCAGTCCTGTTTGATCTAGGGAAAATGATTCCCAAACTCTATACACTGGCAGATGCTTAAAGGGAGACTGAAATGCTTTTGATAAATTCAAAATAAACACACCCTCTTCAGTCTTTTTCTTTGTCTTTCTGGAGAAAATTAGAAAGCTAGACTAAGTTCCATGGAATGGTCAACTGAAGAGAGTTAAAACACAATGAAATGCCTCCAGAGCTCCCAGGTGTGCTTTCTTGACCTAGGATGGGAATGGGGGGCAAGGATCTGCCACCCGCCTTTCTGGGGAGTGTTCTAATATCAGGGACCACCATCAGCTTAACAAGTCCATGCTGGGCAGCTGAAAGCTCTATGAAGCCAGATGGGAAGTAGTCACCAAGGAGAAAAATGTAATTTTGAAGCAGGAAATAGAAGAAGAACAGTACAGTTTTTCACTCAAGATATATGTTTCTTCTGTCCAAAGCCAGCAATTTTGGAAAATGAAGCTAAGGGTTTAAAAATAAGGGCTCTAACAGGGAAAATAAAACAGTTCCCCCTACATCCATTAGGCTGCCTTTAATTGAAAACTGGAGAACAATCTAACTAATTGGCAGGTACCTCTTTTATTACTGGGACTATTCCCTCCCCCACCCTCCAGGGTAATCCAAAGGACTGCTACTCTTATTATTAGATAAAGTCTAGTATGAAAGGGAAAAGCAGAGACGTTACACTTAAAAATTAATTATATGTATCCTGCTAAATTTTCTCTTACACAACAGATTCAGAAAGCACAAACGTAGCTCTAGTCGTGTATTTTTATGTAACGTGGTGCTTAGGTGGAAGCTATAATATACTAATTGCAAGCAAGTTCATGTTGTTTAAAAGAACTTTAACTTTTGCATTGGGGACCTATTTAATTTCAAATCTTGGCACTGAACTTACATAATACAGCTACTTTAATTTTAAAGATCAAGAAAGAGGAGCCTATGGGTAAAATTTGAGCCTATTTCTTTCTAATTTGGTATAAGAAATAAAGTTTGGGATAAATCATAAAGCTAATGTTACTGCATGAATTTATGATGTTACACCTCGTGATTGTTGAATTTGGGCTTCTTTGCTGATCTTTATTTTCCTTTCTTTCCTTCCACATGGAATAGTCACATGATATTTAAAAAGCAAAATAACTTGGTGTTAGGTACTTTTGAGTCAATTCCAACTCATAGTGACCCTGTGTACAACATAAGTAAGCACTGCCCAGTCCGGTGGCATCCTCACAGTTGTGGTTGTGTTTGAGCCTCATACTTGCAGCCACTGTGTTAATCATCTTGTTGGAGTTCTTTGTCTCTGACCCTCTACCAGATGTAATGCCCTTTTCCAGGAACTGGTCTCTCCTGATAACATGTCCAGAATACATGAGCTGAAGTTTTGCCATTTTCACTTCTAAGGAACTTTCTGACTGTACTTTTACCAAGACAGATTTGTTTGTTCCTCTATCATTCCATTGTATATTTAATATTCTTCATCAACACCATGCTTCAAATACAGTAACATGTTATTTGTTCACTATAAAAGTCGCATATGCTCCATCAAAACGACGATTGAGAGACATTCCTGTCCGTAAAGACCTATATACAATGGATGGCACAACAGGCATATACTAGTGGTATGCGATTCAAGTATAGGATTTGCGATGTTGGGGGTCTCATTGACTACTAATTGAAAGTTTGGTGGTTCAGATACACCCAGAGTCACCTTGTAAAAAGAACTGGCAATTTACTTTCCAAAGATCATAGCTGTTGAAAGCCCTATGTAGTCCAGCTCTACCCTGAAGCCCATGGGGTCATCATGAGTTGGAACTGACTCTCTAGCAACTGGCTTGCTTTTGTTTTTTGACTCCTCTTAGTGCTTCAGTCTTTGGAGTTTGAGCATGTGTGAACCAGAAAGAGGACAAGGCAGGGAAAGGACTTTTGAGAATAAAGGAACAGCATGTGCAAAAGGCACAGAGGAGAGAGAGAACACTTTTGATTTGAAAGTGCCGCAAGTAAGTATTACTGAACAAAGAGCAGATGGACTCTTAGCAAGTTCCTTTATCCATTCAATGTTTAGAGGTTGGATTTGGAATAATGCTCTTTATCAGGTGCTAGCTGGGAGGCAACCTCACTTTTCCTTACAAGGACAGAATCCATTTTGAGAGCGGGACCTTAAGCAATATTTTCTCAGTAAACTGCTGGTGAGATTTTTATGCTGTCAGGGTAGTGTCTACAATGAGAAGAAGCAGACGGCTGTGTCCAATAAATCCTGGTTTTCAGTTGTCATACTCGAAGACTTAAATATAAATGCCTGACCACCGTCCCTTCTCCTACCCCCATATCATCTATGACTTTCTTCCTTTTCATTTCATTTAGTTTTGTAAGAGAGCTAAAATAAGTTAGAAAAATCCCAGTGAGGAGAACCTTAAATGGCTCTGCAAAATCCCAGTGAGGAGTTCCCTAACTGACTAAGAATGAAATTAACTTGGAAAAAGCATACCAAATTATAGACAAGCATTTGGCTTTTTTTTTTTTTTTTCTTAACATCCTGAAACAATGCAAGTACATCTTAATGGTTCATGCCTCTGAAAGGCCTTTGGATGATGTGATATGCAGAGTTGCCATGGTGATAAACATTGTCATCAGTCAGCACATTATGAGAGAGCTAGGGCCAGCTTTGTCGGTGGCACAATGTTGCATACCAAAAGACTTTAAAATCCATACTTTTCCTCAAAGAGTTTAAGCATATTTGAATATATCTTGGCTTTCCCCCCTTCTGGGTGCCTTTTTTTTTTTTTTTTTTAAATCTTCTTCCCTCTTCAGTACAGATGAAGATCTCCAATTTGTGTCCAGATGAGATTTAGTAATTAATGTGCAAAGCAGCTGGGGTCTGCTAACTCCTGGACTGTAGCTGAGTAGTTACTTTGGTGCATTTTCTTAGTAAAATAATTGAGAATTAAAAAAAAAAAAAAAATACAACTCAACATGCCTTGGCTTCTTGCCCTGTTGTAACTATGGGTCTCACTCTGGAAGGGCACAAAATAACTGACTCAAGTAATCTAGAAAACAGATGTCTTTAGTTGGTTTCAAGTAAATTCTCAAGACCAGATTTAAAGAAAGCTATGAGAAGCCCATTGCAATCTTCCATTTTAGGGTTTTCTGCTGCCATACTGTTTTTATCCATATCACCTCTCAATTCAAACTCTGAGAACAGGGGAAGTGGTCCCCAAAATATAGCACTTTAGCCTACTACACAGAATGTCTTTGGATAACCAACTAACTATCCTGTATTGTGTGTTTCAGTTTCTTTTACATTCACTTTTTTTTTGCTGTAGCTCCCAAATGGGGATCCTGGGACACTTAGGAGATCCATGAATTAACTTGTGGGGGTTCTCCTAAAATTGTGCATAGATGATTTTTTGTTGCCATGTTGTTTTTACATGCCGTTGAGTAATTCTGACTCATAATGAACCTTGTGTAGGGTTTCTGAGGAGCGTCTGGTGAGTTTGAACCACCAACCCTGTAGTTCAACCCCATCTTGCAGTCGAGTGCTTATCCTATAGAATCAAACTCATAGATATATGAGGAGACTTCAAAAAGTTTCAAAAATTTGAAGGATGTTTAAAATTTCCCAGAAACTTTTTGAAACCCAATTGTATATACTATTTGGGAGAAAATTTTACCCATTTCTGGAAAATGGAGTTTGTACTCAACTCCCCACAAAGTCACTTATGGGAGAAATAAAACCCAGGAGTACAACAGAAAGGAGTTCCTGCATGGCATGACCAGTTAGTCTAAAGGTTGGCAGTACAAACCCACTCAGAGACTCCTTGTAAGATAAGCCTGGTGAACTACTGCCGAATGATTGTAACTGTAAAAACCCTCTGAAGGTCAATGAGAGTTGGGGAATGAACTCAACAGTAAGCAAAAACAGCTGAAAGCCGTAGGTGTCCTTGGGGATACAAACAGTTGTCACACTTGGCTGCTAACAGAAATATTGGACGCTCAAATCCATTCAGAAACACCCCCAAAACAAAGGTCTGGTGATCTACTTCCAAAAAATAATCTTTCGTTGACAGTCCTGTGGAGCACTGCTCGACTCTGAGACATGTTGGGTTGCCATGAGTCAGGGTGGCCTCAGTAATGACTGGTTGTTGTTGTTAAGTGCCTTTGACCCAGTTCCATCTCATAGTTACCCCGTACAGGGATTCTGAGGAGTGGTTCAACTCTGGGGTTTGAACCACCAGCCTTGTGGTTCACAGTTCATTGCTGATCCTACAATGCCACGCCAGGAGTCCTGTGCATCTAGAGTGCTCCTTGGAGGCCAAGATGGCCAAACTTCGTCTCTCACATTTCGGACCTATTGTCAGGAGGGACCAGTCACTGGAAAAGGATATCATGTTTGGTAAGGTGGAGGGTCAGAGAAAAAGAGGAAGACCTCCAATAAGATGGATTGGCCAAGTGGCAGCATTGATGGGCTCAAGCGTGCCAACAGTTGTGAGGTTGGCCCGGGATAGGGCAGTGTTTTGTTCTGCTGTGCATGGGGTCGCTATGGGTTGGTACCGACTCGATGGCGCCTAACAACAACATCATACTCTTAAAACTAGCCTTCCACTGCAGGACAAGAGAGACTACCCAAGACTTAAATGCCTTCAAAAAGAGTGCAAACCCTTGCTGTTGAGGGCATTCTGGAGGCAGGACTGGCTCTATCATTTACAGAGCCCATTGCAAAATAAAAATGTGGGGACTCTTGCTCAGAAATAATAAAGGATTTTAAGATAATAACAGCAGAGTATTGAACCAAATGGTGCCCTTCTGTGTTGCATGCCAGGGTGCATGCCCATGAAGCTGGTCCTACCCAGAGTAGGCCTATCTAAAGCAACCACTTTAGCTTGCAGTGCTTAATTGTCTTGTGAAACTCTCTCTTCCACCATATCTTTTTTTTTTTTTTTTTAATGTTCTTGGCTGCAATACGTGTTGGATTTGCTGCCTACCAATTAGAATGGAGTCATGATCATCAGACCTGTGTAATAGCTGTCTGCTTTTGAAAATTTATTATTTTATCCAAGACCAAGCATAGAAACATAAAAAGACACATTTTCACTTAAATTAAAAGATACTTAAACCAACTGAAAAATCTCTCCTTGCTACTGGCCCTCAATGTCTATTACCTAGTAGCATTTCTTCTCTGGATCATGTTCCTTTAAAATAAAGCATATTGTGAGCAGAATGCATTGGTGTGATGCCTACCCTTCCTGGTACCTCGCAGACTTTGGAAGTTTAGACTTTGATCTCTGATATTGTGAGTTAAGGTTCTCAGTTAAGAACCTGAACTACCTTTTCATTGGTATTCCCAGTGAGTTTTAATTAATTGGGGATTAAAAGGATTGTAAGCTGTGGCCTCTAGGTCTAACAGAAGGTGAGCTCTGGGGTTCATCTGACACAGAGCAGGGAAATGCTATAATAGTACTCTTCCGGAAGGATTAGTTCTCACAGAGACTGTTTTTTTTTTGTTTTGTTTTTTTCTAAATCTGTAGTCATTGCTATCTTTAGAACTACCTCTGTAGGCATCTCCCCAAACACAGATTTGCCTTTCTAACCTAGGTAAGAGGTAGTGTGCCAAGAGATCTTTTGGTCCCAGGGAATTGTTAGGAGAGAGTTAGTCCTGAAATACATATTTAGATTCTGAGCGAGAAGATGGAAGAGAGTCCCTTTCTTCTTGGGTGATTGATTTTATAGAATATAAAACAAAAACCAAGTCAGAACCCTCAAGTCCATTCTGATTCATGGCGATGCCATGTGTTACAGTCTCACCGGTGATCCCTTCGCCTCTCTTCCATGGTTCCTTGTGTTGTTGCTGTTAGGTGCCGTTCAGTCAGTACTGACTCATAGCGACCTTAGGCACAGAACTACCCTGTCCTGCGCCAACCTCAAGATCGTTGCTATGGTTGAATCCATTGCTGATGCCACTGTGTCTCACCATCTCTTTGGGGGTCTTCCTCTTTGTTGCTGCCCCACGCCCTCTTCTCCTCTGGGTGGGTTCACACTACCCGTCCTTTGGTTAGTAGTCAGGTCCAGGGTTTTCAGAATACAAGGGTTTTCATTGTAGAAGTCTGGCTACTAAAAATCAGAGTACTTTAATCTTCACTGTTATCATATGTTCATCTTTATCAAATTCTTGGCTCTGGAATCCTGTCCTGGTGACGAGTTTTGTTTTTGTTTTTTAAGAACACATAAACTCCTCTAATCCTCTATCTCTTGAGACAACTGAGCTTTCTTGTTTGGAGATGAGTTTAGTGTGCCTTCCTCTTTGTGGATCATCGTTTGGCCCTCTCTCCTTCACCTGCCTTGTTGAACGTTCACATGTGTTACATTATAACAGCAAGGAAACTTTGCTTGTTATCAAAATACTGGGCTGTTTTTCTACTTTCTCCCTCCCTCTCATCCATTGTATTTCAGTAAGGTGAAAAGGTCTTCTCTTTTCTCTTTCTCCTCCCCCTCAAACCATGCTATTTATAACCTTCAGACGTTGTCACGCATAGACTTCCACTCACTCTGGAGGGTGTTTTTTGTTTGTTTAAGGCAACGTGTTTCCTGGTCTGCGAACTGTGTTTCCCAAAGTAGCTGTGATGGGATTATTCCACACTCACCTCCCACTAGCAATATCTTTCTTCTGGCTGGAAATGGGTATTTGGCAAGTCTGCACTTGGCTGAGGTCACAGTCCATGGAGCTCAAGCTTACTGGAGAGGATAACGGGCAGTCATCTGATCACCACCATTGGGTTGAGATGAGGTTTAAAAACTTCCCCCCAATGACCAAGGAAATAAGGCAAAGCAATGCCTCTTGTATTCTTTGTTTCATACTTTTGAATGGTGCTTGCAATGAAAGTTAATTCTATAATAAACCTGAAATTAACCCCACTGCTGGGGAGTCCATTCTGACTTATAGTGACTCTATAGAACAGGGTAGAACTGCCTCATAGGATTTCCTAGGCTGGGATCTCTATGGAAGTAGGCTCCACATCTTCCTCCCACAATGCAGCTGGTAGATTTGAACTGCTGATCTTTCAAGCACCTTAATTCTTAATCACCGTGACATCAAGGCTAAATGCAAATGAATATGTGTCCTTTGCTACTTTTGATAGTGAATTTCTCTGGATCCAGTGCCTTCTTATAACTAAATCTGGTGCCAAATTGTCCTCCTGCTCCCACTTAAAAAAGGTTGTTTTTTTTTTTTTTTAAGTCCCTTTTTTCAAATGTTCTTGACACATTCCAACCACCTTAACCCTGATAAAAATGCCTCGAAGGCTGAAAAACAATTTCCATTCAAAACATTAAAGTGAATTCTGTCTAGCAACTTTATGACCAAATATGAGTCCACAAATTGTACTGTTATTTCACAAAGTGAGGATTCTGAAGTTATACCTTACCTAGATCCAAAGGCAGAGTCAGGATTTCATGTTTGTATTGATACCCAGAACTCAATATCTGCCTTTGCTATTGTTGTTAAGTACTGTCTTGTCAGTTCCGACCCATACTGACCCTGTATAGGGTTTCCGAGGAGTGGCTGGTGAGTTTAAACCACTGATCTTGTAGTTAGCAATACAGTGCTTATCCGACAGTGCCACATCTGCCTTTGTTGTTGCTGTTATGTCCCACCGAGTCAGTTCCAACTCCTAATGACCCTGCACAGTGTTTCCAAGAAGCTGCTGGTGGGTTTGAACCTCTGACCTTTTGGTTCAAACCAACCTTGCTGTTGAGTGTTTATCCTACAGTGCTACATCTGCCTTTAGTATGTGTTTAATACAGTTTTGATGAATCAGTGATGTATTGCTCCCTGAACCAGCTTGTTATTGTTAAGTGCCATTGAGTTGGTTCTAACTCATAGGTACCCTCCATAGAATTTCTGAAAAGTGACTGGAGAGTTGGAACCACCAACCTTGAGATTAGCAGTCCAATGCTTATCCTACAGTGCCATGCCAGGATCCCCTGAAACAGCTGGTTGTTGTTAAGTGCCAGTGCCTGAATCTAGCACTGTCCTTTGCAGTCTGAGCATCAGCTCACTCTCCCTCTTCTGTTTTTCACACACTCCTGTCTCACATATCTGCCAACCTGGACCACTGCCCTTCCCCTGACTTTCCTTACCTTGGCCTTTTCTGCTGGCCCAATATGTTCATCTTGGGGGAAGAGTCTGCCATTAAAATCCTACTATTTCTTCAAAGCTGGCATCAAATTCCTATTTGTTTTCCAAACTAAAACCAAACTCACTGCTGTCAAGTTGATTCCGTGTCATAGTGAACACTCTCAGACAGAGTGGAACTGCCCGCTGGAGTTTCAGGGTTGTAAATATTTACAGAAGCAGATTGCCACATCTGTCTCCACCTGGTGGGCGAATCATGAGCCTTTCAGTTGGCACCAGAGCTCTCTTAGTTCCCATTTACCTCCTTTGAGTTTCTAGGACCTTTATTTACTCAACAAATACTTTTTCTGTGCCTATGTGCCAAACATCATACTAGGCATATTTTCACTTTTTGCAACCATTAAAGTCTTTATTAAATGGTATTGTGGCATTGTATGTTATGTGGTGGTTATTTGATGGAGTCCTGGTATGACACTGTGGGTTAATGTGCTGGACTCCAAAGTCGATTTGAACTGCAAGGTCTGCAGTTGAAGCTCATCAGCTGCTCCTCAGAAACCCTGTGTAGGGTCGGAACCAACTCCATGGCTTTCAACATTAACAACAACAACTTGACACAAAAGTTCCTGGTTGATTAAGAAAAGAGTAAGGACCATACGTTATGTATCATTGTATGCCTCCAAGAGATAATACCATATCTACTCCAGTTAATTGGTACTGAATGAATGAGTCAATAAGTTAATGAGTAAGCACAGAGATGGCTTTTGGAATCATGAGGTTGTCTGGCCACAACAGTCTGTATTGTTAAAAAAATTCAGGACAATATTCTGCCCACCCCCTTTTTTGTGTTGAGAATCTGTCATTTAAACACAAAATATACATCAGAAATTAACTAGAAGAAAACTTTGAGAAAACAGATTTAGTCATTAACAGTGGTGATCATTCATTGAGGGAGCCCAGATAGCATAATGGCTTATCTGTTGGGCTTCTAATCACAGGGTTTGCATTTCAAATCTACAAGCTACTTGGTGAGAGAATGATAAGGCTTTCTGCTCCCATAAAGATTTATTGCCTCGGAAACACTATGCTATAAAGCAACTTCACGGTATTTAGCAACAACAGTAGTAGACGTCCATTTGTTGTTGTTGTTAGGTGCCATCGAGTAACCCTCAAGTCCATTCTGATTCATGGCGATGCCATGTGTTACAGTCTCACTGGTGATCCCTTCGCCTCTCTTCCACGGTTCCTTGTGTTGTTGCTGTTAGGTGCCGTTCAGTCAGCACTGACTCATAGCGACCTTAGGCACAGAACTACCCTGTCCTGCGCCAACCTCAAGATCGTTGCTATGGTTGAATCCATTGCTGATGCCACTGTGTCTCACCATCTCTTTGGGGGTCTTCCTCTTTGTTGCTGCCCCACGCCCTCTTCTCCTCTGGGTGGGTTCACACTACCCGTCCTTTGGTTAGTAGTCAGGTCCAGGGTTTTCAGAATACAAGGGTTTTCATTGTAGAAGTCTGGCTACTAAAAATCAGAGTACTTTAATCTTCACTGTTATCATATATTCATCTTTATCAAATTCTTGTCTCTGGAATCCTGTCCTGGCGACGAGTTTTGTTTTTGTTTTTTAAGAACACATAAACTCCTCTAATCCTCTATCTCTTGAGACAACTGAGCTTTCTTGTTTGGAGATGAGTTTAGTGTGCCTTCCTCTTTGTGGATCATCGTTTGGCCCTCTCTCCTTCACCTGCCTTGTTGAACGTTCACATGTGTTACATTATAACAGCAAGGAAACTTTGCTTGTTATCAAAATACTGGGCTGTTTTTCTACTTTCTCCCTCCCTCTCATCCATTGTATTTCAGTAAGGTGAAAAGGTCTTCTCTTTTCTCTTTCTCCTCCCCCTCAAACCATGCTATTTATAACCTTCAGACGTTGTCACGCATAGACTTCCACTCACTCTGGAGGGTGTTTTTTGTTTGTTTAAGGCAACGTGTTTCCTGGTCTGCGAACTGTGTTTCCCAAAGTAGCTGTGATGGGATTATTCCACACTCACCTCCCACTAGCAATATCTTTCTTCTGGCTGGAAATGGGTATTTGGCAAGTCTGCACTTGGCTGAGGTCACAGTCCATGGAGCTCAAGCTTACTGGAGAGGATAACGGGCAGTCATCTGATCACCACCATTGGGTTGAGATGAGGTTTAAAAACTTCCCCCCAATGACCAAGGAAATAAGGCAAAGCAATGCCTCTTGTATTCTTTGTTTCATACTTTTGAATGGTGCTTGCAATGAAAGTTAATTCTATAATAAACCTGAAATTAACCCCACTGCTGGGGAGTCCATTCTGACTTATAGTGACTCTATAGAACAGGGTAGAACTGCCTCATAGGATTTCCTAGGCTGGGATCTCTATGGAAGTAGGCTCCACATCTTCCTCCCACAATGCAGCTGGTAGATTTGAACTGCTGATCTTTCAAGCACCTTAATTCTTAATCACCGTGACATCAAGGCTAAATGCAAATGAATATGTGTCCTTTGCTACTTTTGATAGTGAATTTCTCTGGATCCAGTGCCTTCTTATAACTAAATCTGGTGCCAAATTGTCCTCCTGCTCCCACTTAAAAAAGGTT
>NW_006408548.1:16080975-16092178 GCF_000296735.1 Chrysochloris asiatica | reverse complement strand
AGTCTTCCGACGTCCATTGGGCACTTACTGTGTGTCAGGCTTTGTGCTAACCACTTTGCATTAGTGTCCGCAATGGATACACTTGGTAAGTGAGGTGGTGGTGGTGGTGGTGGTGGTGGTGGTTGTGTGCTGTGTGCTGTGAAGTTGGTTTCGACTCAGAACAACCCTGTATAGGATTCCCGAGGCTTTAAATCTTCCCAGGAAGGAACAGAAAACCTCTTCTTTCTACTGTGAAGCTGCTGGTAGATTGGAAATGCTGATCTTGTGGTTAGCAGCCCAACTCATAATTTACTATGCTAACAGCACGCCTTAGTAAGTGAGGTTGTTGTTGTTGTTGAGTGTTATCAACTTAATTCTGACTCTTAGCAACCCTGTACAGGGTTTCCAAAGAGTGGTTGGTGAGTTTGAACCACCGACTTTGTGATTCAAACCAACCTTGCGGTCCACTGCTTTATCCTACAGCACCACACCAGTGAGGTAGGTACTTTTATTTTTTTAATGCCTCTGTAAGGGAGCTTGGTGACTCCACAGGATAAGCACTCACCAGCTGCTCTGGGGGAGAAAGATAAGGCTTTGTCCTCCTGCAAAGTTTTGAAAAGCCTCGGAAACCCTATAAACAGTTACTATGAGTCCGAAATCGACTCAACAGAACTTAACAACAACAGTGTGACTCTGTAGGATAAACACTAAACTGCAAACCACAAGGTCAGTAGTTCGAGCTCTCTAGGTGAAAAGTGAGGCTTATTGCCCGATACTGGGCCAACCTCACTACTGTTGCCACGCATGAGAAAAATTCATGGTCAAAAAACCATGACCCAGTTTGTGATTCAGACTTACTTTTTTTCCTGGTAAATAGAGTGTTAATTGTGTTACTGAAACAGAAGTCATGATTTGCTAGTAGAACTAATAGTTAGCTAATGTAAACCATCGTTAACTCACACAAGTCATGTTTAATCAATAGAAGTCATAAATAGCCAACAGGAGTTATAACTGACCAGTAGAAGATATGGTTAGCCAACATGAGTCATGATTGACTAGCTGCATTACTATTACCATGGATGTCTTACAATATCAGAAATTTGATTGCTCACTTTCCTACATGTAGGTAATATCTTCCTTAAGCAGTACATTTAAATTGAGAAATATTTATGGGGCTAAAGTATAATAAACCTGGAACTATCACCCAGACTTTGTGTGTGAAACTATGGACCTCGTCATTCATTTATTCATCAACAATTATTTATTGAATGTCTACTACATGCCAGGTTCTGTCCCAACCCTACAAGTATATACCAGTACAGTTTTAACAAGAATTAAAATACTGAAAAATTTCCTACTTGTTGGTGAATTGCTGTTGAGTTGAGCCCCTCAACCCTACCCCCACCCAAATGCTGCTGTCCTAGCCTCAAAGAAGCTGCATTAATTGAGGTCCACCCTGGAGCCCACAAACCTGCCCACTCCAATCCTCATATATCTCCCCTGTCAGGGAAGCCTAGATCCCAACAATGAGGATGTCACACTTAACGATGTGCATCACGATGACACCCAACAGGGAAATTCAGGATGCCTAGTTGACCCTCTGTGAGGTGTAGCCTGGCAAACTCTGAAGCAAATGGTTAAAGACCAATTGATGTCAGGTTAATTCTGACCCATGCCAATGCCATGTGTGTTAGGGTTGAACTGTGCTCCATAGGTGGCTGATTATTTTTATTGTGACCAAAATTTACATTAAAAAAATTATGTCATCTCAAAATTTTTGACATCAACAGTTTGTGTACAGTTATTGTATTTGTGCTGTGCCACCATTCCTGATACCCTTTCCCAAATTATTCCACCACTATGAACATAAACTCAATACCTCCTAAACCAAACCTTCCCCTTTCTCCCTCCCTTCTACCCTTGGTGGTGGTGATGGCTCTATATTGTCAAGTTGGTTCTAACTTATGATGACCCTCTGTAGAGTTTTCCAGAGTCCTGGTGTGGCGCTGTGGGTTAATGCATCAGACTGCAAAGCCGTTTGAACTGCAAGGTCAGTGGTTCAAGCTCACCAGCTGCTCCTCATAAACGCTATACAGGGTAACTATGGTTCGGAACCGACTTGGTGGCACATAACAACAACATAGGGTTTTCCAGGCGGTAAATCTTTACGAGAGCAGAAAACCTCATCTTTCTCCCATGGCAACAGCTGATAGATTCAAACTGCTGACCCTTTGGTTACCAGCCTAACTCGTAATCCACTATGCTACCAAGGTAACTGCTAATAATTTTTGGTTTCTGTATATTTGGTTATTTTATATAAATAGGATCAAATAGCCTTGGCTAAAGCTTCAAAATGTTCATGAAAAAATTCCATTATCTTTTAATTCCATTTTCCACAAACTTTTGGAAACCCCTTCATATTTGTCCCTTTGTGGCTGATTTGTTTTGCTCAGCATGATGTTTTTGAGGCCATTCATGTGGCGGCATGCATCAAGACGGATTGTCTATGACTGAGTCCTATTCCATTGTATATGTGTATACCACACTTTGTTTCTCCACTCAGAAGTTAATGGACATTTCACTATGGATTTTCAAATGACTGCTTTTCCTGAGGGAGATCACCAGATCTTTCTTCTGCAGTATCTGTTGGTAGACCTTCAACACTTGTAGTTAGCAGCCAATCATAGTAACTGTACTTACCACTCAAGGACTCCTGAAGCAGATAGTACTATTGTTTAATGTTTTGGTTACTATCCAAGGTTGCCTGGGAAAGTAAGCAGTTATGTGTACTTGAATCAGTCAGAGGTTTCCAGATGAAGTGATAAAAGTCTTGAAGCTTTCATAGAAATGTCCTGGATTTATTGAAAAAGAAGGTCTTATTGGCAAATGAAAGAGTGAAATTATGGTGTTAACATTCCTGCACTTACTTTACTGTCAGAATACCAAGCCTCAAGACTTACAGCCTCTAGCTTTGTTCCATCTCCATTAACCAGGTGATGTGAGTAAATTCAAAGATAACTACCTGCCTGTGGTCCCTCAGAGAGGTGTTGTAATGCTTCAGTTCTGAAATAAATGCACATGCCATCCCCAAACTCTCTTGTTGGTGTCTCTTGAGCCTTACTTTGGGCTCATTAAATTGATTTTCTTGTCCATGCAAGTGGAAACGTTCTCATTTCTTCTTCTTGAAGCACAACCTCTTCCTTGGCCATTTGTCCCCCATGGAAACTCCCTCATCCCCGTTGTGTAAGCCATTCCAGCTCATTACATACCTTGGTGTGATTGGTACACTTGGAATCCCAGGAATTTACTATTGTAAGGGTTTGGGGGGAAAAGTTACCCACCCTTCATGTTGTTTTATGTTGTTACATGCTATGAGTCGGTTCTGACTCATAGCAACACTACATAGGGTTTTCTAAGGAGCAGCTGGTGATTTGAACAACCACCCCTTGTGGTTAGCAGTCCAGTGTTTACTCAACAGTGCCACACCAGGAGAAGATAAGAAATTTTAGTTCCCTATGGTTGTGACTTAGTCAAAGCCATACAATAGTTAATAAGGAGTGATAGCCCAGGTCATAAAGAACTACTTTACCTCCTCTCTCCCCTTAGGTTACTCTTCCAGCTGTGGAGAAATCCTCTCAGCTTTTTAACCCATTCACCCCCATCAACTTGTCTTTAGCCTCTACTGCTGACTTCAAGAGCTATCATACCTGAATTTAGCACTGGTGTGATGCTGTCGGATAAGCACTGGACTGCTAACTGCAAGGTGGGTAGTTCACCAGCTGCTTCTCAGAAACCCTGTATAGGGTTGCTGAGAGTCAGAACCCACTCAGTGGCATTTACCAGCAACAACAAAAGTATGGCAAGAGTTTTTCTCCCCGAAGTATAAGGTTCCTAACGTTAGAAGGGACAGGTACATGGCTGAAAATCTCATAGAATCACATAGTGACAAACTTGTTTGTTTTATTTTCTGAGTTCCTCAAAGCATCAAGTGAGTGATGCTATGTCACCGAATTCCCTTTTTAGGAAAGAATGAGCAGAACTGGTCCTCCATGCTTTTAGAAGATTCATTATCCTGCTCAAGTGACATAATAGCTTATTAGTATATTATTGCTTTACTTTCACTTTATTGTATGAGTATTTTCTAAGATTGACAGTTGGTGCTGGTTTTCCAATTAACCCAGAGACTAATAGTTTACATTAAAAAGAAGGTTAAAGCTAAAAAAAAAATGAACATAAATACAAATATTAGATAAATATAATTCAGGAGATATAAGGATATGACCAACCACACATGCGCACAGCCCTTAAAGCAGTGATCTACAGGAGAGAATGGTTTATGTAATTCAGAGTATCAAGTGGGAAGGAGGATTTGTATAATGTAAGCCTCTCTCTGGCGCTGGAGGGCCATTTCTGTTTACCCAACCCATGTATAAAAATACCTTGTAGCATATAATTTAGTCAGTAAGTATTCTACCATGGTGGAAATGATTTACTGAAACTTAGACCTTCTGCTGAAATCTAGCCAAAACTTTGATTTGGAAAACCAAGAAGTCCTATTTAGTTTCTGCCGTCATTGTTACTCAACTACCCTGACTAGCTAATGAGTGACATATAAAGTTCTGGAATTCTCTCTCCTTTCATTTGTGCATCATGAGATTGTTTTTCTCCCTTCCACGGTCACTCATGAAGAATTTGCTGAACAGACTATTTGGTTTTTAATAAATGGAGGAGATCGCCTTTGTCCATACCTCACTTTCTTTACATAAGCCAAAATGACGGTATCTTCCACTGTGTCCGTGTTTCTTGGCCTGGGAGCAGAGAAAGTTTTTTTGTCAGTTTGTTCGTACATCTGGCAGCCAAAAGTGTCCCGTAGATACTTTTTCAGGGAAAGATATGTTTTGAGGCGGTCATTCTGCACAGATTCTGTTAGGGCTTTAGAATATTTGTAACTTGTTATTTTAGATTCTGAACATATTTGTAGCTCCAGAGGTACAGAAATAAATTAGGTTTTCTTGGAAAATGTGTTTGTGTCTGGGATATGTGACAAGAGTTGCAACCTTAAACAAGATTTCCAGGCATTTACAGTTGGACCATGCCAGTAAAATATGCTTATTTAAACATTACAATCCTAGGGTGCCCACATAAATATAGTAAACAATGTGTGCTACATGTGCTTTCTTTGCTAATGTGATTTAGCTTTGAATGTTTTTAGTTCTGTCTCCCGGAGTGTTAATGTATTACAGGGAAAGTGGAACTCAGATAATGAGTCTTATTTTCTGTTCAGCACATTTAACTGTGTTTGCTCTTGCATCCAAGAGAACTGTTTCTAATGTAGGCAAAAGTCACATCACAATTGATCAGGTGAAGCCCCTTGCTTTGAATACTCATAGCAATATAGAGGTCCTCTTCTGTTGGACAATTAGAAGAGTGAAAAGACAAAGTGTACACTCCACTCATTATTCACTCATCTTTGTATCAACAAGCAGCGCTTGAGTATCGAATGTTTGCAAAGCACTATGGTAGAAGTGGGAGGACAAAGATAGTTGGATAACCTGTGCTGGAATTGTTTGGCTTTAATTTAAAGTTAACTTAATTTCATCAGTGTTATAAAAAAAATATGTTGCTTCATTTGTCCAAACATAATATTCAAAAAGTTAAAATTATACATCTTTTAAAATATGAAGATTTATTTACCTCATTAATGACGACAATAATAACATGACATAGCTTGTTCAAAGGAAGTTATAGGGAAAATATCAAGATATGTAGGTAGGAAGGAAAGGGAGAAGAGAGGAAAAGGAGAATGAAGGAAGGAAGGTAAATAAGAGGGTTAAGTCAAAAAATATTGCTAAAAAATCACAGAACCCTTTAATAAACAAAAATGTCAAAATGTGAAACCACTGTTCCTTGACACATCCTGGATCTAGGTCTGTGTAATTCCGAGTGAGTGCTTCTATCTCTCTGAACTTTCCCCAAAGAATTTTGAGCTCTTTGATTTCTATTATGTCAAAGTGGTAGTTTTGTCGTCCTTGAGGGACTCAAATCTTGTTCTTTTTAAATGTTCTTTGAGTTTGGGTAACAAAAAGAAGTTTGAAGGAGGAAGATCAGGGCTGTAGAATGGAAGAGAAAAGTTTCCCAATGAAATTCTCATAGGACAGCCTTTGCTACTCTCAAAGAAAGAGTAGGTATGTTCTCATGATGCAAAAATCATTTATTGTAACTTTTCTGGCCTTTTTCTCATCAGTGTAATTTTCCATTTTCTTAAAACTTTTTCCTTGTGATAGATTTTCTCAAAAGACACACACTATCAAGAATATCCTGTGGGATCTCCCAGTCCCCTCACCCCCAAGCCCAAAAACAAAACAAAAAAACAGTTGCCGTAACCTTCTAAGCTGACCTCTCTGCCTTGAGTTGAACGGTCTCGGCAGATCCCTTGGAAAGCCTCTGTTTTGATTAGACCTGCCTGCCTGCCTGCCTGCCTTCCTTCCTTCCTTCCTTCCTTCCTGCCTGCCTGCCTGCCTGCCTGCCTGCCTGCCTGCCTTCCTTCCTTCCTTCCTTCCTTCCTTCCTTCCTTCCTCCCTCCCTCCCTCCCTCCCTTCCTTTCCAGCTTAACAACACTAATACAATTTTATTACTGAGAGTTCTTGTCTGGAGTCATTCATTGATTCCAGAGACTTGTTCAAACACACTTTGTTTGGAATAAACCCATGCATGCATTGGAACCTTAGTAGCAATACTTTTGGGCCTACCTGCATAAATATATAGGTAGATAAGATAGATACAGAGTGTGGCTATAGCTAATGAGAAGAAGAATGCCTGAATAAAATTGCAAAGGCAAATATGAAACTGGTTAATGTTCAGCAAAACAATAAAATAATAACCATTAGATTATATTTTCTACCAGACAGAAGCCTTTTGCACTTAGATTGTTTTTGTTATGTGTCACTGAGTTGATTTTGACTCATAGCATCCCTGTATAGGTTTACAAGGAGTGACGGGTGAGTTTGAATTGCCGACCTTTTTATGAAAACTGACCTTGCAGTCTATTAACTTTATTCCACAGTGCAACACCCAGACTCCTTTGCACGTTCACTAAACAAACATTATTTATGACTTACAATTTTTCTACATTCTTTATGTAGTCTGGGACCAGTCAATACTGAAGAGTCAAAAAGAGTTTCATTTTTTCTGGAGTCTCTGATGACTGTTCAATGGGCTTGTCAGTCAGCATTGTAGTAGTATACTGTTCATGAAAACTCTCTGTGATTATGGACATATTCTATAGATCCACTGTCCAATATGGTAGACTTTGGCCACATGTGGCTTTTGCGTACTTGAAATGTGTGGATTAGGAACTGAATTGTTTTATTCTACTTAATTCTAAACAATTTTTATTTAAATAGCTACACTCAACCAGTGGTCACTATATTAGACAGCAAAACTCTGGTGTGCTATTAAATGTTGTTGTTGTTGAATGTTGTTGAGTCTGTTCCAGTTCATAACGCCCTTGTGTAGGGTTTCCAAGGAGCAGCTGATGGGTTTGAATCACTGAGCTTGTGGTTCAAACCAACCTTGCAACCCTACACCAGGACACCACTAAACGGACAGGTAGTAATTTGTCTGCTTATTTCCAGTTTTGTATAATTTTTTTTCTTAACACTTTGCAAATTAAATCATATTTTAAATGCTGTAACAGGAACTAAATATGTAAAGGCACTTGGAGAAGACATATCTGAAAGAATCTCATTCTTTCATGAGGCAAGTCATTTCTTTTGCAAATACAATGCCTCACGTATTAGGTTTCTTGATAGTGAGTTCACCTGAAATTGTTCTGGCCACCAAGGAAACCAATCAAAAAGCTTAAAACTGTTTGGAAGCAATTCAACTCTTCATTATGTTTTCCAAATGGCATTATTTCTTCTTAGCATTAATTTTCCTTAGCAAAATAGTAACAGTCATGTCTAGTTTTGATTATAAAAGGGGCTTTCTGGTATGCAACAAAGCAAGACCTGCTATTAATATTTCACAAGGATTTTTAAGTTAAAATAAGTTAACTTTTCTGCTGTCATCATTTCATTACTCAAAAAAAAAAAAAAAAAAAAGCAATCAATGCAATGATAAGGTCGGCTTTGATTTCTTGTGAAGCCCAGATGTTCTACTTAGTTCTCCCATCTTCTTGCTTACTTGCAGGGGTTTTTCCGCAGAAGTATTCAGAAGAACATGATTTACACTTGTCATCGAGACAAGAACTGTGTTATAAATAAAGTCACCAGGAATCGATGCCAGTATTGTCGACTCCAGAAGTGCTTTGAAGTGGGAATGTCCAAAGAATGTAAGTGGAGTCTCAACATGTTTTTTCCCTATTTGCCTTATCTATACAATTTTCTAAGCTTCCAAAATCAAAATGTGGAGGATGTTGCAACTGGAATTCAGACATGACAGTAATGATAGACTGCTACGGCTAGGTGTAAACATAGATGGCCTGAAAATAGAATAACTGTGGAGATTTTCAGATCCAACTTGAGTGGTCGTTAGTGAAAAGGTAGGAGCTGAATGTCATGAATGGCAGATCTGTATTCCAGATTTTATTAACTCCCTGTGTACACTCAATCATATCTCAGAAGCCACTCGGTGATTCCATTTCCCTATCTTGACAATGGGAATACAGACTTTTGCCTCTCTCAGTAAGGATAAAATGAGACAAACGACATGAATGTTAACAGTTGTAACAATCTGGAGGTTTTGTGTGTGTGTGTGTGTGTGTGTGTGTGTGTGTGTTGGGGGTGTGAATAAGGGGAAAGGAAGGAAACTTGTGGAAAAAAACATTTAGAAATTTGGGGCTTTGGCATTTTTCCAAGCTTGGCTTAGCTTTTCTCTGCCAAGCCACCCTCTCCTCTAAACAATAAAACATTTGATTAATGCAATTATTATTCTCTTAAGTTAATAAATATAGATCTGATATGGGGCATTCAAAACACATGTACTTTAATGCAGAGAGTATATATGCCATTTCATTATTGTAATTCGCTCTTTGGTGCTTTCAAAGTGGTAGGCAAATGGTTTGGCTCATTCAAATGTAAGGACATCACAAGGATGTGTGTCAGGTGAAGTTCTTATGGACTTTCTACTTCATTCACTGTGTCATTTAAAGATTTGGTGAAGGGCCACTATGTATCAGGCACTGACTCTTAATGATGTGTAGGACCTGGCCACTGCCCTGAAAGAACACGGAGTGAAGCTCCAGACACCGCAACCATGAGTCTACAGTAAGGTTAGAAGAATTGTTTATAAGCCAAATTTCTTAGTTTATTTTTTTTTTTTAACTGGGAAATGTGACCTTGGGAAGAAGACCAACTAATGAGGGATAACCCTGTAACCCAGTAGCATTGCTTGATGGTGTTCCTTTGAGAGACTGGCCTTCAGGGTTGACATCAACCAATCAAGTCAAGCAATCAGCATATTCCACCCTCAGCCATAGTCTTGATTCATGGTGTGAACATGTAACCCAGTGAGAGTGCATTTAGGACTCATGCCCTCCATTCCAGTACATGTGGGCAAGGAAGCAAGTAGACACAAGTACTACTAGCAAGTATCCTTCAATTCCAAGGGAAATAATTCGGAAACAAAGCAGACACTGTGGATGGAATAAATGGAAAGACAGACAACTTTGGGTCCTCACTGGCATCAGTTGAGTTGGTAAACCCTGAAACCTCTGGCTCCGGATGGCTTTGTTATACTTGCCAAGAATTGTCCTCCTTATTAGTTGGTTTGGGGTTGCTGTCCATATCTAGAGTCCTGATGAACAAGAATGGATTGGGCCATGAGACAGGGAGACACCTTGCACATGCCATTTCTTCTGTGAAGTTTCTTGTTCCTCTGTGTGATCCTTTATCAGAAGATGGGTCATTTGTGTACATTTCATCCAGGGCTGCTCTTTGATTCTTCTAAATTTAGAGCTATCAAATTATTTCATAACAGACAAAGTTGGTATATAAAACTGACATATCAATTCAGGCCCAAATCCTACCATTGAAGAAAAAAGCATGATATTAACCTGAAATGAACAGATTATGTATAATCTAAAAGTAAGATTCACAGGGCAGTCACCTAATGCTCCATTTTCAGTCTGACATTCTGTAGGCATGGAGATCATGCTACATTTTTGTGGGCGAATTTCATTTTAGGCTGAAATTATAGATGAGTCAGCCAGATGTGGACTTAGGGAAAATTAGTATTTTGCATTTATTTTGCGTGGGCTAGAGACCCATTTCCTGCTTATAGTACTTAAAACCCATATTCTGCTGCTGTGGAAATTGACAGCTTGGTTAGCAATTTAAAAAAAAAAAAAAATTGTTTACACCCACAGCAAAACTCTTGTTATAACTCTCAAGGAACCTATAACCTTAAATAGGTTTTAAAATACACATATGGGGCAAAAGTGAGATCATTTTGTCCAAGTATGCAAAAATAAGTGTATTTCTGTTCGAACGAAGTTGGGGGGGAAATAACTCCTTGGACTATAGGGACTGAGGGTCTAATAAAGATTGTTTTGTTTTAAGTTGAAACAGAAAGAAGCAGGAAAATAAGAGAATTGGTAACCAATTATATTACAGTATACACAACTGAAATGAACCCAAGAATAATAGATACTTGTAGAATGCTAGAATTGAAAAAGGATCTTAGAGATTGATTTTCACTCATGTCTCTAATTTGATACACAAGTACTTTTGGACCCAGAGAAATGAGAGAGTTTTCCCTATCTCCAACAGGCCAAAGGCAGAATCATAACTACAGTGCAAGTCAACCTCCTCTTAATAACACTTTCTCTGCTATACTGAGATTAGAAAGATTCACATTGTTTTAAGGATCAATTCTAGCCATGCTGCTGCTGTTGCTGTTAGGTGTCATCGAGTCGGTACTGACTCATAGAGACCCTATACACAACAGGCATCTATGCTGCCAATCCATCTCGTTCGGATCTTCCTCTTTTTCTCTGACCCTCCACCTTACCAAACATATCCCTCTCTAGTGACTGGTCCCTCCTGACAATATGTCCAAAGTATGAGAGGCGAAGTCTGGCCATCGTGACCTCCAAAGAGCGCTCTGGCTGCACTTTTTCCAACAGAGATCTGTTTATTCTTTTGGCAGCCCATCATTGTACTTTCAATATTCTTCTCCAACACCATAACTCAGATGCGTCAATTCCTCTATGATCTTTCTTATT
>NW_006408548.1:16065265-16080603 GCF_000296735.1 Chrysochloris asiatica | reverse complement strand
GGACTTCTTGTGTGGCACTGTGGTGTGTCTTTATATATAAAACCTGAAGGAAAAAACAAAGAGGAATCTTATTATAGTAATAATAAGAGCTAATGTTCATAAGGTGTTCTCTGTGTTACTGCCTCTAACTACATGTAAATCTTCATTACATTTGATCCTAACAACAAGCCTATGAAAGAGATTAGTTATCATCTCTGTTTTCTTCCTTAATATTTTTTTGGGAGGGCGGTTGTATCAACTTACGGTAACACAGCTAGTAAGGGATAGCGCTGGGATTTAGACTCAGGTAGTTTAATCATAAAGTCTTCTGAACTTAAACTGCAGCATTATACTATATCCCATAAAAAAGCAGGTTTTAAACATCTGAGTTCACATAACCTTTTTGTGCTATGTTATTGCCAGTGGTTAATAAAACAATAAGGAGCTCTGGTAGCGTAGTGATTACGAATTGGCCTGCGAACCTTAAGGTCAGCAGTTCGAAACTACCAGCTGTTACGTGGGAGAAAGATGAGGCTTTCTGCTCCCATAAAGATTTACAGCCTCGGAAACCCTGTACAGGGTCACTATGGGTCAGAATCGATTCTACAGCACTTTACAACAACAACAACAAATAAAATAATAATTACACCCTTTGCTCTATATTACAGATAAACCCCATAGGAAATCATGTGCAAATTTAATTTTTATAGATCAAATTTGATTTTAAGCCCTTTGCAAAAGATCTGTCCGATCATGGAATTTGAAAGTGGTAATGGCAAGTGAAAAGAATCGATTTTCAGCAGCATTCTAAAAGTGGTCCAAAGGTTTATGAAGAGCTTGGGAAGGAGGCAAAGGAAGCAAAATGACTCAGCGTTGAGTGATGAACTTCTGCTGAAAGGCTGGGAGGCTTGTAAGGTTGTCAGCAAAGATAAGCATGTGGCAAAGCCCTAACTCAAAAGGAGAAAAAATAAGTGAAAACATAAAATTTGGAATTGTGAAAGAGATACCCAGATAAGCTTATAGTACAAATAATTGTCTATAATGGGAAAGGAGTACGTTTGCTAAGATGACACTTACAGACTTTAGGAATGTATTTGAGGCCATTGCAGAAATTCAAATAAATAGTTCACATGTTTAAGCCAGGAGACAGCAAACTTTTCCTAACAGGTTTGGTATGGTTTTGTTGGTCATACAATCTCTCTCCCAATTATTCAGCTCTGCCATTGCAGTGTAAAAACAGTTAGACTATAAACATAAACAAATGGATGTGGGTGTGTTTCAATAAAACTTTATTTACAAAAGCAGATGATGGGTTATATTTGACATATAAACCATAGTTTGCCTTTATGTGAGTTACTCTATGGCCAGTTTTGTCACTTAGGGCTGCTATGTGATCTCATCCTTCGCTCCTTTCTCAATCTTCTGTCCTCATGTCCCATCAGTAGGCAGGAAACTTCTTCTACACTGAACTACTCCTATCCACAGGCCTCACACCTTCATATTTCTACAAGGGCTGTTTCCTAGAATTGGGCTTTTACCTCCTCTTTCACATGAATGCTCGCTGAAATGATACCTCCTGTATACACTCTAGACAAAATTCTATTCTTCCTTTTATATTCCTATGTGCTTTGTTTATGCCTCCGTGAGCCACAGACTTTTCATATTCTAATTCTCTAGGTACCAGTGGCTTAATTATAATCTCTGAAAAGGCAAGCCTCATGTCTTCCTCAACACATAGCTCCAGAAATTAGCAAGATGCTTTACTCAATAAAGCTAGATTGGTCAAGTGATTAAATGTAGTCATTTTAAAAAGATGACCAAACCTGGAATCCCTTTGGCTTTACTTACTGAAAATGTGTTAGAAATAAGATAACTCAAGTATGTTGTTGTTGTTGTCAGGTGCTATTGAGTCAGAACTGACTCATATTGACCCCATGCACAGCAGAACGAAACAATGTCGGATCATGAGCAAACCTCACTACCGCTGCCACACTTGAGTCCATCAATGATGCCACCTGGCCAATCCATCTCGTTAGGGGTCTTCCTCTTTTTCTCTGACCCTCCAC
Source organism: Chrysochloris asiatica (assembly GCF_000296735.1). Lineage (NCBI taxonomy): Eukaryota > Metazoa > Chordata > Mammalia > Afrosoricida > Chrysochloridae > Chrysochloris > Chrysochloris asiatica. The sequence continues at coordinate 16,078,558 of NW_006408548.1, read as the reverse complement.
CTTACCCAGCATGACATCCTTCTCCAGCGACTGTTCCCTCCGGACAATATGTCCAAAGTATGAGAGACAAAGCTTAGCCATCCTGGCCTCTAAGGAGCATTCTGGCTGTACTTCTTCCAAAACAGATCTATTGGTTCTTTTGGCAGTCCATGGCACTTTCAGTATTCTCCTTCAATACCACAACTCAAAGACATCAATTCTTCTACGATCTTTATATATCCATTCAAATCTTAGTCATCGGCTTACCTGCTTTGAGCCCAGAACAAGGTGTTCCACTTTTGGGGGTTGCTTTTCATCCTCTTTATTGTTGTTGTTGAGTGCAGTCGAGTCAATTCCAACTCATAGGGACCCTGTACAAGGTTTCTAAGGAGCAGCTGGTAGATTTGAACCACTGACCTTGTGGTTTGCAGTCCAGTGCTTTTCCCTACAGTGCCACACCAGGAGTCCAGCAGTTTTTCTGCAGACTGCTTCCTCCTTTAAGTCTCTCCCCCAGAAGACATCAGATCTTGTAATACATTTGCCAGCAAAAAAGTTGGGCTTAGCAAGCATCTTGTGTAACTATGGGTGGCAAAAGCCAGTGAAGGTGGAGAGGCTGTGAAGGCTGAAGATGGCTAAAATAAATGGGTAGTGGACAAAGGGTGGAGTCTAGGCATCATCTTGGGCCCAACCTTGGATATCAAGGTGCTCACCAACAAAAGGAAGAGATCCATGCCTGATTAGAATTTGGAGTCAAGAAATCATAAGGAAAATGAAAGGCAAGAATTTGGTCCGAGTCCAGACTTGTGTGCTGTGACTAAGGAGTGTAGTGGACCCTGTATGCCTCTAGCATTTGACCAGATTCCATTGGCCTCTAACCATCCAAACTGGGGTACGCCTTTCCATAACAAAAATGCTATGCAAAGTACCCCTGTTACGAACCCCTGATGTCTTTTCTCCTCTGTCTGCAAATCACTGGTATTAATTCACGATGGGATCTTCTTTGTTTTGCTCTCCGAGCCCATGCCTTCAAGTCAAGAGTAAAACATGTCTTTGATTTTATTTGATCATGCTGCTTAACATTTATTTCACAGCTTTGTTTTTTCCTATGACGGTTTCATAAATGTATTTGTAGAATTGAGCAATTGAATAATCTCTGAGCTTAAGAATCCCTAAGCACTCATTGACACCTTCTCATGTGGGGCATATTGAGCTTAAAAACAGCTTTTTATAAAGTCCCTAAATTCTGATTTATGCTGTAAACACAAATGTCCCCATGGTTCGATTGAATGGAGTGATTGTGCTTCATATGTAGACACTTAGATCCTTCCACAGATTTCTGTCCTTCTGGTTTTCTGTGTTTCTTCCATTTCCCCTCTAGTGTTAAAACAAACCTTCTGGATTAAAGGCACTTAACCTCAGTTAAAATCAGTTTTGTTGGTGTACAAATTATATTGATGTGCTTATTGTCTCTATTGCTGGATTTTACTGGCTTCATAACAAGGAAATTCATATTGTAGGTTGCCCTGTGTGCTTGGGAAATTACATAAAAATCATCATCAGGGCACTTAATGTCTTTCTAATTTTAGTTTATTTGTTCATTTGTTCCCGTGTTACATCCGAGCCTGTGACTGCATTTCTGGGTTCATTGTGAGCATCGTGCTCTGTTTAAAGGAGAATGCCAGTAACCTCCTCCTCATTTTCCCCCCTTGTTGTTGTTGCTAAGTGCCATCGAGTCAGTTCCAACCCATAGGAACACCATATAGCATTTCCAAGGAGCAGCTGGTGAGCTTGAGCTTCCGACCTTGTGGTTCAAACCGATTTTGCAGTTCAGCACAATAGCCCACAGCACCATACCAGGACTCCCCTACTAATACCCCAAAAAGTCTCCCACAGTTAAATCAAAGGCTAGAAGCTTCATATTTTTTAGTCTAAAAATGTTATAGAAGCTAGAAACTAAAAATCTGCTGCTCTTTTCCATTTGCCAAATGTTAATGTTTTCCTGTATCTGTCCTGGAGATTACAAAAAAAAATTCTATTTGGGCGTCAGTGGCCCAGTGATGTCAGTGCCACTGTGGGACTTGAAGGCCATTAACACTCAGCCTGCAAAGGAAGTATTAAAATTCCTTCAGCTTTACGAACACAGTTCTACCCTCAGTCTGTCTCTTGGAAAGACGTGGCTCAGCACATTCTCACCTTAGAAGAAGGAGAAATTTCCATTACACAACAGGACAGATCTAGGGGGAGGAACAGAAGGCTTTACAGTTAGCTTGAACTGGGTTCAAATCCAGCCCTACTCCCCAGGTGACTCATTTTGGGCTAGTGATACACGTTTGCCCTAAGAGGGATGAGCTAGCCTACAATATGGTGCGGGGGTGGGGGTGGGGGAATTAGACTTCATAAGTATAATACACTTAGCCCTGAGGTTGGCACACAGTAGGTACTAAATAAATGCTAGTTCTTCTTTCTGGTTCTTTCTCTGGTGGTGACACACTCTGTTCTGTGCTGCTGTTGCACTTGTCACAGCTATTTGTATTGTAACAACTAGAACCATGATCGAACTTCAAGAGAAAAGTGAGGCGAGGGCTCTATTGGTTTTGAATTGTTTATCACCCCACAGTGTGACTTTATAACCCTGGATATCATATCACAGCACTAAAAATAAAGCTTGCAAGTGTAATTTCTAAAATAAACATCCACCTTTCTTGGATACTGTAAATTGGGTGGCAGATGGTGGCTCAGTTACCCAGAGATATTGGGATATATGTAATCAGAGAATGGGAGGGGATCCTGGTATCATGGAACCCAACTCCAAGAGGAAAACTGAACTGAGATGTCAGAAAGGAGGCCTGACCCTCTTCCTGCCTGCATCAGCTGCTAAAGGTGAGGCCTCTAGGTTCTCCCATACCGTGTCAAAGCCAAGTTGAATTACCAAGTCAAAGTCTCACATCTTCCCAGCATCTTCTGTTTTTCTTTCATTTAGCACATCCCATCTCTCCTCCTGCTTTATGTAGGACTCTGGCTAGCCTTTCTTCTAGATTCATCTTTTCCTTTCTCCCAGTCAAATCTTGCCCACCTTTGGGCATTGTCACCAGGCCTGCTCTTACAGTCAGCCACATAAGAGGAAAGCTGTACTTCAGTGACAAACTGGGAGTAAAGTGTTTAATCCCAAAGTGTTTTACCAACAACAGTAGAATCTCAAGAAACTTTTCAGGTCATTCTATACAGAACATAGGACAGGACAATTTCCTAAGATTCCTAGAAATTTAAGAGGCCTGCCTGCGTAAAGTAAAGAACCACGACAGGTTACTTCACTACCATGGGTCTTAATTCCCAGGATCCTGTCAGCTATGCTTTACTTTTCTAACAGTCAGATCTTGCGTTCATTTAAGTCTGAAAAATTTTCACTGATCTCTCCAATAAACTATCCTATTATTTACATACATCATTTGATTTTAATGTAGTGTTTCTCAGAGTGGTACAATACATCATTTTAGAGAGTATTGAACTTAGCATGGAGTAATATCAATTCATGTAATGATAAAGTTATCTGTTTTCAATATTCATTCAGTCATTTTATTACCCATGAGAAAAATCTCAATTTAATGCAAGTACAGCCTTAATTAATACCTCTAAAAACTTTGCTAATCTCTTTTTTTTTTTTTTTGTCAGAGAGAGGACAGTCCACATTACTCAGTCAGTTGAATAAAGCACTGGACTGCAAGGTTGGTTTGAACTGCAAGGTCAGTGGTTCAACTCACCAACCGCTCTTTGGAAACCTTAATCAGGATCGCTATGAGTTGGAACCAACCAACGGCACACAACAACCACCACCACTGTAAATACAAAAGTAGTGTCATTTACCCTGGTGTGGTGGTGTGGTTTGTGTGCCATGAAGTCAGTTCCTAATCATAGCAACCCTGTACAGGGTTTCCGAGGCTGTACATCTTTACGGGAGCAGAAAGCCTCATGTTTCTCCCACAGAACAGCTGGTAGTTTCAAACTGCTGACTTTGTGGTTCACAGCCTGATTCGTAAGCACTACGCTACCAGAGCTCCTTTCATTTACCATAGATAGAAGTTGGTTCCAACTCATAGCAACCCTGTACAGGATTTCCAAGGCAGTAAATCTTTATGGGAGCAGAAAGCCTCTTCTTTCTCCCATAGAGCTTCTAGTAGATTTGAACTCTTACCTTTCAGTTAAAATAGCCCCCAAATTTTATTTAAGCACCCCCCAAAAGTTAATGGAAGAAATAATCAATTTAGATAAAAATGCTAAGAGTATAGTGGTCTGCGTATATGTGAAAAAAAGATGAGGTTTTCTGCTCCTGCAGGGATTTTCAGCTTTGGAAGGCCTATACAAGATCACTTATAAGTCAGCACCGACTCGACGGCACTTAACAACAGCAATGTATGGCCACTGGGAAGAATAATGAAAGAATATATGGTAGGGGCTAAAACCAGTACTTAGCTAAAACGTCAGCTATTACTATTTCATCTTGGCCTCCAAAAATATGCCATGTTTGATCATTAGTGATTGTACAGTACAACTAATACTCCTTATAGCCCAGTGGTCCATTTTCTTAAACAAGAGGTATTCTTAAATTCAAAATTTGTTCTTGAGCACTCAGACTTAACTCTACAACCCAAAATGGAGGACAGGTGGGGTCTAAAGAGAAGTGTCTACTGAGGACCCGATGATCACATGCTGGGAATCAGCCCTTCATGGCTGGTGTGACTCTGTAGGATAAGCATGAAACCTCAAGGTCGGTTTGAACTGCAAGGTCAGCAGTTCAAACTCACCAATAGCTCCTCGGAAACCCTGTACAGGGTCGCTATGAGTTCAGAACTGACTCAACAGCACTTAACAACAACAACATGGCTTATAGATGGAGCTCCAAGTGCATCAGCTTGGCCACAGCCTGCATAGCTGCCCCAGCTTGCCCAGGAGCTGATCTCTGTCTATGCTCCCCAGAATGCACTATGGCCCAGCTACCACTGACCAAGCAGCATGCCTACAGTGTGATACAGACTCTTGCCTCAAGGCCAGTATGTTGTTCTCTCTGCTGCAACACCCTTCCCAGACTCTTCCTTCCGGTCACCTTCCTCCTAAACACAGGCACACACTTCTCTAAGAGCAGAAGTAGGTGTTCATCAGTCACTTCCCTGCACAGTATGGCATGTTTGTGGTGCCTCTGCTATGGAACTTTCTGAGTCATACTGGATTTTGAGATCAGGACACACACACAAATGAATTTCCTATACGGACTGAGCATCTAGAAAGTAGGGACTGAGCCTCCTTTTTTTCTTTTTTCTTTTTTTTTGGTGGAAGTAGGATAGAAAGGAGGTGCTCAAATGAGATATTTGGAATGTTTTAGAGACAAAGGGTACTTGAAGAGTGTAATTTATGAATCATGAGTTTTTGCCCAATTCTTCTAAGAATTATACATTTGAAGCACATGGACTTAAAATGAACTGCAAACTTGAAAACATTAAGCCTCACTGATACAATGAGCCATTTTTATTTTCTCCATTGGCACCTCATTCTCTCACTGTACACCATGTAAGTGATAGTATGTTACTGCTTTCATGACGTGAAATCCTGGCTTTGCCTGCACCACAGTGGACATAGCCAGATGGAACTTGTAAGTAGATCCCAACAGAAAGATTTGCTTTCTCTCAAAGCTGTAAGTACACACACACAATTTCATCAAATCCATAATTTGTTACGGTGCACCGCATTTTCATATGCTACTAAGAAAAACACCACCAATTAAACTATGACACATCAAAGATTATAAGACAGGTGGCTGTTTCAGAGAGGGAGAAACCAGATATCAACCCTGTTTAAAAAAATAATAAAAAAGGAAGTGCCTCACATTCTAGGCTGAAAATATTCTATGTTTTCATCTTGAGCTATTTTTCATTTTGCTTTAAATAGACATTGATAAAACCTCTGTGCCCAAAGACAATCCCCAGCACTGATAGTTGGCTGAATAAATATGCAAGTGCTTCTAAAATAGCTGGCAGAAAGCCCTTTGTTTGGAAACAAATGTCTTCATGAAAATAGCAACCGAAATTTTCCCACAATCCCTGTGTTCTGGGGCAATGAACATGGCCCTTTAAGTATCTTCTCCCACTGACAGCAATTCTCTGGGGGTACCTACCTAAATTGATCAATAAATCCATGCATAGAATACAGTCTAGAATTTGCTCTAACTGGTATGGTATCTAACACTTAAACACTGTCTCTTTTCCCTCTACCGTTGCAAAACACGAACTGTTGAAATTAGATTATTTGTCTCATCCTTTTCCCTTTAAGGATGAAACTAAGGAGTTGAGCAATTATCCTATGAACTAGATTGATGGAGACAGGCATATATTCATTACTGAAACCTAGGAAAACAGATGCCCTATTTCTTCAATGGAAGGAATACTGAGTTCCTACACTTAACTATCCCAGCGCTACATTTTAATAGTATAAGAGGCCTCCTTAGTATTCTAGATTTCTGACTCTTTTATTTTCAGAATCATGTTAGAAAAGAAATACAAGCATACCTCAGGGATATTGAGAGTTTCATTCCCGACGCCACAATAACGCAGTATGGCAATGAAGCGAGTCGCATGCTTTTTTTGTGTGTGTGTCCCAGTGCATGTAAGAGTTATGTAGCCTCTCCTAGGAAACCATACACTGGGTCTCTATGAGTTGGAACTGCCTAGACGGCATTAAACAACTGCAACAAATAACCTGTTAAGTGTGCAAATGGAACTATGAACTAGTTAGTTTGAACTATTGTGAGAATTTCCGAAACGTGACATGGAGACATGAAGTCAGCACATGCTTTTGGGGAGAATGGCACCAATAGACTTGCCTGATGTAGGGTTGCCACTTGGCTTCAATTTGTAAAACTCAGTATCTGTGGCATGCCATAAAGTGAAACACAATCAAGTGAGACATGCCACTATTCTAAATTGATGTGAAATAATGTGCATCTCCCCTGTTCTTTAGCTGTTCTGGTTTGGGGATTTTATCACATTACTTTGACTTTTAAACAGCATTTTAATTCAGCAATGTTTCCAAATTAAAATAGAACAAAGGAATCTCACTGGTTTTTCAACATGGACCCATGTAGAAGCCAGTCATGATATGTCCCTTCCAAGTGGAAAGATAAAAGATGCTTCTTAAAAACTTTGTCAAAAAAACACACCACAAAAACTTTGTCAATTTTGGGGATTTAATGAGGACAGGAAGACATTCAAGCAGAACATGTAAAATGAGTGGATTCCCTCCTTGTAGCCTGTTAGTGTCAGGACAAAGCAGTTGAGCAATTTTCAACTAAATGGAAATTTGGCTGTGGCTCCATTGGACTCAGAGCTCCCAGAAATCTGAAAATACACAGACTCAGAATGAACGCCCTTCCTGCCCTCCCGTCCTGTGGGTGCAGCCCAGTGAGTGACTTCAAGGAAAGGGACATCAGAGCTTTCTTCAGGCTCATGTGGGTGAGGAAACATTTAGAGATGGCCTTCCTCAGGATAATAATGGGGTTCAGGACCACAGAATGTAAAGCTTCATTTTGTTTTGGCAAAGGGTACATTCTGCCTGAACAAAAGAATTATGTCTATCAAATTTACCTCATTCTAATGAGTGATGGAAAAGAAGTGATAATTCCAAGTGTTGGTGATACACATGAAGCAACTAGAACTTTTATAGTGAGAGTATAAAAAGAGCCAAAAGATAGGGAAGTTGTTTGAGTATCTCTTAAAACTAAACATATGCATCTTAGTAATTTTACTCATAGATAACATCCTCAAGAGAAATGAGTGGATATTGTTACTATTGTGGCCAACAGGTCAGTTTAGACTTAGCGACCCTGTATAGGATTTGCAACAGTAACTGTTAGGTTTAAACTACCGCCATGTTAGTGGACAGCAGTTCAGTGCTTTTCTTACACCACCACACATAACTTCTTTATGCATCAACTGTTTTATTCATAAAAAACAAACCCTAAACAACTCAACAGTTTGGTTGTTGTTGTTGTTGTTGTTATGTGCCATCGAGTCGGTTCCGACCCATAGCGACCCTGTATAGGGTTTCCGAGGGTGTAAATCTGTACGGGAGTAGAAAGCCTCATCTTTCTCCCGCGGAGCAGCTGGTAGTTTCGAACCGCTGACCTTAAGGTTCACAGCCCGATTCGTAACCACTACGCTACCAGAATAGGTGGTATTAAGTTGGTTCTGATTCACAGTGACCCCATGCACAACAGAACAAAACACTGCTTGATCCTGTACCAGCATCACAGCTGTTGTTTCAGCTGACTGTTGGCTGCCACTGTGTCAATCCATCTCATTGGGGGATCTTCCTCTTTTTTGATGACACTCCATTTTAATAAGCATGATGTCTTTCTCCAGGGAATGGTCCTTCATTATAACATGTTTGAAGTGTCAGAGCCAAAGTCTCACCATCCTCGCTTCTAAGGAGTATTCTACCTCTATTTCTTCCAAGACAGATTTCTTTGTTCTTCTGAGAATCCATGAAACTTTTAATATAGTTCAAATGCATCAATTCTTCTATGGGCTTCCGTGTTCACTGTCCAACTTTCACATGCTTATGAGGCTATTGAAAATACCAGGGCTTGGGTCAGACACACCTTAGTCCTCAAACTAATGTCTTTGCCTTTGAACACTTCAAAGAGGTATTTTGCAACAGATTGCCTAATGTCAGTATGTGGTTTGATTTCTTGACTACTGCTTCCATGAGTGTTGATAGTGGATCCAAGCAAAATGAAGTCTGACAACTTCAGTCTTTTCTCCATGTATCATGATGTTAATTATTGGTCCAATTGTAAGGTTTTCATTTTCTTTACATTGAGGTGCAATCCATACTGTGATAAGCAGAGGAACGCAAACCATGAGGTTAGTGGTTTGAGCCCACCAGCCACTCCATGGGAGAAAGATGAGGCTCTCTGTTCCAGCAAAGATGGAAAACCTTGTAAAACTTTTACAGGGTTGCTATGATTCAGAACCAACTCATTGACACTTAATAACAATAAGTAAGTGCTTAACTCCTCTTTACTCCCAGCAAGCAAAGTAGTATCATCTGCATATCACAGGTTGTTAATGAATCTTCCTCCAATCCTGATGCCATATTTGTCTTCATATAAACCAGCTTATCAGATCATTTTCATAACATAAATAATGAATAAATATGGTAGAAGGATAAAACAATAATGTGCACCTTTCTGATTTTAAACCATTTAGTATCCCTTTGTTCTGCTTGAATGACTTTCTGCCAGTCTATGTACAGGTTCCTCATAAGCACAGTTAAGTGTTATGAAATACCCATTTTTCACTACGTTATCCATAGTTTGTCATGATCCACAGACTCAAAAGCCTTTGCGTAATCAGTAAAGCACAAGTAAACATCTTTCTGGTGTTCTCTGCTTTTGAAGACCCATCTGATATCAGCAATAATATCCCTAGTTCCGTGTACTCTTCGAATCTAGTTTGAATTTCTGAAGGTTTCAATGTCGATGTACTGTTGTGACCATTTTAAAATTATTTTAAGCACAATTTTACTTGCATTTGATATTAGTGATATTGTCTGATGATTTCTATATTCCATTGGGTCACCACTCTTTGGAATGAGCACAAATAGGGGGCTTTTTTTTTTTTTTTTCACTTGATTGGCCATTTAGCTGTTTTCCAAGTTTCTTGACATTTTGTACCTCCAGTGCTGCATCATTGAAAGATTTACAATAATAATAATAAAGTATGTTAAAGCTTTTAATCTATACTCACCTTTTTAATGCATCGATAACCAACTTCCATTACTTTTTATATGTAATGGAACAAGCAAAATGAATCTTTATGATAGGAGGCAGCATGGTGGTTACTTCCAGGCAGGGGATATATTGATGGAGAAAGAACAGGGGAGCCTTGAATCTGGATCCTATAGTGATTGCTGTTTTTGTTAGTTTCTGAGTTGACTTGAACTCCTCATGATAACCTTAAACAAGACAGGAGGAAATGTTGCCCAGTCCTGAGCCTTGGTCATGATCATCAATATGTTTAAGCCCATTGTTTTGGCTGATGTGTCACTCCCTACCTTTGGATACATTATGCATATAAATTATATCTCCCTAGAAAGAAAAATACACTTGAAATGTAATCGTAGTATTGGAAAGTGCTACGGAGTATCCTTTTCTTCTTGTGCATAGAGAAATTGTGCTGTAACCCAGAACAAATGTAATATTCTCTCATCAGAAGAATACGCCTCCTTTTTTGACACATTAAAATTTCTTCCCAAAGTGTTTTTAACACTCTGCCTTTTGCCTTTTTTTCTGATTGGGAACCCTTTCCCCTTGCCACTTGGAATGCCTAAGGAGTACCAGAGCTGAGATATTATTTATAATTTACTCTGAGTTCTCTGAGGATGGTTATGTCATACCTGTAATTGCATCAGCCCATCTAAAATGAGCTTTTCCCTTTGGTGCCATGCACTGCAAATTAATAGCCCATGGATCCATTTACAGCTTGTTGTGTTTTGGAAAACAGTTTCATCCATCAAATAATAAATAGCCAAGAAAAAGATAATGTAAGACTTGTTATTTTTGCATGTTAGTAGATGATCAATGGTGTTAATAAATACCTCTCATATATGTAATGTAATAAAAGTGTGTTTTATGAACCTGGGTGGGTTCTAGTTTAATAGTTAGTTGGCTGTTCCTTTTTCCCATAGTTTAAAAAAAATCGAAACAAGATGCCTTTGTAGTCTAATTAATTAAAAGCATTTGGGACTTTAAATTAGTAAGTGATCAAATTGGGACCTGTTTAAGGAAGTTAACAAAAGGTTTGGCTGATAGAATAGATTACTCAAAAGGCTGTAAAATAAATGTGAGTTATTTCTCTAAGGGACTATTTACATTTAAAGAAAAAGTCCTGTATTTACAAAAAGACTCTTCATTTCCTGGTCTCTTTAATTTTTAAAAAGTGCTTATTACATATTAATGGCAGAGAGTAGAAAAATGGTAAATCCTTTCCCGTATCCATGCAGTTCAGTGGAGCTATGAGCAATTTATCTGGTATCTAAAATTTAGACAAAACTTTTGCTTTGGTGGGATAGTATAGTCAAAAGTTAATTTAGGATATAGAATATCACTTTAAAAGATATAAAAAAGTAATGAAAGTTGGTTATTGATGCATAAAAAAATGAGTGTAAATTAAAAGCTTTAATGTATTTTTTATTAATATTTTAAATTTCTCAATGCTATCTACAAAGAACCAAGGGAACTTAACAAAAGTATTGCTTAAAAGCCTCAAAAAAAAAAAATATATTACAGCTCAAGAATAAAAGAATGTTGTGAAAAAAAAAAACAACCTTAAAAATGGACAAAGGACGAGTGGACATTTCATCAAAGAAGATATAAAAATATTCAAAGAAAAGGTATATGAATATATAATGAAAAACATGAAAATACCCTCAGCATCGTTAGTTAACAGGGAAATGCACATCAAAACCACAATGAGATACCATTTTTCACCCACTAAGATGCCTATGATTTAAAAAAGAAAAATAACAGGTATTAAAGATGTGGGAAAATTTGAACCTCTCATACATGGGGGAATGTAAAATGACATGTTGGTGGTGGTGTTAAGTGCCTTCAAGTCCATTTCTAACTCATAGACACCCTGTTTAAGGTTTTCGAGGAGTGTATAGTGTGTTTGAATCATGAACCTTGCGGTTAACAGTCCAGTGCTTATCCTACAGCACCATAACAGGACACAAATATGGTACTGCCACTTTGAAAAACAGTTTGGTAGTTCCTCAAAAAGTTGCACATAGAGTTACTGTATTACTCAACAGTTCTAATCTTGAGATACATACCCAAGTCTATTGAAAACATATGTTCAAACAAAAATATATGAACAAATGTTCAGCTCTCTGTTTTTTGTCTAAGTAGCCAGTTGCTAACCAAACGTTTGGCCGTTTGAATCCACCAGCTGCTTTGAAGGTGAAAAATGTAGCAGTCTGCTTCCATAAAAAAGAATATTGCCTTAAAAAACTGATAGAGCAATTCTAGTTTGTCCTTTAGGGTCTTTTTGAGTTGCAGTTGACTCAGTGGCCGTTGGTTTGGACTTGTTTATAGGTGTGGCGCTGCAGATTAATGCACTATGCTGCAGGGTCGGTTTGAATGGCAAGGTTGGCGATTCAAGCTCACCAGCTGCTTCTCAGTATCTCTATACAGGCTTGCTATGGATGACTCGAAGGCGCTTAACAGCAAAAACAGCAACACAGTCATATAATACAATACATTTCAGCTCTAAAAGGAATGAAACACTGACAGATGTTACAACATAGAGAACTCTTGAAAATGTATTCTAATTGAAAGAAACCAGACACAGAAAGCCACACATTATATGATCCATTTATAGGAAATGTCCAGCATATAGAAATCTATGGACACAGAAACTAGATTTGTTGCTGCCAGGAGTTTGGGGGTAGGGAATAAGGAATCACTACTTTAAGGGAGTTTCCTTTTGGTGTGATAAAAATGTCTTGGTATTAGATGGTCGAGATGATTTCACAACATTGTGAATACACTAAAAACCACTGAGTTGCAAGCTTTAAAAGGGTGTGTTTTATGGTATGTGAATTATATCTCAATTTTTTTAAGTCCCAAAGGATTAAAAAATGTCAGCCTATTTGACTTACAGAAAAATAGAAAACTTCATCTGAAGGTTGGCACACTGAGATGTAGATAATACTAGAAGAGGGCAATCCGTTTGATTCTGGTGTCTGTCCTGATCATCAGAGCAAAAAGGGAACAAGGTCATTTACAAGAGTCTTGGTGCCCATTAAATGAAAACAGTCTCATTGTTCAGAAGAAACACAGATTTTCCAGATACTGAGATCTAAGAAGAATGTCTCTCATGGGTCCTCATAAACACAGTACTGGGACATGTCATTTGGGATGTCCTTGACATTTTTGTTGCTGTGCTCTAGGACATTCCTCCATGTAGTTACAGCTCATCTGTTTTACAAATGGGAATAATAAGGACATAGAAAAGAAAAGCAATCACTATGGTCTCGGACCCTAAAAGAACTAACAATAAAATTGGTGAGATGACTTCCTCAGAGCAGGAGTTGACTCTCGTTTTCATTACATTTCAAATTCTGTAATTTAAAGCTCTTTTTCAATTATTTTTTCTTTTTAAGGCAAGGAATCAGTTGTATTTTTAAAGTTGTATTTTATCTCTGGTACTATACTATTCACATGTCTTAATCGTACAGAACCTAAAGTTTATAATTTGATAAAGG